>NC_067451.1:40057258-40362258 GCF_025434085.1 Hippocampus zosterae | reverse complement strand
TAATTCACAGATTCTACCGATGCAGAGTATTTCCACAGCCATTCAAAAATTATACTAATTGTTTTTGCGAAGGATCCCCAGAATCCTTTGCATTTATTCGGAAGTTATCCATTCTCTAACAAATTATGAAAAGAGTTTCACAATTGCATTGCTGTTTACATGGATCCTCATCGTTCCTTTTCCGTAACTATTCACATGTGAATAAAAATTAAAATTTAAATAGTTAATTATGGGATAGCAGTCACATAATTAATCATTTGAAATCGATGTTGGATATCTATGATATCAAAAATTATTATTCTTTTGTGCCAGAATTCAACCAGTACTGTTTAACCTATCCACACGAATCAAATATCAAAAGATGATTCTCGGCCCAATTTGATTTGGGCTGAATGAATGGGCAGCTGTGTCACAAGTCCCATTTTCCAAGTCACACGACTCTGATATGGCCCAAAATTCATTTCACTGCATCAATTGAATCCCACCACAGTAACGTTATATGTCATAAAAAATTAAGGGTAAAAATACTTGAAATTCATAATAATTTAATGGAGTAATCATTTATGATTCGGTTCATTGTATAGAATGAACCGAATCATAAATTAGTAAGAAAAGCTAAATTGATCAAATGCAGAGTGATATGTGATAAACATATCACTTATTATTATTATATAACATATCACTATTATTAACACTCATTTATTGTGCAAATCAGAATTAAATATTAGCACTACGATGAACAAAAATAATACTGTTGATATTTTAATTGAAAAAGGTACAACTTGATTTCACAGGTGTTTTTCTATATTTCAGTCAAATTACTTTGCCGAGGAATGAATTAGCATGTACCGATTCAGTTATTCTGCAGTCAAGAAAACACGTTAGATAAACACAGCTAGATAAATCAGATCACAAACATCAAAATTGAAAAATCAGCTGTCATAATAACAAGGAATTTTGTTGATAGAATGGATTTGAGTAGTCAATGCACAGACAATATTTCAGATTTGTTTATTACACTGTACTTCTTGTCCAGATGTCTTCTACGGTAAGCTTTTCTATTTTCTGAACCCATGATTGGTACTGAAACATTCCAGTGTGGGTTAAATATGGGTTCTTGTATTTTAAATATTTACTCAATAAGTAATAAACTTTTAACTTATATGCCCTCTCCTCTCATTTGAAATATTCTGTAATGTCCTCCATTATTCAGTCTTCAGTGGCTGCGTGTCATTCTGTATTTTCTCCCCAGTTACTTATTAAATTGCTTGACACTGTTTAAAATGAGTTACACTTCACTGTATTGAGATTACAAACAGACTCACAGTATGTGATTGAATTGGATTCGATAAAACTTTGTCAAATGTACTGTATGTGTAACATGTGACATACAGCACAGATGAAATTTCTTCCCTCTCAACATAAAACAAAAGGAGCACTGCGGGTGTTCGCGCCGCTATAAAAAAAAAAACGTAACAAAAAATGACAAAATAATACAAAACACCACATGAGACACAGATCATGCACTCTTAACCACACTCCTGCATACACTTTGTTGTCTGAAGCAATTATAGATGAAAGAGGAGTGAATCAAAGTGTCCTTTTCACCAGAGGATCAAAGAGGTCATGCTGCAATGTGCACACATCTGCGACAAGCTAAGCTTGAAAGCAACAAGAAGCTGTAGCATCCATTCACGAAAAAGAGAGATTAGCTCTCTTCTCCTGTCTCATGTTAGTCCGCTTCAATTCCAAGCCGCGACTCCCAGTTGCACATACGCTGCGCTGAAGCTCCTTTCTTCTAATCGTCGGCTCCTCAATCCATGCATCATCCAGCCGCAGAGTGTCCATCAGCACCGACCTTTTCGCTGAACAAAGCGGGGCTGTGAAAATGCTGCCTACTTCAGGCGCAAGACACAAGCACTCCGGGGATGTCCAGCAACGACAGTCAAATGGCACCGACATTGCTCCCAATCAAGAAATCAGTGCTGGTACACGTGTGCTGCCGAGAAGGCGCAACAACCAAGCACAGGTTCTTCTTCTTTGACGAATGCCACGGCCAAAAATTGTGGGACTTCCGGGTAGAGTGAACGCTGGCGCGTTTTGCCTGCCGCTGTTCTCCCACAAACTTTTGTGTTTTACAGTGTTTTTACGCTCGATTGTTTTACTGTTTCGCATGGAATCACTATCATCATCTCACAGTCATTCCACCCAGCCCTCATTTACACCTGCCTCGCACTCTCAACTATCTTCGACTGTTTCGTCCCGGCGTCTCAGCGTCCTACCTGTCAACCTGTCGCTCCTCCATCGACCTGTCAAGGGTCTGCTCCAGTACTCGGTGGCCGAGCTCCTTCGGCTCCGCTTCCAATGGCTGGGCCCTCCTCCTGCTCTACACCGGCTCCCGGACATCGTTCGCTTTCCTTCCCGGAAATATATTCATCGTGGGTCTCGTCGGGGCTTCTGCCTCAACCGATCCAACACCATCACCTCCTTCTAGTCTTCCTCCCGTCGGCCATCCAGAAACGCCGGCCGATCCATCGACCATCGTGCGTTAGCCGGCTTGGCTAGGTCGGCTAACGGTCCCCGGAGCAGCGAGACTGCCGCCGTCAACTTCGGGCTACTTAACATCCGTTCGCTTACTGGGAAGGGTAATCTCATTCAAGATATCCTCACGGACCGTAAGCTTGACATTCTTTGCTTAAATGAAACCTGGCAAACTCCCGGGGACTTCTCACAGTTGAACGATTCCACTCCCCCGGGATTTGTTTACATTTCCAAGCCCCGTGATTCTGGTCGCGGTGGAGGTCTCGCGATAGTATACCGCGAGAAGTGGAAAGTACTTCCGGTTTCTCTCCCGCCACTTTCCTCCTTTGAATGCCTTGCCTGTCAAATATCCGGACCCATTCCCACGATTATTGCCACAGTGTACCGCTCCCCCAAACCCCACCGCGACTTTTTAAATGAAGTGTCTACTGTCCTCACCCATCTCTCCTCTCTGTCACCAAATGTAATAATCAGGGAAGATTTTAATATACATATGGACAACACTGCTCTTCCTCTCACCATTGACTTCACTTCTTCAATTAACAGTTTTGGTTTTGATAAATTTGTAGATTTTCTCACACACATCAAAGGTCACACCCTGGATCTGATCTGCTGCTCTGGTACTTCCCCCTCCAACTGTACTGCTGACGAACTTCCAATAAAGGACCACTTCCTTATCTCATTCAACATTACACTCCAGCTCTCAACTGCCAAATTACCCCGGACCATTGTTTACCGTAATATTAAAGACATTAACATTGACTCTCTCACTGCATGGCTGACCACCCTGACTCCGGACATTGATTCCACTCCTGATGATTTGGTTTTCCGATATAACTCTGGTCTCACCAGCATCCTCAATACGCTCGCCCCTGTCAAGTCCCACTATGTCCTTTTTACTCAGTCTGCCCCTTGGTTCACCCCTCATCTACGTTCCTTGAAATCCCAAACCCGGCAGCTTGAGAGACTTTATAGGAAAACCGGCCTCACTGCTCACAAGGACATCTATGCAGCTCAACTATCCCTCTACAAGGATTCCATCTCTCAAGCAAAATCACATTACTACTCCGGACTCATCTGCTCCAATGCTGGAAATACTAAGACTCTCTTTTCATTTTGGAACGGAATCACTCAACCGCCTGACTCCCTACCACCTCACTTTTATTCTCGTGACACCTGCAACGCACTTCTCCTCTTTTTCAAAGAAAAAAATCAACAGAATCCACCAGCATCTGGGCTCCTCTGTACCTTTCCCCTCCTCTGACCTTCTCACCCCTTGCAAACTTTTCTCTTCTTCTGAACTCCCCCATCTCTCAGTAATTTCAGACCTCATCATTAAATCCAAGACTTCCTCCTGTCAGCTTGATCCCCTCCCCACAGTTCTGGTCAAATCCTGTCTACCCTCTCTGCTTCCCTCCATCTAAGCCATTATCCATTCCTCTCTGTCGACTGGAATTGTTCCTGTGCTCTTCAAAACTGCAGCTGTCACCCCAATCCTGAAAAAAACTGGTTCAGATCCCAATGACTTCAATAACCTACGCCCCATTTCCCATCTTCCCTTCATCTCGAAAATTCTGGAGAAAACTGTCGCCTCTCAGCTCCACTCCCACCTCACCGACAATAGTCTTTATGAACAATTCCAGTCCGGCTTCCGTCCCCGTCACAGTACTGAAACAGCCCTCATAAAAATCACAAACGATCTTCTCATAGCAGCAGACTCTGGCCTAATATCCATCCTCATCCTCCTTGACCTGAGTGCAGCCTTCGACACAATCTCTCACCCCATCCTCCTCAATAGACTCTCTACCATAGGCATCACCAACACCCCTCTACGTTGGTTCCACTCATATCTCACTGGCCGTTCTCAGTTCATTCAACTTGATTCTTTTACTTCACAATCCCTCACCGTTTCTTCTGGTGTTCCCCAGGGTTCTGTCCTCGGTCCGCTCCTCTTCATTGTCTACCTCCTTCCGCTCTGAAACATTTTCCGCAAATTTGGCTTACACTTTCACTGCTTTGCAGATGACACCCAGCTCTATCTCTCCAGCAAACCCGGCGCTTCTCTCCCACCCTCATCCCTCTCTCACTGGCTCTCAGAAATCAAATCTTGGTTCACCCATAATTTCCTTAAGCTAAACAGCAATAAAACTGAACTCCTACTCGTCAGTACCAAATCCACTCTAAACAAAGCCGACAGTTTCTCCCTCATAATTGATAATGCCACTATATCTCCTTCCCCTCAGGTGAAGAGTCTGGGTGTCATCCTTGACAGTTCACTATCCTTTCACTCCCACATCAATAACATTACCCGGTCCTCTCATTTCAACCTTCGCAATATAAAGCGCCTCCGTCCCTCACTCACTCCGCACACCAACGCTATCCTTGTTCACAGTCTCGTCACTTCCCGTATTGACTACTGCAACTCACTCCTCTTCGGTGTCCATCAAAAATTCCTCCATAAACTTCAACTTGTTCAGAATTCAGCAGCCCAGATCATCACGAGAACCCCCTCCTTCCATTATATCACCCTCATCCCCCGACAGCTCCACTGGCTTCCTGTCAAACTTAGAATCAACTTCAAATTACTTTTCTATACATTGAAAGCCATCCATAACCTTGCGCCCTCCTATCTGTCAGATCTTCTTCAAATCCCCATTCCCTCTCGCTCACTCAGATCCTCATCCTCCCTCCACCTTTTTCTACCCTCTGCCCCTCTCAGTACAATGGGGTACAGAGCCTTCAGTCGCTCTGCCCCCAAACTCTGGAACTCACTTCCTCCCAACATTCATAATATTGACTCTCTTTCTTTATTCAAAACCCAGCTCAAAACCCACCTATTCAGACTTGCCTACCCGCCTTAAATCTTTCTTTCTTTATTATTTTATCTGTGTTTTACTATTGGTCTTGGCTGTACAGTGTCCTTGAGTGTTATGAAAGGCGCTTACAAATGTGATATATTATTATATTATTATTATTATTAAAAATGCTGAAAACAGTCCACATCAGGTCAACACGACGTAACAACAACACCATGTGACAAAACAAAGACAAAAACAACAAAAAACGCAAGGCTCTTGAAGAGCACTTGCCGATGGCTGCCTATCTGGCCATTTTGGGGAGAAAAAAAATGCATATGCACTGTATCACACAAGCACTTATTGGTGGTTTGTGACTGCATTCCTATAGCTTAGCAATTATTGGACCATCTCCTCTTTCTCCCGGTTTTCGATTCACCTTCCTCGTTATGCTTGTGACAGAAGTGTAAGCTTTACTGCTGCATTGGAGGTGATGATTAGTGATGAATGCTCTGTAGACACAGAATGCAAAGCAAACATTGGCCTTTCAGAATCAGAATCATCTTTATTGGCCAAGTATGTAGAACACACAAGGAATTTGTCTCCGGTATAACACGCTGCATTAGTATCATCGTAAACAAGGACATGACAAATAGATATGCAAGGACATTTCGTAATGTGAGACAATGTACAAAGTATCAAGCAGAGCTAAAGTGATCAGTGGTAGAATACAATACGATGACAGTTTGTACAGTTGGTGCAGAAAATCATTTAATCATTTTAGAGTGACCAGTAGCAGTATTTGTAGTACAAGAGAGTGACTAGTTAATGGCAAGAGGGAAGAAGCTGTTTAAGTGTCTGCTGGATTTGGTGCGCATGGATCTGTAGCGCCTGCCTGAAGAGAGTAGCTGTAAAATGTGGTGGGCAGGGTGCGGGGGATCCAGGAGGATTTTCCTTGCCCTTGTCTTGATTCGTGCAGTGTGCACATCCTCAAGAGTGGGTAGGGCGGTGCCGATGATTTTTTCTGCCGTCCTAACTGTCCGTTGAAGTCGGGTTTTGTCCTTTTTTGTGGCGTCCCCAAACCAAACCGTGATGGAAGAACACAGGATTGATTCGATGACTGCCGTGTAGAACTGTTGTAGCGCCTCCTGTGGCAGGCCATGCTTCCTCAGCAGCCTCAGGAAGTACATCCACTGCCGGGCCCTTTTCAGGATGGACATGATGTTGACTTCCCACTTCATGTCCTGGGAGACTGTGATTCCCAGGAACTTGAAGGTCTCGACGGTTGACACAGGGCAGTTGGATAGTGTGAGGGGCAACTGTGGAGAAGGATGTTTCCTGAAGTCCACGATCATCTCTACAGTCTTGAGTGTGTTCAGCCCGAGGTTGTGTCGGCTACACCAGAGCTCCAGCTGCTCCACTTGTTGGCGGTACGCAGACTCGTCGCCGTCTTTGATGAGACCGATGACCGTGGTGTCGTCTGCGAACTTTATGATTTGTTGAGGTGCAATGGTTTGTGTAGAGGGAGAAGAGGAGTGGAGAGAGGACACATCCCAGTGGGGCTCCAGTGCTGGTTGTACGTGTTGATGATGTTGTTGCTCCCAGTCTCACCTGTTGTGTCCGTCCCGTCAGTAAGCTGAGGATCCACTGGCAGATCGTAGGGGACACACCGAGGTGGAGAAGTTTGGGGGTGAGGAGTTCCGGGATGATGGTGTTGAATGCAGAGCTGAAATCCACAAACAGAATTCTTGCGTAAGTCCCTGTGCTGTCGAGGTGTTCGAGGATGTAGTGCAGACCTATGTTGACTGCATCTTCCACAGACCTGTTTGCCCGGTAGGCAAACTGGAGAGGGTCCAGCAGGGGTCCGGTGACGTTCTTTAGGTGGTTCAGCACAAGGCGTTCAAAGGACTTCATGACCACAGACGTCAGGGCGACAGGCCTATAGTCGTTCAGTTCCGATTTCTGGGGAACTGGGATGATGGTAGACTGTTTGAAGCAGGATGGGACCTCACACAGCTCCAGGGATCTGTTGAAGATTTGTGTGAAGACCGGAGCCAGCTGGTCAGCGCAGACTTTCAGGCAGGAGGGGGACACTTTGTCGGGCCCCGCAGCTTTCTTGATCTTCTGCTGCTTGAAGAGCCGTCTGACACCCTGTTTGATGATCTGTAGTGGAGAAAAAGAGGGTGGGGGGGGGGTAGATAGAGTAATTTCTGGTAGAGGTGGGTGTGTGTGGGAAATGGGGTTGTCTTTTTCAAATCGGCAGAAAAGACATATTGAGTTCATCAGCAAGACAACTTATTGTTCACTGTTTGTGGGCGGGCATTCTATAGTTAGTGATTGTTTTCAAGCCATTCCATACAGATGCAGAGTCGTTAGCAGAGAACTGTTTTTTCAGCCTCTCTGCATAGCATCTCTTAGCGATGTTAATTTCCTTTGTCAATTGGTTTCGGGCGTGTTTATACAGTGCCCGATCTCCACTTCTAAATGTGGCTCCTTTCTCTTTCCTGAGTTGCCCGAGTTTGGGAGTAAACCATGGCTTGTTATTGTTGAAGGAGCGGAAGGACTTCGTTGGTAACACATGTCCTCACAGAAACTGATGTATGATGTTACAGTGTCTGTGTATTCATCCTGTTTGCCCGTTTAAGTTTAAAAGTCGCCCCAATCAGTGCAGTCTAATCATTCTTGTAGAGATAGCTTTGCTTCATCTGTCCATTTTTTTTCACAGTCTTAACAACCGGTTTAACACATTTGAGTTTCTGTCTGTATGTAGGTATTAAGTGGAATAAATTGTGGTCAGAAAGACCCAATGCTGCAGGGGCGATCAATCGGTATGAATTTTTGATTGTTGTATATGTGCGTGAAAGGTTGCACTACAAGTTCTATAAGTTCAATAATAATAATTTTATTATTGTCATATCAATATTAAAGCAATCAGTTGACTTTTTTTTAAAGTTCTTACAATATTTGTTATTTTTTACAGCAGTAAGGAACATCGTGGAGGAGTTTTTTTTCTTTGTATCTATCTATTTCAAACAAGTTTGTTGGATCAGGAATTTTTTTTGCTAGGTTACTGCCGATATTGACAAAGTACTCATGAAATTCAATTGCTATTTCTGCAGTTTTTCCAATAATAGTATGTTTGCCTTTGATAAATACTCTGGATTATCCACTTTTTTAGGACTATTTCTGATTACTTGATTAAGTTTTTTCCATATCTTGTGTTACTTTTATTCTGCTCTAATAGTGCATGATAATGGTCTCTCTTACGGGTTCTTATCATATTTACTAGTTTTTTTTTATAGGTCTTATATTTTTTTCCTGCCTCTTCAGTTCTCAATTTTGTAAACAACCTACAGTGTATAAATTGTTTTTCTTTATACATGCGTTTTCGATGCCTTTCGTTATCCATGGCTTACTTGGGTCTTTATACGTTTTGGAAACTTTAGTTAATGTAAAATGTTTATGATATAGGGAGATTATGGTCGAGTGAAATACATCAAACACTGTATTTGGGTCTTTGTTTGAGTAGACCTCGCTCGGTCCAGTTTTGTTTTAAAAGGTCTTGCTTAAAAGCATCAATGGAGTCGTTGGGTTCTTCGTCTTATTTCTGATATGTGAGTTGTTTACTTTGTTTTTATATCAAAATAATTATGAAAAACTACAAAGACAGGTAGATGGTCACTTATATCATCTATTACTTTCCATTTTATGATCAATCTTATTTATAAATATGTTATCTATTAATGTGGCTGTGTCAACTGTTATTCGGCTAGGTTTCAGGATTACTGGGAAAAGGCTGTTGCTGTACATGGTATTTATAAAGTCAGTTGTATTTTTGTTTCCAATTGGGTTTAATAAGTCAATGTTAAAATTGGTTGTTGGTATATAGTTTTGATCGTGACATTTTTTCCACTTTGCTGTGTTTACTTCAAGAAAGTATGAATCATAGCAACCATCATCTTAAGTCATAGTTTTGCTCCTTTACTAATTATACTTTACATTTAGACATGGACATATCATCCTATTTTACCAATATTATTTTGTTGTGCCAGAATTATCCATCTAAATCAGGGGTGTCCAAACCTTTTGCAAAGAGGGCCAGATTTGGTGAAAATATGCAAGGGCCTATTCAGCCTGACATTCTTTGAAACATTAAGATTAAATCCAAATGAACTATTTTACGATTTATATATATATATATATATATATATATATATATTAGCTGGTCAGCGCAGACTTTCAGGCAGGAGCTGGCTGGAGGTATTTGGCCGTAGCCGCTTTCCTTGTTGCCAGTTCGAGGTTGCCATTGGCTTGTGGTATACCGAGGTACTTGTAGCTGTCCTCAATGTCTGCTATTGTTCCTTCAGGGAGTGAGACCCCTTCAGTGCGGACTACCTTTCCTCTCTTAGTCACCGTCCGACTACATTTCTCAAGCCCGAATGACATCCCGATGTCGCTGCTGTAGATCCTGGTTTTGAGGATCAGGGAGTCTATGTCCCTTTTGCTCTTAGCATGCAGCTTTATGTCATCCATGTGGAGGAGGTGACTGATCGTAGCTCCATTCCTGAGTCGGTATCCATAGCCTCTCTTGGTGATTACTTGGCTTAGGGGGTTCAGTCCTATGCAGAACAGCAGTGGGGAGAGTGCATCACCTTGGTATATGCCACATTTGATGGACACTTGGGTAAGTGGCTAGCCATTGGCTTCAGGTATGGTTTTCCACATCATCATCGAGTTTGCAACGAAGGCTCTTAGGGTCCTGTTAACCTTATACAACTCCAGGCATTCAGTGATCCATGTATGTGGCATAGAGTCATAGGCTTTCTTGTAATCAATCCAGGCTGTGCACAGGTTGTTGGTGCCGACTGCGACACTCGGCGTCACACTGCAGCTCAACGAGCTCCAGCTTCAGGTGGTCTGGAGCGTCATCAGAAAAAATTCATTCAAAAAAGCATCATCTCCTTTTCAATAGCTGCCAAGTCCCGAAAGCGCTGTTGAAACTCCTCAGCCGGAGAGATGTCTGCTGCGTACTTTGCCATTTGTGCACTTATATTTTTTCTGTGGGAAACTGGTAATAATTTCCTGCAGCGATGGGAAATGTGCAGTATTGGGCTGCTCCTGTGATAGGTGTCTTTGGAAAGGTTGTAGCTTAGTCCGAAATGCCTTGATGTGTGAATACAGTTGCCTTACCAGTGCATTTCGCCCTTGAAGGCTTGTGTTCAGCGCATTCAGATGTCGCATTATGTCGACTAAAAATCCCAAATCAGCTAGCCAAAAGGGATCAGAAAGTTGTGGCATCAGTTGTCCGTTTTTGGTCAAGAATTGTTCAATTTCCTCCTTAAAAAGAGTAGAAACGCTGCAGTGCAGACCCCCGACTGAGCCATTTTACGTCATTACGATGCAAAACATGTCCGTATTCAGCCTGGATATCAAGAAGAAACTGCTGAAACTACCGGTGGCACAGCACATTGGAGCGAATATGATTAATCACTTTTATCACCGGTTTCATAACATTATCATATCTGATATGTTTAGCACAGAGAACTTCTTGGTGAATAATACAGTGGAGTTTAATAGCTCTGCCTCCTTCTTCGCTGACTTTGTTACAGACAAGGGTTGACAATCCACTCTGCTCACCAGTCATAGCAGGTGCGCCATCCGTAATAATCCCGGTGACTTTATTCCACTGTAGTTTCATGTCATCTACGGCAGAACATACAGAAACAAATAAATCTGTTCCTCTTGTTTGGTCCTTCAGACTCAGGAGGCCCAGAAGCTCTTCATTCACGTTCATGTCGTTGTCCACTCCTCTCAAAAAAATCAGTTGCTGAGCACTGTCGGATGGATCCGTGCTTTCATCACAGGCTAACGAAAAAAATCAAACTCAGTCCCTTTTGCGTCTAATTGTCTCTTAATATCTAATGAAACGTCTTCAATTCGCCGTACCACAGTGTTAGGAGCCAGGCAAATATTGGCAAACTCTTGCTTCTTCGCAGGACAAATTTTCTCAACCATTTTCATTACACAGTCTTTAATAAATTCACCCTCGTTGAAAGGTTTGCAGTGCTTGGCAATCAGCATCGCCACCTTGTAGCTCGCCTTTGTAGCATTTTCATTTGACTCGCGGGCTCTTGTGAAAAAGGGCTGCTGTGCCGTAAAAACAGCTTACAGATGCTTCACTTTTTCAACACGCTGGTTTCCAGTTAGCTTGTCGTAGTTGGCATGTTTCGTCTGGTACCGCATCTGACCCCTCTGTCCATGTTCCATGTTCAGCTGTACTTAATTCTTTTGATACTGTGTCCTTGGCGCTTTTGGAGGATGTAGTTCGCCAGATGAAGCCATCTGGCTCCCCTTGCGACTCTCTTCCCCCACGCTTCTATCAGGAGGTTCTCCCGAGTGTTGGTGCATCGGTCTTGGATATCATCAACAGCAGCATTTCTTCTGGTGTTGTTCCCCAACGGTTTAAACATGCTGTGGTCCAACCCTTGATCAAGAAACCTGGTCTTGATCCAGATGTGCTGTCAAGTTACAGGCCCATTTCAAAACTGCCTTTCATTTCCAAAATTCTGGAAAAAGTGGTGCACATGCAGTTGAAACTTTTCTTGGATGAACATAACATCTTGGAGGTCTTCCAGTCAGGTTTCAAGAAGATGCATAGCACGGAGTCAGCCCTGTTACGCGTTTCTAATGACATCCTCCTGGCAAATGACTCTGGAGACCACGTGTGTCTGGTCTTATTGGACTTAACTGCAGCATTTGATACAGTGGATCACAGTATTCTGCTGACTCGTTTGCAGCACTTTGTGGGCATTGGCGGCAGTGCTCTTGAGTGGTTTAGGTCCTATCTAGCTGACAGGACCTTTTGTGTCAGCCTTGGCTGCTCTGAGTCACGCACTGCTCCCCTGTCATGTGGTGTTCTTGGCGGGCCGCATAGTATTGATTTTATGACGGAGGCCGCGGGCCTGTAAAAATTTGATCGCAGGCCGCATTTGGCCCCTGGCCGGACTTTGGACATGCCTGATCTAAATTGTAGAGCTCTAGGAATGTTTGATCATTCATCGAAGTTGTGATCAATGCAATAACAACGAAACTATTGCTGCTGCTGGCAAGAAATGAAACCAGATCATGATTGTTTAATACTTTATATTTAAGTGCATAAGCCAAAGTGAAAAGTACTGCTTTTGTTTTAGATCTTTGGGGTTAAAATGTGCACAAGTACTATTTATGGAACTAAAATCCTAATGTGAATTGTTATTATCCTCACTCCAACAATTTATGTCATGTATTTCCATAGATTTTGGACCATTGTATTTTAGATCCAAGATGGCCGCTTGTGCGCCAGTGTGTTCGGCGACGCTCCTGCCATTTCGGGTTTTTTTACTTTTCGCAATGCTTGTTACCTCCCTAACAGCGTCTCGGTTGGTTTATGATCGCCGATCGTTGTTATTGATTCAACAACACGTCGGAGATTCGGCCGCGTTTTGGCAAGACGGTGGTGGAAAGACGCTACCTCCGTTCTTGGCTAACCTGCCGGCTGATCTCTTCCGCGTTCGCTCGCTCCCTTCACGAAAGCGCCGAAAGCGCCGCCGCCGCCGCGGCAAACGCAGTGGTCAGCTCGTGAAACTGAAACGGGATCTGAGACACACTTCGATCGCTCCGGCGTGGTGTGCCCTCGACCCCGTCGCCTCGTGCTTGCTAACAGTCGTTGGCTCTCCCATCGTGTCACGGCATTTCTACCCTGCGCGCCTTTCTCGGGGAGGAATTCAGCGAAACCTTTTGAGGGAATTCCCCCGGGCTCGGCGATTGACAGAGGAAAGCCCTCCCATTGCTACTTCCACAAGGATCGCGTTGTTAAACGCCCGGTCGCTGACGAACAAGACCCATATTCTGAGGGAGTATTTTCTTTCCAATGACTTGGATTTTTTGTGTCTGACGGAGACTTGGGCAGGTACCGGTGAGTACAAAGCTTTGATTGAATTGTTACCACCTGACTGTGATTTCCTCGATACCCCGAGGACATCAGGACGTGGTGGAGGTACGGTAAGCATTTTTAAGAACAATTTCAAATGTAAACGGTGCACTTTCACCACATCTGCCAACAGCTTTGAAGCAACCTTCTTTGAAGTTGGTCGTGTTTTCCCGGTGCTTTGTGCTGTCATTTACCGTCCTCCTAAATACAACAAAGACTTTTTAAGCGACTTTTCAAGCTTTCTTGCGGAAATCAGGCTGAGATATGATCGTATTCTCCTAATGGGGGATTTTAATATCCATGTATGTTGTCCGGAAAAAACGCTAGCAAAAGACTTCTTAAGACTTATCGACTCTTTTAATTTTGTGCAGTATGTGACCAGCCCGACACACGAACAAGGACATATTTTAGACCTTGTCCTTGCTCATGGTATAACGGTGTCAAATCTGGAAGTCCTTGAAAATGGAATTTCTGATCACATGGCAGTTTTATTTGACGTAGTCTTATCGCATGCTGCTGTGAAATCTGGCGCTCCTAGTTGTAAACGCCGAATTTTTAACCCTCGCACTGCTAGTCGTTTCTCTGATGCCTTTAATAACCTTTGCGTACCCTCGTCTAACACAGAGGAACTCACCTCTTGGTTCGACTCGTCGTGCCGGGCCATCCTGGATTTGGTGGCTCCTTCAAAAATTGTGCTGCCAAAGCCTAAACCCGAGCCATGGTTTAACGACATTACCCGCGCAGCTAGGCAGGAGTGTCGCAAAGCTGAACGCAAGTGGAAAAGAGACAAATTGCATGTCTCTTCTCAAATTTGGAAAGACAGCTGGCGTATCTACCAGCTCACAGTAAAAGAGGCCAAAAGAAAATATCTGTCGGACCTTATTCTCGCCAACCGTCACAACCCTCGTGCACTATTTAAAACGATAGATTCTGTACTCAAACCCCCTCTGCCTACTTGCTCGGATTCTTCAGCCGAGATGTGCAACAGATTCCTTCAGTTCTTTATTGATAAGGTCTCTACAGCTAGGATTCCGGTCCCAAATACCGCATCTGACCCCTCTGTCCATGTTCCATGTTCAGCTGTCCTAAATTCTTTTGATACTGTGTCCTTGGCGCTTTTGGAGGATGTAGTTCGCCAGACGAAGCCATCTGGCTCCCCTTGCGACTCTCTTCCCCCACGCTTCTTTCAGGAGGTTCTCCCGAGTGTTGGTGCATCGGTCTTGGATATCATCAACAGCAGCCTTTCTTCTGGTGTAGTTCCCCAACAGTTTAAACATGCTGTGGTCCAACCCTTGATCAAGAAACCTGGTCTTGATCCAGATGAGCTGTCAAGTTACAGACCCATTTCCAAACTGCCTTTCATTTCCAAAATTCTGGAAAAAGTGGTGCACATGCAGTTGAAACTTTTCTTGGATGAACATAACATCTTGGAGGTCTTCCAGTCAGGTTTCAAGACGATGCATAGCACGGAGTCAGCCCTGTTACGCGTTTCTAATGACATCCTCCTGGCAAATGACTCTGGAGACCACGTGTGTCTGGTTTTATTGGACTTAACTGCAGCATTTGATACAGTGGATCACAGTATTCTGCTGACTCGTTTGCAGCACTTGGTGGGCATTGGCGGGAGTGCTCTTGATTGGTTTAGGTCCTATCTAGCTGACAGGACCTTTTGTGTCAGCCTTGGCTGCTCTGAATCACGCACTGCTCCCCTGTCATGTGGTGTTCCACAGGGCTCAATTCTGGGGCCTCTGCTGTTCTCGCTGTATCTGCTCCCATTGGGTTCCATCTTAAGGAAACATGGTATTCCTTTCCACTGCTATGCAGATGACTGCCAGATCTATGTCCCACTGAGCAAGAAAGACACCTTCTCATTAAGGCCACTCCTATCCTGTCTGGAAGAAATCAAAACCTGGATGGCACAAAATTTCTTGAAGTTCAACGAAAAGAAGACAGAGGTGATATTGTTTGGCCCCAGTGGACCTTGTACATTCCATCCTGTAGACTTGGGCCCCCTATCTCCTTATCTGAAATCAACGGTCTCAAACTTGGGACTTAAACTGGACAGTGATTTCAAACTCGATCGGCAAATTGGTGCCGTTGTTAAATCCAGCTTCTTTCACCTAAGACAGCTGGCCAAAATAAAACCTCTCCTCTCACATGAACACTTTGAGACAGTAATTCATGCCTTTGTCACATCCCGGCTCGATTACTGCAACGCCATGTACTTTGGAGTCAGCCAGTCCTCCATCAAGTGCCTTCAGCTGGTACAGAATGCCGCTGCTCGCCTCTTGACTGGTACTCGTAAGAGGGAGCATATAACTCCTACTTTGGCATCCCTTCACTGGCTCCCCATTCATTTTAGAATTATTTTTAAGATCCTCCTCTTTGTTTTCAAATCTCTGAATAATCTCGCGCCACCTTACCTCTCTGAGCTCATACGCCCCTACACCCCTGCCCGGCGCCTCAGGTCTGTGGACCAGTCTTTGCTAGACGTACCAAGAACTAAACTGAGGCTCAGAGGGGATCGAGCCTTTTCTGTTGCTGGTCCATCTCTCTGGAATGACCTCCCACTGAACATTCGGCAAGCCTCCTCGCTGCCCATCTTTAAAGCCCTCCTCAAAACTCACTTGTATTCTTTGGCGTTTGACTCAGCATGACTTAGATTTGCTATTGGTTTTACTGCTTGGTGCTTTCTACCGCCTTATTACTTATTACTTATTACTGATTCGTCTTACTGTTTATTGTATATGTTAAATCGCTCCATGTACAGCACTTTGTATGCAGCGATGGCTGTTTGAAAGTGCTCTATAAATACTGTTGACTTGACTTGACTTGACTTGACTTAGAGTATACATCTATCCATCCATCTGTCCATCCATCCATTCATCCATCCTCAACTGAGCGGCTTATCCTCATGAGGGTATTCTGCAGCCTGTACCAGCAGTCTTCGGGCAGCAGGTAGGGTCCGCCTGAACTGGTTGCCAGCCAAACACAGGGCACACAAAGACAAACAACCATTTGGACTCACAATCATACCTACGTTCAATTTAGAATGTTCAATGAACCGACGATGTATGTTTTTGTATGTGGGAGGAAACCGGAGTACCCGGAGGGGGAAAAAAACAGGCACACGGAGGACACGCTTTGAATTAAAATGGAAAAAAAAAACTTACACAAAAAATAAACCTCATACCACCATTTAAAATTGAGCAATCTTCAGTTTTCATCCCCTCAACATACTGTGTCAGCAACTTTAAACTTTGGCCCATTTTACACAGTCAATTGTGTAAATTGGTTTCCGTCCCCGTCACAGTACAGAAACAGCCCTCATAAAAATCACAAATGACCTTCTCATGGCAGCAAACTCCGGTTTAATCTCCTCATCCTCCTCGAGCTGAGTGCAACTTTTGACACCATTTCTCGCCCCATCCTTCATAATAGACACTCCACCATAGGCATCACCCACACCCCCTACGCTGATTTAATTCTTATTTCACTGGCTGCTCTCAGTTCATCCAACTCAATTCCTTCACTTCACAGTCCTCCCCTGTCTCTTCCGGTGTGCACCAGGGCTCTGTCCTCGGACCCCTCCTCTTCATTCCCCTTTGGCAATATTTTCCGTAATTTTGGTATACACTTTCACTCCTTCGCGAATGACACCCAGCCCTACCTCTCCAGCAAACCCGATGCCTCCCTCCCACCCTCCTCCCTCTCATGCTGCCTCTCAGAAATCAAATCTTTGTTTACCCATAACTTCCTCAAACTTAACAACGGTAAAACAGAACTCCTCCTCGTCGGTAGCAAAGCCGACAGTTGCTCCCTCACAATCGATAGCTCTACTGTGTCCCCCCCTCCTTCAGGTTAAGAGCCTAGGTGTCATCCTTGATAGCTCACTATCTTTCCACTCTGTTTGTCTGCATATTTCCACCTACGTAATATCAATCGTCTCCGTCCCTCTCTCAAGCCTCACACCACTGCTATCCTTTTCCACAGTTTCGTCACCTCCTCTATTGATTATTGCAATTCACCTCTTTTCGATGCCCATTACAAATTCTTACATAAACTTCAACTGGTCCAGAATTCTTCAGCCCGAATCATCACGAGGCAGCCATCATGCGCGTAAACGTCTTTGGGGCCTCTTAGGCCCTCGAATGGAACGGGTGTTCAGTAATTCCCAATGGCCACCACGTGACTTCCATTACAGTCTTGCATTATACATGAAAATAGTATATCCTTTATATAACTGATTTGAAGTGGGGGTTTTTTCCACAGAAGCTGGAGATGTAAGTAAAAGGTTGTGCGGCTACATTGAAACTGACTTTCCTATTTTCTCTTTATTATTAGCATTTGAATAAAACTATTATTGTCGCTAGATGAAAAATCCTAATTTTAAAGAGCAAAAGGCCGTGCACCTCCTTATTTTCAAGTGGAAGTTGAGGCCCAAAATAAGATGATGCTGAAAATGATCTGAAAATGAATCCTAAGAACATTTTTACAACACACAGCTGACCATTTTTGTAATCGGAAGGAAAATGCCAACCCCTCAAAAAAACATACAAAAACAAAGAAAACGGAGAAATGTACACCAACAAATGCATACTGTGTTTAACTGTGGCGTTAGTCATGAAATTACTTAGAGAGCAGAGGTACTTAACACTGAAAGGACAGAAATCACTTCCCCAGGGACCTTTTATGTAATGTGTGTGCATGTGTGTATGTGCAGTGTGTTGAAAGGAGATAGTAGCCATTGTCAGCAGCCACGCTTTCTGATTTCTTAGTGTGACTTAAGCCGTAGGGAGTGTGTTAACAACTCTAGCCTCCCTGTGTAGATTTAATGTGGGGAATTGGCTGCTGCTGCATTGAATCAGACTTGGGCCCATATTGTTCAGCTGGAGGGGATTACACGTTTAGCAGCGAGTGATCTGGCTTCAGTTATAGCATCAGTCTTATCAGCCGCTGGGAGCCCAGTCACTGCCTCATTCACAACCCTCCAATACACCTTAATTGGATTTCTTTTTAGAGACAGAGAGGTTCAGACGGCTCATGGCATTCAATTTACCACCTCTCGTGTCAACGTTTAGATACCTCAACCATTTCTTCTCTTACATAAAAAGAAGCATCTTCATGTTACAAAAGGAAACTTGCAAAAGCCAAATTCATCACTGTTCCCTCACACACTCTTCTTCTAGCACCATCCTCCTAACCATGTCAGTTATTATATCATTTCAATGAATGCTTGCTTGGAAATGGGCTTATCTCAGTGGCAAAATATCTGTTTCTTTCAGGCACTGATTTAGTGTTTTTAAAGCCCACGGCGAGGACAGGCAGACTGTCAGCTTTGTGCGGCAGTAAAGCAATGATGTTATCTGTTTCAAGCTAAAATACTGATAAATGGAGAGATGAGGGGAAAACGAATGAAAGAAAGAGGGTGGGATGAAAATTGAACACAATAGTAGATTGGGAAGAAAGGAAGAATGTAAAATGGAAATAAGAGGCAACCCAGGAAAAGACAAGAGACAGATGATCAAAATGTAATTTGAAAAACGAAAACACAACAACCAGCTCTCCCAGCAGAAGAAAATAATGATGTATACATTCATGCAAAGTAAGTAAAAAAAAACAACAACTGCAGAAGCAAATAAGACACTGTAGCATCAGTAAATATTCAATTTCACATCAACTTCATTTTTGCACCCCATGACAAGAACAATGAAACTGATGCAGTCTTACTTTTCAACACTAAGCATACAATTTCTGTCAAAAACAGACTACAGCTAGCCAGTTCTGTGTGGCTTTTTACCAGAATGGAGCGCATGACATGTCCAGATTGTCACATATTAACTCCATCAGAGATTTTCCATTTATGGAGATGGTAAAGAGAAAAGAGAAAACAGACCAGTGCTCTAAGAGGTAAATGCCTCTGGTGATGCTAGAATGGCTTTTCATGTGACTTTATTCCACAATGGAGGTAAATGAGTGTTACTCCTGCCATCACACCTTTACCTCTACTTTAACCTTTAATCAAATCGTGAATGATTATACTAAGATCAGGGGCACTGGTAGCCAGGCCAAGCGCAGGCAAAAACTCTTTGCTTGCTAGCCGAATAGCCTTCAGCTTCTGCTGGCTGTTAGCTATCTGACAGCAATAATATGAGAAAAACAATAACGATTTGGGTGAACGTAGAGCATAGTCCACTTAGGATCTTGAGTACAGGGCTTGTTTTGAGACATATTTAAAAAATAATAGTAATAACATACACAAAATTGGTACCCATTGTTGGCAATACCAAACTTCTCTGTTAAATAGTTAACACTTGAAATCTGGAACAGTATTTCTGCTCACTTTGTATTAATATTGACATGGTTGATTGCAGTGGTGTTCCGTCAGGGCCTTCAAGGACTTCGCTGCAGGATGCACTTTCAGAAACACGGACCGACATTTACAAATTAAATGAGGTGGAAATCATTTCTTTCCAACAGACTTTTGTCTTCATTTCATTGCATCTGTCCAGCCGTGCCGCTTCCAGTCCTTTGTGGGTTATTTTATTTTTCTTTTGTCCAATCACATTTCAGCTTCAATGTATTGCCATACACATATTTCGTATATCACCTCCGGGACCTCGAGTGCAGACATTGCACATACATACACGCACACTCAACTTTTCATAATCCTGTTCTTGTGTCTCTAGCAAGTGACAGACTAGGGCCTTCAGTGTGCACACTTGCGGCCAATCATTACTAGCAATTTATTTTAGAACTGATGAACTGCCTGCAGTTTGTCAGATTATTGTTTACCTTGTTTCTGCTCTTGCTCAAGAGATTGTTTTCTGACCCTCTTGGTCTCATCACAGTCGATCTTGTTCCTTAAGTACCTCGTTTCTATCAGTACTGTCTTTGTTTAGTCGTTTGGCTTTGTTTTGGTTTGTTTCGTGTAAATTGGATTCTTGATATTTCGTTGTTTTTCTCGGTTAAACTATTTCCTTGCCGTTTGCGAGCATTTTTTAATGTATTGTTTTTCCTGGTTCGTTCAATCGGCATTTTGTGTTTATACTTTATCGGTGCATATCCATCTTGCAAGCCCTGTGACGAGTGAGTTTATCTGCCCTCTCATTGATTCAGACACTGTCACTTCTCAGTAGTTCAGCTTGATGTGCACCCAAAGCGTTATTTATGATGAAGGAGAAATCTTCAAACTTGGTTGAAAAATCACTTTAAAGCTGTAATTTTAATGAAAACCCGGAGTTTATGTAGCAATTTCAAACAGCACTGCTTTGCAGAGTGGCTTGTTTTCAATCCTCTTCAAAAACCTCTCGATTTAGCGCGACTTCAGAGTAAACAAAACTGGTGGACGAAGAGGAAGCAGTGGTGATAGTTTGTAGTTTGTTTTTAGAAACAGAAACATAAGACAAAAATATGTTGGTCAAAGGTGTGGATGAGCACGGACTTTCTGTTGCACGCTTGTTTGTTTTCGGGAAAAACACGCATGCTGAGAAGTCAGGCCAAAACAATATACCGTTGAATATCACAGCGGCCCAAACATTCAGTTTGAACACACCACAAACAGCAGGATTATCTTTTAAGAAAATCTTTTTGAACCATTCAGTAAACGGAGCATCCTTATGAATGTCAGAAGGAAAGATACAGGGCTAAAATCAGACTACCGTATTTTCACGACTATAAGGTGCCATTAAAAGTCTAAAATTTTCTCCAAAATGGACAGGACGCCTTATAATGCGGAGCGTCTTATATATGAGCTGAGTTCCAAAATCTGGCTGAGACCCGACACGCTATTTATATAGAGAATAGGCGGAAGTGAGATCGACCAATCAGTGAAGCGCGTCCGTGCACTTATATGTAAATTATGGAGAGAGAGAAAATGTCTACGTGAGTGACGACACGCACGCATGCGGAGAAGAGGTCCTCCAATCAGTGAAGTGCGGAGAAGAGGTCGGCCAATCAGTGAAGCGCATCCGTGCACTTATATGTAAATTATGGAGAGAGAGAAAATTTGTACGTGAGTGACGACACGCACGCATGCGGAGAAGAGGTCGGCCAATCAGCGAAGTGCGGAGAAGAGGTCGGGCCAATCAGTGAAGCGCGTCCGTGCACTTATATGTAAATTATGGAGGGAGAGAAAATGTGTACGTGAGTGACGACACGCACGCATGCGGAGAAGAGGTCGGCCAATCAGTGAAGCGCGTCCGTGCACATATATGTAAATATATGAAGAGAGGTGGACGTGAGTGAGGACAGGCACGCAGGGGGTGGGTGCGGCAATGAGTGAAGCGTGGGCGTGTAAGTGGACGCTAAAGGCACGCCTCTAGCAGGTACCAGCACCTGTATAAAATGTGAGTATGTGCATTATTGCAAAATAACTTCGGTTTTGGTTTCCAAGAACCCCCAAAAATGAATTCCAACCGCTGGACATCGGCATCAACCGGGCGTTCAAAGTGAAGTTGCGAGCAGCATGGGAAAAATGCATGATCGATGGCGAACACAGCTTCACGAAGAGTGGGAGGCAGCGCCGGGCTAGTTACGCCACAATCTGTGAATGGATTGTGGCTGCTTGGACGAACGTATCTGCTAGTACAGTTGTTCGAGCTTTTGGCAAAGCCGGCATCATTTCTGTGGAGCCACTTGACGACGAGAGTGACTCTGACAACGAGAGGGAACCCGGTGGTTTGGATGGATTACCGATACTTGCACAATTGTTCAATTCGGACACAGAAGATGACGACTTTGATGTCTTTCTGAGTGATGATACAGCAAAAAACGTGAGTAACTTGTAAATAAAATACACACGAACTCAGTTCTGCTTTCGTTGCCTTTTTAAAAACGTGTTTTCATCAATACGTACCTCCAGCACAAGCCCCCCCCCCCCCCCCCCCCCCCCAGGATGCATCCTCTCTCAACTGCTCTTCTCACTCTACACAAACAACTGCACCACAACACACCAAGCTCTGGAAGTCCTGAAGTTTTCAAATGACACCACATCAACAAGGGCGACGTCGATATATTGACAGGAACTCGAGCAACTAGTGGAGCTAACTGAGCTTGGAGCTGAACATGCTCAAAATTGTATAGATGTTCATGGACCTTAGTAAACAGGCTTCACCACATTTGCCTGTCATGATGTCCAACATCTCTGTGTCAACCAACTTCCTGGGTATTAGTGTCCCTCTGCACTTGAAGTGGGAGACCAACATCTCCACACACACACAAATGCAAAGGAAATTACACATGAAATACGTTATTGATGTTATGGGAAGCAAAGGTAATGGCGGCAGATGATCCAAAAGCAGAGGAGATGGGGGAAGGATTGGTGCAGGATCAAGTGGTCCGGGGAGGAAAACGTGGAGCCAGGCTGGGAAGGGAGGCAGGCACTGGAACAAGACAAACAAGAACAATTGAGTAATACAATACAAAAATGGCAAGCGTATGCACTAGCAATGGCCTATACAACACTCATAATGTGATAATCACGTGGCACCCTCTTGCAGATCAGCAGAGCTCTTGTACGCAGGAGGAGATTGCCGATCAGCTGCAGGTGGGGAGCACCCTCGGCCCAGCCTGGTAATTAAAGGGGAAAAGACACAGAAGGTCCATGGAAGTGGACTCTCCAAAATAAAAGCACAGAAGTTATAATGTCTGTGACGACACATCACAGTACCCCCCCCACCCCACCCTTAACGGGTGCCACCCGGCGCCCACCCAGGCTTGCCAGGATTGGCCCTGTAAAAGTCCCTCAGGAGCGAAGGGTCCAGGATGAGACCGCTCCTCCGGGCCATACCCCTCCCAGTCAACAAGGAACTGGAAACCCCGCCGGGCATGCAGAATCCTGGAAACGGAGAAGGGCTGGAGACCATCGACGAGACGGGGGGGCGGGGGGGTGGGGGGGAGCGGCCAGAAAGCAGAGTTCACTGTAGTAAAGAGGCTTAATGAGGGAAACATGGAAGGTGGGGTGGACGTTCATAGACGCAGGGAGGTTCAGACGGACGGAGGAGGGATTAATGATCTTAAAAATCGTGAGGGGATCTACAAACCGGGGAGCAAGTTTACGGTACTCAGTCTGAAGGGAAAGATTACGTGACGACAACCATACTTTCTGTCCAACCTGATACTCAGGAGTGGGAGAGCAGTGGCAGTCAGCAAGCCGTTTGTTCCTCTCAGCAGTACGAGCAAAGGCCGCCCTGACAGACTTCCAAACTGCCCGGATTCGGCGGACATGATCCCTGACAGCAGGAACCGCTATCTCCCCCTCCTGGTCAGGGATCAAAGGAGGCTGGAAGCATGCCATGAAGAGGGACATACCTGTAGCCGAGCAGGAGAGGGAGTTGTGGGCGTATTCGACCCAAGGGAGGATGGAGCTCCAAGCCACAGGATGGTATATAACAACGCACCGTAAGGCTGCTTCCAAGTCCTGGTTGGCCTGCTCAGTCTGGCCGTTGGACTGCGGATGGTACCCTGAGGAGAGGCTCGCCGTTGCGCCCACCGCCTTGCAAAATTCCTTCCATACACGAGAGCTGAACTGAGGGCCATGATTGACACAATGTCACTAGGGATCCAGTCAAGTCTGAACACGTTTTACAAGATGCTTGGCCGTTTCCAGAGCCAAAGGCAACCTGGGAAAAGGAACATAGTGGACGGACATGGAGAAGCGATCAACGATGGTAAGAATTACAGTATTTCCTTCAGATGGGCAAAGCCCAGAGACGAAGTCCGCAGAAATATGAGACCAAGGGCGGCTGGAAATGGGTAGAGGACGTAGCAATTCGGCAGGGGGGAGATGAGAGGCCTTGCCTCGGGCACAGACCGAGCACTCAGCCACGAATTCCCTGGTGTCCCGGGCAATGCTGGGCCACCAGAATTGATGACAGAGGAACTAGAGAGTACTGTGAAAGCCAGGGTGACAAGTTAGCGTCGTTGAGTGCCCCCAATGGAGGACTTGGGAACTGGTAACAAACAATCTGTTGGGCGGTTCACCACCAGGACCTGGGTCAGCCTTCTGGGCCTCCTTGACGATCGAATCGATTTCCCACATGGCAGTGCCCACAACACATAATGGCGGAAGATTTAGAGGTAAGATCGGGCTGCCCTACACGAATTTCGGGGCAGGTCGGGTCGGGCCTTAAAATGTCAATCATGGCTTCGGGTTCGGGTCAGGTCGGTCTTCTCTCTCGCTGACCTTTTTTTTTTTCTCGTTTCGAGGCCATGAATAGTTTTGGCCACGAGAGACTGTGGTTCGCAAAAAAACTGAAGTCGCATCATCACAACACGTACTGTACTAAGCTCTTGCAATGACAATTCAAAGAACTCCTTCCTGTATCTGTCTATGAGCCACCCATCATTATTCTTTTTTGTCTCTTATAGTCCCGCGCTAGATTCTTAAGGACGTACTGCTGCGGTGGTTTACGGCCAAACAGTCAATTTTTTGTCAGTCAAATTGTCGGTTCATGTAACCTCTTCAGAAGCAGAAATATAAAAGATGTAAATGTTTGTACAGTCTTGTTTAACTTAGATTTCGTTACAAAAGACAAGCTTTGTTATCAGAAATCACCTCTCCTCCTCCCTCCTCCTCACAAATAAAATATGAAATGTCGGGTTTGCTTCGGGCTCGGGCCTGCAAATCAAGTTAAGTGATCGGGCTTGGGACGGGTCGGGCTTAAATACCCTTGGGCCGATTCGGGTCGGCTCGATTTTTTTTAGGACCGATCTTAGCTTACGACGAGAGAAAAAAGCACAGTCAAGTCAAGTCAAAAGTATTGATAGAGCACTTTCAAACAGCCATCGCTGCATACAAAGTGCTGTACATGGAGCAATTTAACATGCACAATAAACAGTAAGACAAATCGGTGATAAAGGCGGTAGAAAGCACCAAACAGTAAAACCAAGAACAAATGTAAGTCATGCTGAGTCGAATGCCAAAGAATACAAGTGAGTTTTGAGGAGGGCTTTGAAGATGGGCAGCGAGGAGGCTTGCCGAATGTTCAGTGGGAGGTCATTCCAGAGAGAGGGACCAGCAACAGAAAAGGCTCGATCCCCCCTGAGCCTCAGTTTAGTTCTTGGTACTTAGGGCCCAAGTCTACAGGATGGAATGTACAAGGGCCACTGGGACCAAACAATATCACATCTGTCTTCTTTTCATCGTCACAGGGGTCTAACTTCTGTTTCCGGATCCCATTGGGACAAAACAGCTCCACCCCGGTGTCTGAAGCATCCACCTCCACCACAAACTGGAGAGAAGGGTTCGGGTGCTTGAGAATGGGTGCATTGGTGAACAGATACTTACATTTAGTAAATAATAATAATAATAATAATAATACATTTCATTTATAAGCGCCTTTTAAAACACTCGAGGACACTTTACAATCAAAACAAGAACAATAAAACCACAGATAAAATTATAAATAATAAAAGGAGAGATTAATTTAAACTGAATATAGCGACTCCAAATAGTTGACACCGTCAACATCGCCGCAGCAAGGAACACCAGCCGACCCAGCCAAGCCGGCCAACACGCCATGGTCCGCGGATCGGCCGCCGTTTCTGCCATTGTCTCTGCGTGGACGGCTCGCACTTTTCAGTCTTAACAAGCAACCTGTTCTCCAGGAGCCTTTGGAGAAGCATTTGCACACTAGCAATGGCCTAGGTACCACTCATAATGCGTGAATCATCTGGCACCCGCTTGCAGATCAGCAGAGCTTTTATACACAGGAGGTGATTGCTGATCAGCTGTGTGTGTGGGAGTACCCTCCGGCCCAGCCTGGTAATCACAACCTCCGGGGTGAGAGGACGCTGCCCTGTCACTGCCAACTCGATTGCACATCAGCTATTAGCTAATGGAAAGTATAAAGAGGCTGACAAAGTCCATGACCTCCGAGTGAAACAAGAATGCAACAGATTAGGGAATGCTTCAAGCGTTGATGGCTTCCTCTCAGCTCCCTTTTCCACCAAAGAGCTAACCTCGGTCATCAAACAGATCAAGACTGGCAAAGCTCGGGGCCCTGATAATATTCCATCTGAGTTCTTGAAATACTGTGGCCCAAAATGCATGAAATGGCTACGCAAATACCTCTCAGCCTCTATGAAGCTATACCGAAGATCTGGCGGAAAGCTACTGTGGTTTCCCTGCTGAAACAACATAAACCTCCCGACGACCCAAGGAGCTATCGCCCTATCTCACTGCTATGTGTTCCGTATAAGATCTTGGAACGACTTCTCCTGACCAGACTTGACTCAGTGGTGACCCCCAGCTGCCTAAAGAACAAGCTGGCTTCCGACATGGACATTGTACCACCCAGCAAATAATCAAGCTGACCAGTACTATTGAAGATTCGAGAAGGGAAACAAGGCTGGAGTTATCTTGGTTGGCCTAACTGCGGCATATGACACTGTATGGCATCAAGGCCTGATACTGAAGCTTCTCCAGATGATTCCGGACAAGCAAATGGTTCGCTTCCTGAGCAATATTCTTGCAAACCGAAGCTTTGTGCTAAAGATCAGCGACGGACACCGCAGTCGACCCCGCCGCTTGAGAAATGGAGTGCCACAGGGATCATGCCTCTCGCCTATGCTCTTTAACATCTATATCAGCGATATGCCCAAAACCAAGTCTCATCAATATGGATATGCTGACGATCTTGCACTATGCTACTCCCACAAAAGCTGCCGCATGGTGGAAGAATCACTAACTGCTGATATGGTATTGATACCAGAATACCTGAGAACGTGGAGACTTAAATTGAGCTTGGCAAAGACTACCACCACACCTTTCCAACCTAAACAACATGGAATCTAAGTGCCAACTCACTGTCTACCTGCATGGGACTCCACTCCCACATAACCCATCCCCCACGTATCTAGGAGTGAAGCTCGACCGACATCTCACATATAAACAGCACATAGATGCTCTTCGTGCCAAAGTAACAGCTCGAAACAATCTGCCGAGACGCCTAGCTGGCTCATCCTGGGGTGCAAGCACTCACACACTCCGTACAAGTGCTCTTGTGCTGACTTACAGCACAGCTGAATACGCAACACCAGTGTGGTGCTGAAGTACCCATTCAAAGAAGATTGACGTTGCCCTCAATGACACCATGAGGATAATCACCGGATGTCTGCGTCCCACCCCCACGGAGTTCCTACCAGTAATGGCAGGCATTGCCCAAGCCAGCTTACGTAGAGTAAAAGCTACCCACTGCCTTGCTCAACATGCTGTGCTGGACAAAAACCATGCCCTAAACCAGTTGATCGCCGAGGTACAACCTGGAAAGCGCCAAAGGCTAAAATCTCGCCACCCCAGAACTCCAAACTGCAGAACATCTCCCCTACTACCGTCCCATTCATCGACCACCAGATGGCAACTTGAACCTCACAGCACCTAATGAATCTACTGTCCAATGGCTGCAACGTCTGGACATTTAACACCGCAAAGCTGCCCTCACACGCGAGAGAGAAATAAAAGATTATTTTCATAGCTCTTAGCTATCCCAGCCCAGTAATCTATGAGTCTATGTAAACTACGTCATCTCCACATAGAGCAACTTGGCGTTGACAATAAACTGACATAGGAATAGATAAATAAAATGATCCAGTGAACAACATCATCATCTCTTGTGTCGCTTCAACTGAGATGTGAGTGACATAAACACAGGACAAGACAGCTGTTAATCACTTAATCCGAGTGATTGACAGCTCTCAATCCGAAACAATTACGATAGCCTACATGACGGCCTAGGACCTATGATTTTGAGATGATTAGAATGTTGGCGATTTTATTGCTAACGGACAAGCATCACCTGACGCCGTTATTCATGGTACGGCTGATGGAGCTCTCTTAGTGTTCTTCCAAACCGATCCTCTCCCGCATGCAGTCCCAACGTGGACAGGTAGCCGGTCATGCACCTCCGGCCATATGATGGACCTTTCTATCACGAGATTACACATTAACTAGTGTTTTCTATATGGCTAACATTTACAACAAGTGTAAATCTAAAAGAAAACCTACCTCATATATTAATCGAAGCAACGCACTTTCCAGCTACGCTTCATTTCCAAGCATTGCCGAATGCCCATCTGCTGCAACTTCAAGGAAATTTCGGCGTGGGTCAAACCTCTGTTGAATAACTGTTTGACGACAGGAGAGTGTTGTTCCATCACTGCCATGCCGCCACTGCACTACCCGAACTGCTGCGCGCAGAACTTCCGGGTCACTTAATTCAAACAATTAAATATAAAAATCTAATTCAGTCAAGTGGCCTGTTTTTCTGTTTCGTATTTTTGATCCGAGCCTAAAGTCGAAATATGAAAAAACAGGCTTATATTCATTTTTCATGTTGGATAAAGAAAACGAAAAACAAAATTATCAGTCTCCTTTTTAATTTTTTCTTTTCGATTGGCAGTTGAAAAATGAAAGAACGAATGATACACGGAATTTGTCACATCCCGCTTAGATGACTGCAACGCTCTCCTCTTCGGCCTACCTAAAAAGTCTCTCCATAAAATCCAGCTGGTTCAAAAGGCTCTACTCGCATCATTACAAAAACACCCTCCCAGCAGCACATCACCCCCGTCCTTCAGCAACTCCACTGGCTCTCTGTCCAACACCGCATCAACTACAAATTGCTCCTATGTACATATATGGCCATCCACAATCTGGCCCCTCCATACCTGTCCGACCTACTTCAGGTGCATACCCCCACTCGCTCCCTCAGATCCTCGTCCTCCCTCCGCCTGTCAGTGCCCCCTGCCCGCCTTAGCACCATGAGAGCCAGAGCCTTCAGTCACGCTGCTCCAAAGCTCTGGAACAATCTACCTCTGGACCTCCAAAACTGTACACCTCTCTCCACTTTCAAGTCCCGTCGAAAAACACACTTGTTCAGGATTGCCTACAATACATGACTTCCATTTCCTCTGTTTTGTGATTTTATACAATATTTCTTTTATTCTTTATTTATTCCCCTTTTATTATTTATTTATTTATTTATTTATTTATTTATTTATTTATTTATTCCCCTCCGTGAGTCGTCACCTTACCGTGGTGGAGGGGTTTGTGTGTCCCAACGATCCTACAAGCTAAGTTGTCTGGGGCTTTATGCCCCTGGCAGGGTCACCCATGGCAAACAGGTTCTAGGTGAGGGGCCAGACAAAGCACGGCTCAAAGACCCCAATGATGATGGCAATAAATGGATCTAGGTTTCCCTTGCCCGGACGCGGGCACTACTCGTTGGCAACCGCCTGGTGGCCGGGCCTACACCCCTGGGGCCCGGCCGGGCACAGCCCGAAGAGGCAACTTCGGTCCTCCTTCCCATGGGGGCCAAAGGGGTCGGGTGCAATGTGAGCTGGGCGGCAGCCAAAGGCGGGGACCCTGGCGGTCCGATCCTCGGCTGCAGAAGCTAGCTCTTGGGACATGGAATGTCACCTCTCTGGCAGGGAAGGAGCCCGAGCTGGTGTGTGAGGCAGATAATTTCCGACTGGATATAGTCGGACTTGCCACCACACACAGCCTGGGTTCTGGTACCAGTTCTCTCGAGAGGGGTTGGACTCTCTTCCACTCTGGAGTTGCTCACGGTGAGAGGCGCAGAGCAGGTGTGGGCATACTCATTGCCCCCCGGCTCAGTGCCTGTACATTGGGGTTCACACCGGTAGACGAGAGGGTTACCTCCCTCCGCCTTCGGGTGGGTGGACGGGTCCTGACTGTTGTTTGTGCATATGCACCAAACAGCAGCTCAGCATACCCACCCTTTTTGGAGTCCTTGGAGGATGTGCTGGAGAGTACTCCAGCTGGGGACTTCCTTGTTCTGCTGGGGGACTTCAATGCTCATGTGGGCAATGACAGTGAGACCTGGAGGGGCGTGATTGGGAGAAACGGTGTTTTGTTATTGGACTTCTATGCTCATCACGGATTGTCCATAACAAACACCTTGTCAAATATAAGGGTGTCCATATGTGCACTTGGCACCAGGACACCCTAGGCCGCAGGTCGATGATCGACTTTGTAGTTGTATCATCGGATTAGCGGCCGCATGTTCTGGACACTCGGGAGAAGAGAGGGGCGGAGCTGTCAATTGATCACCACCTGGTGGGAGTAGGCTCCGATAGTGGGGGAAGATGCCGGTCCGTCCTGGCAGACCCAAACGTATAGTGAGGGTTTGTTGGGAGCGTCCGGCCGAATCCCCTGTCAGAAGGAGTTTCAACTCCCACCTCCGACAGAGCTTTTCCCATGTTCCGGGGGAGGCGGGGGACATTGAGCCCGAGTGGACCATGTTCCGTGCCTCTATTGTTGAGGCGGCCAATCTGAGTTGTGGCCGTAAGGTGGTTGGTGCCTGTCGTGGCGGCAACCCCGGTACTCGCTGGTGGACACCAGCAGTAAGGGATGCTGTCAAGCTGAAGAAGGAGTCCTATCGAGCCTTTATGGCCTGTGGGACCCCAGAGGCAGCTGACGGGTATCGACTAGCCAAGCGGACCGCGGCTTAGGTGGTCTCCGAGGCAAAAACCCGAGCGTGGGAAGAGTTCGGTGAGGCCATGGAAGCCGACTTCCGGACGGCTTCGAGGAAATTCTGGTCCACCATCCGACGTCTCAGGAGGGGGAAGCAGTGCACCACTAACACTGTGTACAGTGGGGATGGGGCGCTGCTGACTTCGACTCGGGACGTTGTGAACCGGTGGGCAGAGTACTTCGAAGACCTCCTCAACTCCACCAACACGCCTTCCTTGGAGGAAGCAGAGCCTGGGGACTCTGAGGTGGGCTCTCCTATCTCTGTGGTTGAAGTCACCGATGTGGTTAAAAAGCTCCTCGGTGGCAAGGCCCCAGGGGTGGATGAGATCCGCCCGGAGTTCCTCAAGGCTCTGGATGTTGTGGGGCTGTCCTGGTTGACACGCCTCTGCAACATCGCGTGGTCAACAGGGAGAGTGCCTCTGGATTGGCAGACCGGGGTGGTAGTCCCTCTAAGGGGGATCGGAGGGTGTGTTCCAACTACTGAGGGATCACACTCCTCAGCCTCCCTGGTAAGGTCTATTCAGGGGTGCTGGAGAGGAGGGTCCGTCAGGAAGTCGAGCCTCAGATTGAGGAGGAGCAGTGTGGTTTTCGTCCCGGCCGTGGAACAGTGGACCAGCTCTACACCCTTAGCAGGGTCCTCAAGGGTATGTGGGAATTCGCCCAACCAGTCTACATGTGTTTTGTGGACTTGGAGAAGGCTTTTGACCGTGTCCCTCGGGGAGTTCTGTGGGGGGTGCTTCGTGGGTATGGGGTACCGAACCCCCTGATACGGGCGGTTCGGTCACTATACGACCGATGTCAGAGTTTGGTTCGCATTGCAGGCAGTAAGTCGGAATCGTTTCCAGTGGGGGTGGGACTCCACCAAGGCTGCCCTTTGTCGCTGTTGGGTTTATTATTGTTTAGTAATCATACATTCACGTATTATTCGGTTGATTCTCGTGTCGCCATTTTATGCTCGCAATGAAGAATGCTTCTGCCTGTCAGTATAGTTTGATTTTGCTTGCAAAGAAGAACGCTTATGCTTGCAATCATTAGTTGGCTTTGCCTGCAATGAAGAACGCTTATGCTTTCAATAAAGATTTATCCTTTATTATTTACTCACATCTATAATCATTATATGTTCTTCATTATGTGCTCACTTTTGCTTGCTGTACTGTGTGAGAAGTTAGGGTCGCAACCACCTTTCCGAGGACGTGGCTGGGAAGAGATAACTGTTAAGACTAAACAGCGAGCAAGGCTGAACCGTGAATGGAGACATCAACACCAGCTGCAACGGGATGTTTATGTCTATTTTCACACATGTACGTAAATTGCACTCACATACACACACATAGTCAAACAAGTTCAGTGTGTGTTCAACAGCCCCCACCCTTTAGGTTGGACACACCTATGTAGTAGCTTTTCCCAATAAATGAGGAGGTGAAGGGGGAGATCGTTAGGGTTCCGTGTGGAGAACTGAAACCGAACGCTTCTCCTCGTTCCCTCCTGGTACCAGAATCGAGTCTCCTGTCTCCTCCTTTTGGTTATTCTTGAGTGTCAATTTGGACCAACCTGACAGTCGCCCATTCTGTTCATAACCTTTATGGACAGAATTTCTAGGCGCAGCCGAAGCGTTGAGGGGGTCCGTTTTGGGGGCCTCAGTATTGCATCCCTGCTTTTTGCAGATGATGTGGTGCTGTTGGCTCCTTCAAACGGGGCTCTCCAACTCTCGCCGGAGCGTTTCGCAGCCGAGTGTGAAGCGGTTGGAATGAAAATCAGCACCTCCAAATCTGAAAACATGGTCCTCAGTCGGAAAAGGGTGGAGTGCCCCCTCCGGGTCGGGGAGGAGATCTTACCCCAAGTGGAGGAGTTCAAGTATCTTGGGGTCTTGTTCACGAGTGGGGGTAGGAGGGAGCGGGAGATCGACAGGCCGATCGTTGCAGCATCTGCTGTGATGCGGACGTTGTATCGGTCTGTCGTGGTGAAGAAGGAGCTGAGCCATAGGGCGAAGCTCTCAATTGACCGGTCGATCTACGTCCCAACCCTCACCTATGGTCACGAGCTATGGGTCGTGACCGAAAGAACGAGCCAGATGAGGTGGCTTGCGCATCTGATTCGGATGCCTCCTGAGCGCCTCCCCGGTGAGGTGTTCCGGTCATGTCCCACTGGGAGGAGACCCTGAGGAAGACCCAAGACACGCTGGAGAGACTATGTCACCCAGCTTGCCTGGGAACGACTCGGGATCCCCCGGGGAGAGCTGGAAGAAGTAGCTCGGGAGAGGGAAATCTGGGCTTCCCTGCTAAAGCTGTTGCCCCCGCGACCCGGCCCCGGATAAGCGGTAGATGATGGATGGATGGATGGATTTCTTTTATTTTTACATGATATTGTCTGTACAGTGTCCTTGGGTGGCATGAAATGCACTTTTAAATGAAATGTATTATTATTATTTTTATTCATTCATTCATTCATTCATTCATCTTCCGAGCCGCTTGATCCTCACTAGGGTCGCGGGGGGTGCTGGAGCCTATCCCAGCTGGCTTCAGGCAGTAGGCGGGGGACACCCTGAATCGGTTGCCAGCCAATCGCAGGGCACACAGAAACAAACAACCATTCGCACACACACTCACACCTAGGGACAATTTAGAGTGTTCAATCAGCCTGCCACGCATGTTTTTGGAATGTGGGAGGAAACCGGAGCACCCGGAGAAAACCCACGCAGGCCCGGGGACAACATGCAAACTCCACACAGGGAGGCCGGAGCTGGAATCGAACCCGGTACCTCTGCACTGCGAAGCCGACGTGCTAACCACTGGACTACCGGGCCGCCTATTATTTTTATTATTATTATTATTATTATTAATTAAAGGGAAAAAGACACAGAAGGTCCCTGGAAGTGGACTCTCCAAAATAAAAGCACAGAAGGAAGAGTTCCTGTGATGACACATGACACTTGAATCAACCCCAACAAATTAGGTAGCAGAATACTGGCAGCAAATGTCCAGCATGCTGTCCACCACTCCACAAGCTGACTAATCACAAATCACATGCCTGCACCTTCCCCTTCCTCCACTTTACCAACACCAGGCACTTCAGCTTGCCATAGTCCCCTCTACAGTCCCCAGTTGTCACTGTCTCATCCTGATCCTGCTGCCATCTGCCCCATTCAATCCATCATCACAGCCAGACACCCTCACTACTATGATAACAAGAGAAAATATTTTAAAATATCAAATACCAACCTCCGCCCACTCCCCCAATCCACACTGTCACCCACACACCACAAAATCCTCAAACTGGCTCTATTTAACACCCGCTCACTCAACAACAAAGCACTCGTCTTACACGAATTTATAACTGACAATAACCTGGACTTCCTCTTTATCACTGAAACCTGGCACAAACACCTACATCGACAAGCCCCGCCTCACCGGCCGAGGTGGTGGGGTGGCATCAGTCCATAAAATAGAGTTTAAAATCAGCACTATATCCACCTCACTGGTGCAGTCCAAAATCCTTTGGACTGCCTTAACTTCACTCAACATGTCAACTTCCCCACCCACACCCACGGTCACACTCTGGACTTGGTCTATTCCACCGGTCTCACCATTGAAAAACTCTCTAGCACCAACCTCAACATTTCCGATCACCTGGCTATCTCTCTGGACCTCCACCTCCCTACCCCCATTCCCAAGGTAAAGCGCACCATATCATTCAGAAACCTCAAATCCGTTTCCCCAACTGACTTCTCTACCTCCGTCCTCAACCACTTGTCCATACTACTTCCTCCACTGTCCCATGACCCCACTGTTCTCACCAACTACTACAACAGCACTCTCTCCTCCTGTCTTAACCAACTCGCCCCCATCAAAACCAAATCTGTCTCCTTCACTCGCTCAGTCCCCTGGTACACCCCAGAACTCCGCAAACTTAAAACCCGAAAACGGCAGTTAGAAAGCCTCTATAAAAAAATCTGGTTTAACTGTTCATCTCCTCGCCCATACTGATCACCTTCAGCTATACAAGACCGCACTCAACTCCAGCCGTTCCACCTACTACTCCAACCTTAACCACACCGACTCCAACAACCAAAAGGCTCTCTTCTCCACCGTCAACAAACTCCTCAAACCCAGCGACAATATTTCAACCTCTTTCACCGTTGACAAATGCAACTCATTCCTATTCCACTTTCTATCCAAAATCGACATCCTCTACAGTTCACTCACCACCTCACCTGTCCCCCCTCCCTTCCTACCAGCATCCATCACTCCAACTACTTCAACTCTCTCTGAATTCACACGTCTCCATAGCCGAACTCACCAATATCATTTCAACAATGAATTGCTCCACCTGCACACTGGATCCCATCCCATCTTCCTTCGTCAAGCACTGCTTCCCCACCATCTCCCACCTCGTCATGAACATTGTCAACTCCTCCCTCAACTTTGCCTATGTCCCCTCCTCACTCAAACTGGCTGCCGTAACCCCCATCATCAAAAAACCCGGACTCTACCCTGACATCATGAGCAACTTTCGACCCATCTCCAACCTCCCCTTCTGTCCAAAGTCATAGAACGTGCCGTAACATCTCAAATTAAAACCTACCTAAACAACAACCAACTTTTTGAACAATTTCAATCTGGATTCCGCACACAACACAGCACTGAAACAGCCCTCCTTAAAATCACCAATGACCTCCTCCTCGCCTCTTACTCCGGCTTACTCTCATCCTCATCCTTCTTGACCTTACAGCTGCCTTTGACACCTTCAACCATTCCATCCTACTCTCTTGCCTACAGTCCCTAAACATCACCGACAAAGTCCTTACCTGGCTACACTCATATCTCACAGACAGGAAACAATTCATACACAAACAACTGCTCTTCCTACACTGCCCCACTGTCCCAAGGTGTCCCCCAGGGTTCTGTGCTTGGTCCTCTTCTCTTCATTCTCTAAATGATGGCCAAATCATACGTCATCATGGTCTCCAGTTCCACTGCTACGCTGATGATGTCTAATTGTACATATCCACCAAATCATTTACCCCAACAACCCACTCCACCCTGTCTAACTGTCTTTCAGATGTCAAATGATAACCTCTCTTTCGATCAACACATCAACCGAACCACCAAAACTGCTTTCTTCCACCTCAAAAACATTGCTCGTCTCCGCCCATCACTTTCTTTCAACGCTGCTCAAACCCTCATCCACGCCTTCATCACCTCCCGCCTTGACTACTGCAATAGCATTCTCTATGGTACAACCTCCAAGCTCCTCAATAAACTACAAGCTCAAAACCTGGGGGGACCGAGCCTTCTCTGTCGCCGCCCCCACCCTTTGGAACGCTGTACCACAACACATCCGCAACTGTACTGACCTCCAATCCTTCAAATCATCCCTAAAAACTCACCTGTTCCGCTATGCTTTTAATACCTTTTAATCTCTTTTACCCATTTTTCTTTTGTTTATCTAAATGTGCTTTTGTAAATTATGTATGCTTGTTTTAAATGCACATTTTTATCCTGTGTTTTTATGTTCTTGTAAAGTGTCTTTGAGTGGGATGAAAAGCGCTTTCAAATAAAATGTATTATTAATTAAAAATTCGTGTTAAAAATATTTGGCTGGATTGGAAGTATATTTTTTTCCCCCACAAAAGCCTATCACAGTAATGTAAGCACAAAATGAAATAATGACCTCCAGAAAAGTTAAATTTTGAAAAAAGGCACAGGCAACACACCCTGTCACCCCAGGGGAGTACGGTGGGCAAAACACTAGTTTTTCATGCACTTAAACAATTTTGTTGACGGAGGGAACAAAGTGGTATCCCCCATGCACAACGGTGCTCAACATGCAGTGAGTCATCTGCATTATAGGAGCAGCAGCCGTGGTGGCAATGTATATATTCTAGAGCTGTCAGTTTAGTGCGTTTTTATTGGCATTAATTTAAATGAATTTTAACGGGATAAAAATTTTTCTCGCAAGATTAACGCGGCACACGTCACAAGCGGATGTTACGTTGCTCCATAAATACACCAGAAACAAAACAACAAGCGCGCTGCAGAAGTCCACGCCCATGTCTGTTTTGCCAGCCACGGCAGCGAGAGACACCGAAAACGGATACTTAAAGAGTTTATGAATGGAAAGTTTACTTTTAAAAATTTGCCATATTGCTCCAATGACAAGACCAAAGTTATCTGTTCTTCTCTCTCTCTCTGTATCATACAGGTATACGATGTATGCCACTGGCGCGATTGTTACTTGTTTGGAACTATTTTGTGTGGAAGGTTACAGTGTTCTGTGTCCATGTAAATAGAGCGGGTGGAGCTTCTCTGTGTTCGTCTGACAGTGACAGTGCACTACAGTGGTAGCGACCTAGCGAAAGTAAAATGCCTCCAGTGTTGTCATCGAACCAAGTGTAGTCATTCGAAATGAGTTCTACACAAAACCGTAGAGAGACTTCCGCGCAAGAAGGACCAATACAATCAACATAGCCTGACTGACAGTACGGGGGAAGTGCGTGTGCTTGTTTGTACGGCCGGCAGTTTCCAATATAGCGGCACATAATGAACACTGGTGTCTGATGTCTCGTTATTCTTCAACAAACATACAGAAACAGACTGCTGTGTTCAAAGCAAACTTGAGAAAAATGAAGTATGCAACCATGGTTTAAATCCACTATAGGCTGAGTACTAGTGTACCTTAGATGTGCACTTTACAATGTTATATTGCTCTGTTTTGATTTCATAACAAAAAAAGCTGTTAAAGCAGCTGTTGTGTGACAAAATATTTTTTTCACCGTTATTGATGGACAGTAATATTGTGTGAGAGATTATGTGTGAATAACTGCACCAAGTGAAAAATGTTTATGTAAAATTGAAAATCGAAATTGTTATTTCAGTAAATATTTGCATTTGGCACATAGAAAACTGATTCATGATTCAATGTTGATGAGAGCATTAAAATGGGGAGAAAATAGGACAAAAAATGTAAAAGGAAATTAAGAAACGATAAAAAATGTGTGAGTAATCACGATTAATTTTTTCGTTGATTTGACTTAATTATGACAGTTGCATTTTTAATTAGATTAAATATTTTAATCGTTTGACAGCTCTAATATATTCACATCTTGCCCTCTTGCCATTGGCAAACCCTGTTGGTTGCAACATGAATGAATGCAGAAGGGCTCTCTCCAAAGTTCAAACCAACAAGCCACTGCCCCCCCCCAACATCCCCACACCGCCTTTTGCTTCACAGTGACGAGAATGGCAGACACAGCAAATTGATGGATAAATAATTTTCAAATCAGAAGTCAAGAATAATTACAATCATTGAGCACAACTATTGTTCAAGTTACTGTAAAACGTGACAAGATGCAATTTGTGAATACAATATCTCAACATTATTTATTACAGATGACTAACTATCAGATTTGAAATGTTGGTCCAGATTTTAGCTAGCATAGTGGAAGTTGACATGCTTGTTTTGCATATACTGATGTGGTAGACAAGACCTGGCCCTCAACCCTTGAGTTTGACACCTGTGATTTCGAGAGTTGTCTCATTAACAAAAATTAATACCTCAATTCCGCTTCAGGCGACCACAATGCCACACTATATGTAACAGTATATAGTATATAGTATATAGTATATAGTATATAGTATATGGTATCTAGTAATATTTCCACACTTTCCGATCAATGTATTGCTATTTTAAGATAAGATATCCTTTATTTGTCCCACAGTGGGGAAATTTACAGCCTCCCTCAGCAAGAATGTGGGTAGAAAGAAGAAAGGAGAAAAATCTAACAAACACTGTTCAATTAAGTGCAATATAAATACAAAATGGATAAATCGCAGTGCTATTTACAATGGTTTTTCACATCATTTAATTATTATTAGGCGCCCCGGTAGTCAAGTGAATAGCACGTCAGCTTCACAGTGCAGAGGTATCGGGTTCAATTCCAGCTCCTGCTTGGGTTTTCTCTGGGTGCTCCGGTTTCCTCCCACATTCCAAAAACATTCGTGGCAGGCTAATTGAACACTCTAAATTGTCCCTAGGTGTGAGTGTGAGCGTGGACAGTTGTTCGTCTGTGTGTGCCCTGCGATTGGCTTGCAACCGATTGAGGGTGTCCCCCGCCTACTGCCCGGAGACAGCTGGGATAGGCTCCAGCACCCCCCGCGACCCTAGTGAGGATCAAGCAGTTCGGAAGATGACTGAATGAATGAATGAATAATTATTCTTCGTCTTCATCACTCTGATTCTTTTTCCCCCGTGAAATGGTTCGAAAATGCGTAGCGCAATGGCGAACCGTGCAGCTGGTCATTGTTCGGCCGCATCGCGGTTAAAAGTCTCTGGCTGAAGGAGCTACCTAGTGCTGTCAGGGCGGGCTGGAGAGGGTGGGAGGGATTGTCCATCATGGCTTTTAGCTTAGTTAGCATCCTTCTGTTGCCCACCTCCTCCAGAGTGTCAAGGGAGCAGCCCAGGACAGAACTGGCCTTCCTGACCAGTCGCTCCAGTCTCTTGGCTGAGATGCTGCCTGACCAGCAGACAATGACCGAGGGCCACCACCGAGTTATAGAAAGTCTTAAGGAGCGACCCCTGAACCCCAAAAGACCTCAGTTTCCTGAGTAGGAGTCTCTCCTTTCCCAATCAGGGTGTCCGTGTTTGTAGACCAGTCCAGTTTGTTGTTCAAAAGAACACCTAGGTACTTGTAGGAGGTCACCCTCTCTATGTCCATACCCTGGATGTTCATCGGTGCCGGTGAGGACTGTTTCCTGCAGAAATCCACAACCAACTACTTAGTTTTCCTAGGGTTGATTTGGAGGAGATTCTGCTTGCACCAGTCCACAAAGTCCTGCGTCAGTCCCCTGTACTCCTGATCGTCCCCCTCTGTAATGAGGCCAACAGTCGCAGAGATATCGGAGAACTTCTGAAGGTGACAGTTTGGAGTGGCGTGTCTGAAGTCCGAGGTGTAGAGGAGCCTGTCCGACTCACAGCTCTGCAACCTCACGCACTGCGGCAGATTTGTGAGGTAGTCTATGATCCATGCTGTGAGATGGTGGTCCACTCCAGTGTTCTGCAGTTTGCCTCCCATTAAGTTGGACTGGATGGTGTTGAAGGCACTGGAGAAATCAAAGACCATGATTCTCACAGTGCTCCCAGCCTTCTCCAAGTGTGACAGCACTGAGTGGAGGAGGTAGATAATGGCGTCTTCCACGCCGATGCCAGGCTGATAGGCAAACTGCAGCGGGTCCAGTGCCGGGCTCACCAGCGGTCGAAGGTGGGCGAGGACGAGTCTCTCCAGAGTCTTCATCAGGTGTCTGTAGCTGTTCAGCTCCTTAGGGTGGGGGGTCTTGGGCACTGGGACCAGGCACAAAGTTTTCCACAGCTGTGGAGCTCTGCCCAGCTTCAGGCTCAGGTTGAACATGTGCTGGACAATGTCACACAGCTGGTCAGAGCAGGTCCTGAGGAGCCGGGAAGTGATCTTCTCTGGACCTGCTGCCTTCCTCACATTCATCTTCCTCAGTTGGTTCCTCACCTGCTCTGTTGTGACGGACAGGCAGGAACCAGGTGACATTTTATGCATCATTTTTTCTGTTCCAAGTTTTATACTTTGTATCGTGTTGAGAGTTATTTGGCCAACCCACTTTAATCACAAAAATTATATGCTTGTTAATTTCTGTTGGTCAAATTTCTTATGACAACTCTTTGAGAAACAAACAGTATGATCACATAGCTTGTCTTTTCGTCGAATGAGACTCGAACCAGTGTTGTTCTATGCACTGTCAGTCATAAAAGCGTGGCCCCCCGAATGCTGAACTAAAATAGCTTTTACTTTTGAAACAAAATCATAAACTCAAGCCAGCTAGGAACCGCTGACTCTTCCCCAGCCTTCCTGTGTGGATTTTGCATGTTCTCGCAATGCCTGCGTGGGTTTTCCTTGAGTACTCCGATTCCCTCCCAAATCCCCAAACCAAGCATCGGAGGTTGATTGGGCACTCCAAAATTATCCCTCAGTGTGATTGTGAGCGTGAATGGTTGTTTGTCTCTGTGTGCCCTGCGATTGGCTGACGACCAGCTCAGGTGTACAGCTAGGATGAGCTCCAGCACACCCGGGACCCTTGTGAGGAGAAGCAGATTTGAAAATGGATGGGTGGATGTATCTTCATTTACTCTCCATGGAGCAATTTACTAAAGCATTATCCTCCATTGTAGTGAGTACCGTTTGCTTGGCAACATACCAACACTAGATTTCATGCAAGTATTCACATTTAAAATGCTTCAAAACACACTGCCATCAGGTCTCCACACTAAACGTGTGTGTGTGTCACTTAAGATTGAGTTTAAATAACTGATCAATGAGTGTCTGTTTACCCTGCATCTGAAGGACCCATTGTTGCTGTGTGCTGTGCAATAGGGAGAAAGACCTTGCATTGTGTGTCATTGAATTAAGATTTGTTAATTTGGCTTTCTTAATTGCAAGAATCACAAGAAGAAGCCTCTTAATTTCCCATCATGCTGACAGCAATATACAGAACCACAATGAGCCGTTTAGTGGGGAAAACGTGTCCGCAGACTCTAAAATGACACTTCTTTTATGTGTGTGTGTTGGGTGCGGGGGGGTACCCACATCCACAGAGCAGATGTGAAGGGTTCGATTCCGGCTCCAGCCTGCCCGTGTGAAGTTTGCATGTTCTCCTTGTGCCTGCGTGGGATTTCTCCGCGTACTCCGGTTTCTTCCCACTTTCTAAAAACATGCAGGGCAAGTTAACTCAAGAATCTTAATTGTCCTTAGATGTGATTGTGAGTGCGGGTGATTGTTTGTCTATGTATGCCCTGCGATTAGCTGGCAGCCAGTTCACTGTGTACCCTTCCTCCTGCCCGAAGACAGCTGGGATAGGCTCAAGCACGCCCTTGACCCTCGTGAGGATGAAGCGATTAGGATGATAGATGGATAGATGAATTATTGTGTGAAATGCATTATTCAGGTGTCGGTGTACTTTACTCAGCCACCATACTTCAGAAGTTTATTGGCCAACTAGGTAGAACACACAAGGAATTTGTCCCCGGTATAACATGCTGCATTAGTATCAGCGTACATGACAAAACGGACATGACAAATAGGTATGCAAGAACATTTCGTGATGTAAGTGAGAAAATGTGCAAAAGTATCAAGCAGAGCTAAAGTGATCAGTGGTAGAATACAATACGATGACAGTTTGTACAGTTGGTGCAGAAAATCATTGAACCATTTTAGTGTGACCAGTAGCAGTATTTGTAGTACTAGAAGAGTGACTACGTCAGTGACTGTTTAAGGAGTTAATGGCTAGAGGGAAGAAGCTGTTTAAGTGTCTGCTGGCTTTGGTGCGCATGGATCTGTAGCGCACCATCATCAATCACCTCCTGCGTTTAAGAGCTCTGCTGAACTGCAAGCGGGTGCCAGATCATTCACGTATTATGAGTGGTATCTTGGCCATTGCTCCTGCACATGCTTGCCATTTTTGTATTTTTGTGGATACTCAATTGTTCTTGTTTGTCTTGTTCCAGTGCGTGCCTCCCTGCCCAGCCTGGCTCCACGTTTTCCTCCCCTGACCACCTTACCCTGCACCTAGTGGTGGGCCCATGAGGCCTCATGAAGCGTGCTGACACAATGACACGCTGTGTTCATACTGTGTTGATACTGTGTCACTGACGACTGACACCTGCTGGACTTTCAAAATCCCTGCAAGCAACCCACTTGAGGGCGGACGCTTTTGCTTTCTGCTCCTGTCCTCCCACCCCCACCCCCACCCCCACCCCCACCCTTCCCTGCTCGCCACTCAGTCCATGTGCTGTCTTTGTCTGACTTTTCCTAGCCTCCTGTCATATTTTCACCCAAAAACAAGCATGGAATTAGTTGGCTGGTCTCTCGATGCCATCGACAAAATTTTCTCGATGAGAAGAACAGGCAGTGGGGAGTCTACTTGCCCCTCAGGGACTTTTGCTGCTGGGTACACCCTAGATCCTTGGAGGAAGCGGAGAGTGGTGTGCCTGTCAACACTGTCCGTTGAGGATGTGGATGACATCTTCATTATCGGCCTTCCGATAACAGGTATGCTGCTGTTTGGTGTTAGCAGTTTCCTGATCTATCGCAAAATTCAACCGACGGGAGCGGCTCTATTGGAAGTGAAGAGGCTGCCGGTCTAAGGTGCGGATGTCCAACACTCAGACTCAGACTGTGCTCAACCACAAACTGTTGCGGTTTTGGAGCGTCTCTGTAAGATGGTCAAGCACTTGGAGAAACTGGAATCCGTGCTCAAATATTGACTGAAATCACGGATTTGGCTATTCAACGCCACTAAAGAGACATAAGCCACGGACTCAAGGCTGTCTTAAATTCTTGGGCAGCCTGCTACCAAAACAACATCTGCTATCTCGACCTTTCCCTGGTCAAGATATCATGTTAAACGACTTTGTTTGGCACAATGTGTACTTTTCCCATTGCTAAACCTAGTCAGAGAGTCAACAGCCACCACTCCTAGATGCCCTCATTTCTCCACAGGTATGTCAACAGAATCAAAAATGAGTACACCCAACTGAAAGTCCCTGCAGCAAAGAAATTTTAAAATACAAATGTCCACAGGTGGCTCTTATTCGTCATGACACAAGTGTCAAGCAGACTAATAATGGGTTTTACGTAAAGAAAACCCTTTCCCATTTCATGTTGTTAGCAATGGCACCATATGTAAGAGAGTCACAAGACCTGAGAAAAGTAAATTGTTGATTTACATCACAAAGGGCAAGGCTACACGATCAGGACAGTTTTACTTATCAGTTAGAGTCCTGTAACCTAAGTGGTACAAACATTTCAAAAATTTGGAACTGCTTGTTATGCAAGTTCACTGGAGTTATCTCAGGAATTGAAAACTTTGGTGACTATTTCCCATGACCAAAAACAGTGCATGGTATTTTCAAGACCATCTGGCGCACCGTATTGAAAGGCGTAGTGTCACTTACGCGTGCTATTCCTGTATTTAACACATACACAAGATACATTACAGACGTAGGCATGGTAAGTACGCTAGCTACAATATGGTAGCATGCATGCACACTAGCTTGTTTTCAAAAATGCGATGGAAGCAAAATTGAGTTCAGTTGTACTTTACTGAGTATTTAACCATGTACTCATGTTATTTTTTTGATCAATCCTTATCCTCAAGTCTATCAAAGCCCTAATCTTCTGTATCTGAACCTCTCGTCTCCTCACTGCTGCTTACCGAGCCTGCCCAACTCCAATGGGAGCCAATCAGCTTATGCTAAACAAGTCCAAACATAATGAGAGCCAATCAATGTCCGCTTCAAGCTGTGACTAACCGCTTTTTCCCCACCCTCAACAATTCGAACACAGGTTCATGCTATAACTATCAAAACATGCTCTAATTATCTCTTCTGAGGATAATTTAAGTCTAGGAAAAAAAAGACCCAGCACGGAAAAAAAAGCATATAACAGTTACAACAAGTCACAAGACATGACATGTAATGAGGGGGCAGATGGATGGGGGGGGGGGGGGGGGGGAGCGCGACGCTGGCTGACCAGTGAGCTGTCAGTCCATTCCAGCACTCAGCAGATCAGTTCACGTCACGGAGAAAAACCAGGAGCAATGAAGGCGGTGATGACAAGGGTGTCTATGCGCGTGTCAGGCTGCAGCTGCTACGTCAATGTCTTCTCATGGAGACAGTCCTGGCTTATCGATCGATGGCCGAGAAGGAGGGGATGATCGCAGGGCACTACCTTCCATGCGTAAGTTCTTCCAGGGGAAAGGTCGAGATAGCAGATGTTTTGGGAACGGCTGCCAACAATTCCAGACACCCTTGAATCCGTGGTCTGTGTCTCGTCAATGGCGCCGATCAGGCAGCTTCTTCACTTCCAATAAAGCCGCTCCCGTCGGTTAAATTTTACGACAGATCAGGAAACTGCTAACACCAAACAGCAGCATACCCGTTATCCGAAGGCCGACAATGTACATGTTTTCCACATCCTCAATGGACAGTATTAACAGGCACACCATTCTCCACTCACTCCAGGGATCTAGGGTGTACTCGGCAGCAAATGTCCCCAAAAGGCAAGCAGCCTCCCCACTACAAGTATAATGTATTATTAATTATATTTATTTATTAATAATTTGTCTTCTTTCAATGTTGTGTGACTTGACAGAGCAGTTTAAAATAATTTTGTGGGTGATCATTGTCTTTTTTAGTCAGATCAAATTTCCTCTTCTATGTGCTGCTATATTGGCAGTAACTTCCCAAGGCCTCCAGATGCAGTATTGCAAGCCCCGTTGAATGAACCGATAGATAGAAACTGTATTTACTTTATTTATTTAGATTTAAGATCATCTGAACCAACCAGATTTCAGGTTCAGTTTAGCAGGGCCTGCACGATTCCCAGGTCAACCATTTTCTGTCCTCTGATTGGTTTAGAGCGATTTATTTGGGATTCATTGCATGAGGCTGGGAGCAGGTGACTGTACTGTACATGAGTGAAATGTCAATTTCACGGCAGACTTTCCTCCCAAAAAAGAAAAGAAAACCTGGACGTTGTGACAATAGGTATTAGAATGCTTGAAGCTTGAAGGTAATCATTTGACACCTTCACAGTGGCCACATAACTACATAGCTCTACATATCATCACTGCTTCTAGCAAAAGACAATGGAGTTTTTCAACAAATATCAAGCTTCTCTGGTGAGTAATATGTATTTTATTTAAAGTTTTATATTTGTATGACATTATTAGAAAATGATTGTGCACTACTATACTAAAATGAAGAGATTTTGAGTTGAACATTGTGGTGTAATCACTGACAGAATGAAAATTGAGTGTGAATATCAACCCCAACAGTACATTCACCTGCCTTTGTTCAGTGCAGGTAATGTGGGTTCCGTACTCGTTAAGTGACAGAGTGAAAGTGAGTGACAGTGGTTGCCTCTGCATTGACTGGCGACAAGCTCCGGGTGCAGTCCGCTTTTCACCTAAAATCCGCTCGGATGAACTCCGCCACTCATGACCCTGAACAGAGCAAGTGGTGTAGACAATGGATGGATGGATGCTTTAATGGAAGATAAACCGTTGAACTATTTTCATCACCAGGCACTGTAACGACTGCTTTGCAGATTTACTCAGCACTCAGCAAGTCAAGTCAAGTCAGCTTTTATTGTCAAATATGCTCTATGTGTAACATACAGCACAGATGAAATTACTTTCCTCTCTCAACCACAGTGCAAACATGTAGTGCATTGAACACCCATACAGCTAAAATTTACATTAAAATTCAATAATACATAAATATATAAATATGTTACATAAAAATAAATAAACAAAACACTCTCGTGGCGCCATTTTTAAGTCAAAATAATAAAAATAACACAACACATAAGACACAGACAGTCGTGCAATCTTCACCACTTTTATGCATACACTTTGTTGTTTGAAGCAGTTATAGATTAAAGAGGAGAGGATTAAAGTGTCCTTTCACCAGTGGGTCAGAGACGTCATGCTGAAAATGTGCACACGTCTGCTACAAGCTAAGCTTTGAAAGTAAACACGAAGCTGTAGCGTCCATTGACGAAAAGAGATCGTAATCCGCTTCAAACTCCAAGCCGTGACTCCCAGTTACAAATCCGCATCGGCGCTCCACGCGAACACTCCTTTCTTCTCATTGTCGGCTTCTTACAAGGCAAGCCTTGTAAAAAATGCTGAAAAAAGTCCACATCAGGTCCACACGACGTAACAACAAACACAAAGTGACAAAACAAACACAAAAACAACAAAAAAAAAGCCAGACTCATGAGAGCACTTGCCAACGGGTGCCTACTCGGGCGCCACCTTGACTTTAAAGATGTCAATGTCTTGGTGAGAATGAATAGGGAATTTTTTTTTGTGGGATGGGGAAATTTTTGGCACGTTGAAAACAATTTCCAAGGTGAATTGAATCAGTTGAACATATTAAATTTGGAATGGAATGACTTGAATCAGTTTTGTTTACTGTGCCTTTGGAAATTAATGGATAATAATTGGTGGGAATTTTGTTTGTGAAAATTGTGAAATTTAGAATCTTGTGTCCCGAAAATGAACTGAACATTTACAATTTCAATTCGGAATGATTGCTGTAATTTATTGAATGTTTCATTGAGAATGAATGGATTTTTTAGGTGAAAAATGTGGAATAACAGTAAAAATTTAGATATTTTTGGCATGTGGGAATTTTTGGGAATGTTGAATATTGTCCCAAGGTAAAATGAATTAGCTGAACATGGTGAATTTGGAAGGGAGAATGACAAAACTATATTCTGTCTAATATGCCATTGGGATTGAATCGTGAATTTTTGGAGGAATTGAATTGTTGAAAATATAGAAATATGTTCGTATTAAGGAGAAATTTCTGGCATGTGGAAATGTCTTGTCCCCAAGGGGAATTGAATAAATCGAACATGTGGAATTTGGAGTGTGATTGATGTGACTCTTCAATGGAAATTAAATGGTGGATGGAAATTACTTTAAAAAATGTGTGTGTGTGTGTGTGTGTGTGTGTGTGTGTGTGTGTGTGTGTGTGTGTGCGTGCGCGCGGCTGTATGTCTGTCTGATTTTTGTTTGGCCCTTCTTCGAGTGCCTTGGGTAATAAGAACAAAATACTTATCAAGATTAGTATTGTTATTATTATTAGCAGAAACATTAGCAGTCAAGGTGACAAGCAGAGGGGTTACTGAGGGACTGGGTGAGATTATGGAGCAGGAACCAGAAATCACAGGACTGGTAGAGATGTGTGGAAGGCTGCTGTGCTATGGGTATTATGCATGTCATCCACCATAAAAAATGTGATCTAAAATCATCGTCACCACTGATTCGTAGTATAGCAACACTTTAGACTACAAATTTCCCCAGTGTGGGACAAATAAAGGTTATCTTATCTTGTTTGTTTATTTTAATCATTAATTTAAATAATTACAATCTTAATTAATATTCATGGCCTTGCTATATTGCAGGAGTGGGAAAAAAAATTGGGCCTTGGGTAGCACACATACCTAAAATTCCAGAGCTGAATCTCCAGCCCAGTATGTATCTGGTTGTTTGTAATCTGTACGTATATTAAGTTAAATTAAAATTGAATCATTAAAGTCGTCACTGAGGAACAAAACATAACACAGGCCAAAAAAGCCACGCAAACTACAAAGGTCACTTAAATTATTCTCAAAAGTAATGAACAACAGAGAATACGTGCTGAAATGGTGCATTTTAACAAGCAGTCCCTCTTCAGTTGAGGGCAACCAGACAAGAACAGCAAATAAGTGTGTAGGATAGATGAATAGAAAGAAAAGTAAAATAAAAAAAGAGCAAATATAGGTATTGGGATGATTTAAAAAACATGACCAAATCTGTTACCACAATTATGTCACCTTTGGGAGGTATATACAGTATGTGATGGATTGGAGATTCTGCAAATGTTTAGATTTATCTGGGTGGCTATATGTGTTTTGTGTGGAGACAGCAGGCTAAAGGATGAAATTGAATAAATTAGCAATGTCTGGCCTGCATTTGATTGTTTCTGACTGGAAATCTACTCAAGCCACAAGGGGCCCCTCAGCAGTCTCTCTTTCTCTTTTGTCTTCCCTTTCTTTGCCCATGCAGTAATACTGTATGTGTGTTGGTCTCTTTCCACTTGTGGCATTTCTTGCTTGCAAGAAAATGAATTGATATTTCGTAGGCCTGATTTATGGATAACGTGATGTGACAGCGACAAATGCATGGGTGAGAATGGTTTCGAAAGCCTCGGTCCAAATGAATGTTATTAGAGCGAAAATGCACATTTCTTTGTATTGGCAGCAGCAACAACCCCTCATAGTCCTGCATATGAGTTTATATGAGCTGAATATGGATCAATTTCCTGGGTAATTGAATTGATACTGTCATGCATGGGGGCAGTGCCACATTGCTCTGCAGGGCGGATGGCGGTCTGATTGAATTTGGATGGGAGGAAAACATCCAGGGATGTGTGCGTGTGATTTTCTCTCTCGCTGTGTAAGAACGGTTGTCAGCTACCACTGCTGAGATAACACACCTGACTGTTTTCATGATTACTGCCGTACAGCCAATTGTCTTCCGCTTATCTGCTGCCACAACCTGACACATTCAAATATACAGAAATGCTTATCCACTCACAAGCAGACTGATATTTGTCACACGACATCAAGGCCATTTAAGATGCCAGGTTAGGCAAGCATACTACTAAATATTCATTTTGTCTCTCCTGGTTGAGATTTGCTTCCATTCAGCTACAACCGATTGATGAGAGAGCAGAGGGGATCCGACGGCTGCTAATTTACTCCCCATAGCCCTGATTAGAAACACTACCACTGTATTATTAGAATGGCAGAGGGATGCAAGAAAGGCTGGGGCAGCAAGGGAATCTGAGTGTAATATAAGGCGGGGCATAATATAAGGCGGGCAAGAGTGCAATAAGTGATGAAATGGCAGGACTAATTGGGGGGAACCTAAAAAAAGAAACAAGAAATGGGAAGCATGGGGGAAATTTAACATCAGGGCAGTTTGGTGTGCAGTAAGAATAAATAGAAAAATGAAAACAATTGGGAGCAATGGCTAAAGGAGTGATTGAGGATGTACGATAGCACGTCGACTTCACAGTGCAGAGGTACCGGGTTCAATTCCAGCTCCGGCCTCCCTTTGTGGAGTTTGCATGTTCTCCCCTGCTCCACTTAGTCCAGGGGGCGTTGACTCAGTGCAGAGGGCGTTGACGTAGCAAAAGCCCGCCGCACAGTGTTTATAAGGAAGTGCGTCTGGCGACATAATGCCACCTGCCGAAACAAGCCAGACCTCACTCACGCTCGCTTGTCGAAGTTCGTGTCAATGCATACTTCGTGTTCGTGCCTTGCCTTCCTTGCCAATTATGGAGCAGAGATGCAAATCATCCACCGTGTGGGACCATTTTGATGTCTTGGAGAATAAGGTATTATTTATTTATTCAAATCGCCTTCTGTCGCCGAGTGCCTCTCGGCGAGAGGCACTCACCGAGTGCCTCTCAGATTATTGACGTGTTGTACCATTCTAATCCATATACATTTCAAGGTAACTCTTAGTTACTTCTTATTCACATTTCATTACAGGTGAAATGTCGAATTTGCCGGGTCGAATTGTCATACACCCTTCAGAAGCACCTCCACCATGCTGAGGCATTATATTATAATATATATATTATTATTATAAGCATGAGAATGAAGTTCGCGATACACCCAGTATTACGCCAGGTATACAAACGTTCACTCATCTTTTCATGGTTGGTATGTTGATGATTAATTGGCAATCAGTAATTATGATTGGCTGACTCTCCACTCCATGTTTGACAATCAAGCTTCCAGGAAGCAGCTGCTCGATCAGGCACTGCTGAACTTCATTGTCAAGGACTGCCAGCCCCTCAGCATTGTGGAGAGTGAAGGGTTCAAGGAGCTGACTCAGGTCCTTGAACCCTCATATGTTTTGCCGACGAGAAAGGTCTGTGTTATAGTTCCATAAAGTAGTGGATGAATCCCATATAATGTTTGCTTTTGGTTTAATTTTCAGACCATCAAGAAAATGGTGGCCGAAAAATATAAGGAGGAACGGGAAAAAGTGAAAATGGAAGTACAGCAAGCTGTGGCAGTGAGTATAACGACTGAAAATGTGGACCTCTGTGGACATGGAGGCCTACTTGGCACTCACCTGTCACTACATTAATGCAAATATGCAGTTGTGCTCATCAGTGTTGGGAGTACAATATTTTCCACAAAATCACACTGCTGACAATTTGGCCCAGGTCAAAAGGGGCATGATGGAGGACTGGGCCATAACCAACAAAGTAAAGTGTCTTATGACTGACGCAGCACCGAACATGATCGCATCCACTAGACACCTCCAATTACGCCACTCAATTTGCATTGCACATAGTCTTAATTCATTACTTCACAAAAGATCTGCGATCCCTAGGCTCAAAGGTGCGCATCAAACCGTCGCCAATTCCTAATGGATCGCAGTGAAGTCCGTAAGGGAGCCTCCACGCCGAATTGACGGGAATTTCCATCACTGGTGAGTTGGTGCGAAGTGGTAATGACCTTCGGGTCAGCAAAATCCCGCGGGACCGCGTCCGGCGGTATACAAATCCACCGCAGTCGTGGCGTTAAGCGCCTAGCAAGGCGGCGGACCAGATCCCCAAGCCGACCATCCCCATGGGTTATGAAGGAATGCCCACCCTTCAAAATAAAACACCGGGCCTGGCGCACCCACGGTCCAACCTCGGGTGCTGCAGACCACCTGGACCACCACCGTCGGCCACCGCGCTGCCGTGGACCCTGGCCACGGGGTCGAAGTGCGGGGGCAGGGTTGCGACCCGTCCCCCTCCTTCACGCTACATAGTCCCCAGGATGGCGATTCTCCCCCTCCCCCTCCTGCCCCCTCAACCCGTTTACCACTTCTCCTGAACCCCTTAACCTCAAGATGTCCGGCGGCGATGGCGCGGGGCGTCGGGGACAGGCTCAGATGAGGGCCCACGTCCTAGTTCCACAACCACACGTCGGCGGCCGTGGCACGATGGTCGCTCCCCTTGCGAACTGGTGATGGTGCAGGGGAGAGGCAGCGACCAGGGTGGCGGAGCAGGACTCTTTAGTCGTAGCGCTGCTCCCCTCAATCCGAGGAAGGGCCAATAAAAGGTGGCCTAAACACGCCCATCACCCCCACCGATCGGCTGGAGACCCGCCTCCAGCAGATTCATCCTTCATGCGGGCGAAACAAATACAAATACAATAACCGGACTGCTTTCCTGGAAATCGGCGCTTGGAATGTACGAACCCTGATGGACAATGCAAGAGCAAAGAGACCGGAGCGCAGGACTGCCCTCATCGCCCTTGAGATTCAGAAGCTCGGCCTGGACATTGTGGCCCTCTCCGAGACCCGTCTCCCTGGTGCCGGGTAGATCGAGGAGCCTCGGCACGGGTACACCTTCTTCTGGAGCGGACGAGCTGTGGAGGAGAGAAGAATTCACGGTGTAGGGTTCTGCGTTAAGTCACGTATGGTTAGGGATCTCAACATCATCCTGAGAGACTCATGTCCATCACCCTACCTCTGTGTCAATCCCAATCCCAATCCCTTGTGATCATCAGCGCCTATCCACCTACCCTGGACGGCTCGGAGGAGGAGAAGGAGTCCTTCTATGCCGCGCTGCGTGGCCTGATCCTCCGCGTCAACCCCCGGGATAAGCTCTTGTTTCTGGGGGATTTCAACGCGCGGGTGGGCCGGAACCATCAGCTTTGGGGAAGCTGATGGTTCTGGGTAAGGAAGGCGTTGGCAACTGCAACCAAAATGGAGAACTACTCCTTGGTCTCTGCTCAGAGACGGAGATGGTAATAACCAACATACTGTTTCGGATGGCCAACAAGCACAAGACCACCTGGCAACATCCAAGATCCGGCCACTGGCACCTGATCGATTACGTCCTTACCCGCATCTGCGACCGAGCGGACGTCATGGTCACGAGGGCAATCCGCTCCATGGATGACGGATGGTCCGATCACAGGCTGGTAGCCTCAAGACTTAGGCTGAAGATCGCGCCTGCGAAAAGAAGAAAGAAGATACCCAAGAGGATACGTTTCAATGTTGGGCTGCTGATGAATCCCGAAGTCCTCGAACAGTACCAGACGTCCCTCGCGGACAAACTGGACACTCAACCTCGGACCCTTCCTGCCACTGTCCACTCAGACTGGGAGCACTTGAAAACTGTGCTCACCAAATCTGCGGAAGAGGTCCTCGGTATCCAGAGGAGGAGAAATCCTGATTGGTTTGCCCAAAACCTGGAAGAAATTGAGCCACTGATTTCAAGAAAGAGAGAGGCTCGCATTGCATGGCAGAACTGTGTTTCCTCCAAGAGATTGGAAGAAGTCTCCCGGGGGGCTAAGAGTGAAGCACAGAGAGAGATCCGGAGGATCCAAAATCAATTAATATCCCTCATCCGGATGTTTCACGACGGCATTAAGGGTTGCGTCCTGACTCAGGGCGAAATGACTCCCCCATTCCCGGTTCGGACCGGTGTCAAACAGGGCTGCACGGGGGCGCCAACGTTGTTCTGCCTCTACATCGCCGCGCTCATCCACCACGTCACCCCTGTCCAGGAGCACGGAATCAGTCTATGCTACCAAACTGAAGAGTCGCTCTTCAACCTCAGCCGTTTGAGGAGCAAGCGGGGGACCATGGTCACGACCGTCAGCGAACTCCAGTACACTGATGACAATGCTGAGGTCTCCAACTCCTCCGGGGGCCTCCAGCTCATCGCGGACGGCTTCGCCGCGGCGTACAGGACCTTTGGCCTCTCCGTCAACACCAAAAAGACAAAGACCCTCCACCTGAACCATCATCCACCCCAAATCACCATAGACAAAGAACCCATCGAGCAGGTCTCGGCGTTCCCTTACCTGGGTAGCATTATCCAGCAGGACGCCGGCCTCACGGAGGACCTCACTCACCGTATCCAGGCAGCCCACACAGCCTTTGGACGCCTCGGTCGTCGGGTCTTCAAGAATCACGCCATTTCCACCAACACGAAGATCATGGTGTATAAGTCTGTCGTACTCCCGACCCTTCTCTATGGCGCCGAATGTTGGACCCTCTATCGGATCAGCATCAAGAGGCTCGAGAGGTTCCACCAAGGACGACTCCGATCTCTCCTCAACGTTTCCTGGGAGGAGAGATTGACTAATAATCGACTAAGATCCTCACCCGGGCTGGCCTCACGAGTATCGAGGCCATGATCACCTTGGCCCAACTGCGATGGGCCGGCCACGTGCAGCGGATGAGCGACGACCGTCTCCCGAAGCAGCTCCTCTACGCGGAGTTGCTGGAGGGCAACCGTCCCCGCGGTGCCCCGAAGAGACGATTCAAAGACCAGCTATAGGGTCATCTTCAGCGGTGCCGGATTCCCCCGGCACAGTGGGCTGACCTGGCCGCGGATCGGGCGGGCGTGGGGCTGTGCGGGGCGGGGTCCGGGTCTTCGAGACTCGGTGCTCAGCCCACCTGCTGCCGACACTGGAACATTACACATGTTGCTCACCTGTTAACCGTCAATCAAATACCACACATCTTTCTCATACCTACACATCGTCACATATCAGAATCAGAATCAAATTTATTGACCAAGTGTTTAAAACACACACAAGGAATTTACTTCACCAGCTACGACCCGTTCAGACAAACATAAACAGAACAATGTCCAAAAGGGGGAGATAGAACGGCAAGCCTGGCGGTTCGCTGTTAAGCGCACCGATACCTTAGATGTGAAAAGAAAACACGAGGTTAGACTATATCTACGACAAACTCTGGTGGTTGTAAAATATTCCAATGTGTTGTTGCTTGGCTTTCAACAGTCGATCAAAAGTAGACATGCACTATCACAAATTTCCAGATGAGACCAGTCCGGTGGCAGCCGTGGCATCACCAAAGCCTTGTTTTCTGAGCTACCAGTAGTCACGAAGGAAGTGTCGGTCATTCACATACAGGCCAGCCAGGGAACTAACTGGCAAAACGAGCAGTTTAAATCTTGTTCTAACTTACCAAGTCCTATCCCTTGTTCTCTACATATTTCTCATATGAAATCATGACACAAGAATGTTATTTACAAACAAAATGATGCTAAAGTAGAAACAAATCAAACAAAATTCGCTCCTCTGATCACAAGTATATTCTTGGCTTGTGAACTATTTCAAATATGCATGCTATATACAAAAACAAACGAGCAAAAATCCTTTACACACATGTACTCCTACCAAAGCACTACACTATAACATTCATTCATCTTCCGTACCGCTTGATCCTCACTAGGGTCGCGGGGGGTGCTGGAGCCCATCCCAGCTGTCTCCGGGCAGTAGGCGGGGGACACCCTGTATCGGTTGCCAGCCAATCGCAGGGCACACAGAAACTAACAACCATTCGCACTCACACTCACACCTAGGGACAATTTAGAGTGTTCAATCAGCCTGCTGCGCATGTTTTTTGGAATGTGGGAGGAAACCGGAGCACCCGGAGAAAACCCACGCATGCCCGGGGAGAACATGCAAACTCGACACAGGGAGGCCGGAGCTGGAATCGAACCCGGTACCTCTGCACTGTGAAGCCGACGTGCTAACCACTGGACTACCGGGCCGCCCTACACTATAACAATCACATATAATGTGTTTGTATGTGTGTGTGTATATATATATATATATATATATATATATATATATATATATATATATATAGAGAGAGAGAGAGAGAGAGAGAGAGAGAGAGAGAGAGAGAGAGAGAGAGAGAGAGAGAGAGAGAGAGAGAGAGAGAGAGAGAGAGAGAGAGAGAGAGAGAGAGAGAGAGATATGGCAACCGGTTCAGGGTGTATCCCGCCTACGACCCGAAGATGGCTGGGACAGGCTCCAGTACCCCCCACGATGGATGGATATATGGCATATACAGGGCTGGACTGCAGGCAGGCCAGTCGAGTACCCTCACTCTAGACCCCTTTATGACGATGAAGAAATATGTATCTAATTCTCCCTTGCTCGGATATGGGTCACCTGGGCCACCCTTTAGGGCCAGGCCTGGAGGTGGAACTCATGCTGTTGAACGTCTTTGGACACCATGTTCAAAGATAAGGGTGCTCGACCGAGCAGACCCAAATGTTGTGTGAGGGTTTGCTCCAACCGCATGGCATTAGCCCCTGGCAGAAAGAGTTTCAATTCCCACCCCCGGCAGAACCGTGCCCACGTCCCATTGGAGGTGGAGGACATTGAGTCAGAATGAAACCTGTTTCACGCCTCCATTGTTGAGGCAACTGATCGGTTAGTTGGTCGGTGCCCGTCGTGGCAGCAATCGTCTAAGCCACTGGAAACCGGTGTTAAAGGATGCTGTCAAGCTGAAGAAAGAGTCCTATTGGCGCTTTTTGGCCTGTGGGACTCCAGAGGTAGCTGACAGGTACTGGCTAGCCGAGCGGAATGCAGATTTGACAGTTGCTGAGGCAAAAACGCTGAGCGTGAGTTTAGAGAGGCTATGGAAAATGACTTCCAGACAGCCTTGGCTAAATTCTAGTCTACCATCCGGCATCTCACGGGGTGGATCCAGTGCACCATTAACACTGTGTATAGTGGAGATGGGGTGCTGCTGACCTGGACTTGGGGTGTTCATCGGGAGAATACTTTGAAGACCTCCTTAATTGCACCGTCATGCCGTTATATATGTATTTTTTTCCTTTTCATGTATATTTCTTGGTCTCACTGACTGTCCACTTGTGACAAAAAAAGTTGTATTCCTATTTTTTTAACATTATTTTAAAAGTATATTAAAAAGAGCATGAATCTCAGGCACCTTTGCATGGTCTGTCTGCTGCACTGGTGCCCAGGTGCTTTAAACATATTTGTTTATATGTTTAAAGCTTTATATCCTTTTGTTAAGGTTGGCCAGGATTCACCTTTGCTAAGGTTGGCTTAAAGATTGCATTTAGGGATCTTTCTCAGTATTTGTAGAATTCTAAGAATCCTGAAATCCAAGTACTTCTGAGTCATCTCGATGGGATAGGATAGAAAAAGGAGATTTCTTTGACAAAAACAAGAATCCGAAGAAACCCAAAGTGCCTCAAAATGAAGAAGTAACCATAATCAACAGGAAATTCCCCCAAACAATAGGAAGCTACCCAGAAATGCCCCTAAATCAAGAAGTGCCCCAAAGTCAACAGAGAGGGACCCAGAAGTGCCTTAAAATCAACAGGAAGCGACTCAGAATTGCTTTTTAATTTTTTTTTCAAATTAAAAACTACAATTAAAATTACATTTTATTCAAGTGGGTCCAACTTCAAGCTGTTCAGCTCATTCTTGTTACAATTTTTTGTCAAAATTACAAAATACAGACTTAAACTTAAGATGTTCTGTTTGTACCTTTTTGTGTTTATACTAATACTCTATTATGAATACCAAGCAGTTGTGGTAAACATCAGCTTGTTTACTTTACACATTAGGTATATTAAACATAAGTGAGAGTAGAAGTTTTGGTCAGAGACACTCAAGGTGGAAGGGATTAGTTAAGTGAGACTGGATTCAAATTTTGCAAGGATTATAAACCTGCAAATCCTCGCCCCCTTTTTAAGTGACAGCATGTTGGCTCAGCAGACTTAAGGCACCAGTAAACAGTATATCTCTGCTATCTTGTCAGGTAATTTGATAATTCAACCTTGTTTCACATGGGCAGATTCACTATCAAAAATCTGTATCGATTCACTACCTCAATTTCACTTCTGTAAAAATACACTTTACTTCAGTCAGCAGAAAATAATTCAGAAGTCTCTGTTATTACAAGGCCTGCTGTTCTTTAAATCGCGAAATGAAATCCATTTTTTGGTCTGATGATTCCTCTCAGCAATGTTCAACATGGTCATAGAGAATGAGAAAATAGCCATCTGTTCACCTTTGTTTCTGACCTGCCTCCAGCCACCAACACACACACACACACACGCACACGCACACGCACACACACACACACACACACACACAAAGAATGACAGGTGACAAAAATCTGCTCAAAAGGGTAAAATGGAAAAAAAAATCATTTGGTCAGGGAAAGAGGCATGAGGTGCAGGTCTTTCATCGATGTCAGTAATGTGTTTTTTTTTCCCCATACAAACACACTGTTCACACATAACTTGATAAGGCCAATGCAAATGTGTGTGCGAATGAGCACTTATGTGGCAAACGTGGCCACACAAAGACTAGCCTACAATTGAAATCCAGATCCTGTTTATATCATGGAGGAGCTAACTGATCAAATTAGTAAAATGTCAAAATACCAAGCTTGCATCTTACAAGTATGTTTCTGTCATGTGAGGAGCGGAATTGGGACCCAGAAGCATGCGTGACACAGAAGTTGAAAAGTAACTACGGATAGCAGGGATGGATGCAGAAGACATGAAAGAGAGTTGACATACTGACATATAAATCAGCATGTATTGTATTGTATTGTATGTCACCGAGTAAACCAAGTTTATATACTGAAAACCATCAGACCATTAAGACTAATAAAGAATAGAATAAAGGTAATATCATACAGGCCCACAGCAACAACATGGGACTGATACATCAAGGTAAAAACAGTCACAACAATCTCAGATGTTTCCAGGTGATTCCACTTGCCAATAGGACAGAACAACCTCACAGCACTTTCTACATATAAAGACACAATAGATGTTTGTAAAATGTTAATATTTTGTGTTTGTAAGGAATTGTTGATGATTCATCCTAAATAATATATGAAGTTTGGCTAACGCCCATGCAGCTCAACATAAAAACAGGTGTAACTTCGTTTTGGTTCAGGGGCAAGTCTAGTCGAGCATGTTTGGCCCACGAAAAGCATCTCACTGGGCATTTTGGTGCACAGAGCTGCTGTGCCTCAGATGAACCTGATAATTTGGGAACAGAAAGTAGTTCGGGATAGCCCACGCTCAGCATAGAAACGCATGCATTGACACTTTTGTGCCTGGGCAAGTCAAATATAACAACGTGGGACAGTCCCGCTGAATCATTGAAGAAATTATAATCATTTTCATCTCAATAGGCATATCCCTGACTGCATGGCATAATTGTTGGGGGAGTCACACACATGGACATATTGTCCATGTTACATGCACAGCCAAATTACATCATTCCTAAGAGGAGATCTTGCAGTTGATGTTCCAATGTCATGCACAGACCCTGGTGGGTGCATCTCTGTTTCCCCAATGTGAAGTTGGCATGCGCTCGAACCACCTTGATTTAATGCAATGCCACAACTGGCCAAAAAAGTCGAAATTTCATCTCACAACACCGCATAAGTGCATGGATGCCCGGCCCCACCGTTTTGCCCAATTCTACACACAGAGTCCAGCAAATTTCCAAAAGAAAGAAAACTCCGCCCATGAACGCAGTTAGACTTCTGCAGGAAAAGAAAATACCCGTATTTTCACGACTAGAAGGCGCCATTAAAAGTCTTAAATTTTCTCCAAAATGGACAGGACGCCTTATGGTGCGGAGCGTCCTTTGTATGCACTGAGTTCCAAAATCTGACTGACAGCCGACACGCTGTTTATATAGAGAAAAGGCGGAAGTGACTGTGGCCAGGCATGCGGGAAAGAAGTCGGCCAATCAGGGAAGGGTGGGCGTGTATATATACATATATGGAGAGGGAGAGAGAGAGAGAAAGGGAGAGAGAGGACAGGCAAGCTAGTCCGCCAATGGTGAAGGGTGGGCGTGTAAGTGGACGCCTCAAGCCAGTACCAACACTTGTATAGAGTGTGGCAATGTGCATTGTTGCAAAACAACTCCGGTTTTGGTTTCTAAGAACCCCTGAAAATAAATTCGACAAAAAGACAGGCCTACGAAGCTCAGTTCAAACTTAAAGCCACCGGTTATGCTTTTGGCATGCGTGCCCATCTCACAGCAGCGGTGAAAAAAACAAGTCAAGCAAATGAACTCTGAGCTTGACTAAAGAACTCCAAAAGCTGGACATTGGCATCAACCGGGCGTTCAAAGTAAAGTTGCAAACGGCATGGGAACAATGGATGATCGATGGCAAACACAACTTTACAAAGAGTGAGAGGCAGCGCTGGGCGAGTTACGCCACAATACGCAACAACGAGAGGCAACGCGGCGTTTTTGATGGATTACGGTACTTGCACAATTGTTCAATTCTTTCTACACACACACGCGCTGCCACCATGTTTTGCTCTGTTCTTTACTTTCAAATGTGGGAAAGCTTCACACGAGAGAATTGTTGACTTTGCTGTTGCTGCTCCTTCTTTTCGCTCGGCAATGCGTAGCAACTCACACTAGCATGTGTTGCGTTCAATGACAACTGGGATGTGCAGTCCTCTGCTTCTGATACAGAGGATGAGGACTTTGATGGATTTCTGGGTGATGATTGATCGAAAAACGTGACAACATTGTACGATGGCTAAATACACCCGAACTCAGTTCTGCTTCGTTGCCTTTTTAAAAACGTGTTTTTAGCTTGTATCTGTATGTCTCGGCATGCTACCGTATGCTTCAAGCTAACGTGTTAGCGTGCGCGCATGCATGCCGTATGTTTAAGCTGGCGTATGTTTTACCACTGTAAAACTGCGCCCATTGGTACAGTGCGGTCTATGTGTAAAATACAGAAATGTCACCCATTAATGAGACTGCGCTCAACCGTACGGTGCGTCGAATAGTCGTGAAAATACGGTACTGCACAGAATTTTTATTGTACTTCATTCCAAAGACATGAGTCTCAGATCCACCCCCCATTCCCCGCCCTCCCACAAAAAAAAATAAAGGACACCTTTGAAAAGTAATAAATATTGTTCAGTACGGGCTGCACCAAAACAGAATTGATGATTCATTTTGCCATGTTTAATATTAAGAAATTCCTCAACTTGTTCAGTGGCTGCCCTGTGTCAACCCATTGGAGCAATCTCTTTTGTAAAAGAAACAGTTCCTCGAGGCAAGCTGAATACTGCTCTCATTGTACAAATGATGAGAATAAAACTGTCACGTGAGACATCAGGCCATGCCAAATCCCATGATAAAATAAATTGATAAAGATATCCCCCATAGCAATTGACAAGATCAAAGACCCATCTAAAACATAGTCACAACATAAACCTTGTTTCATTCATTCATTCATTCTTTTGTCCCTTTGAAACATTTCCCCTCATGAAATCACGGCATCCTGTAACCTATCCTACCCAATAAACGAGCAACCATTCACACTCACATTTACACCAAAGGACAGTTTACAGGGTGTTCATAAAGTCTGGGTGGATAAGAGATTTTACTTTTTTATTTATTTATCTTATTTTTCCTCTCCAGAATGAAGATGGCTCTGTCTAAAGAACAAAGTACAATTCCGTACTCTTAAGTGGATGGTCTTATCGCAAAATTGCGGAAGCATTTAACCTTTGATGTTCTTATTGGCAACCTATTTTATTTACTGCCGTTGGTAAATTGGTTAAGAACTTAAAAAAAAAAAAACAGGAAACCGCTCTTCCATCGAGTTCACCTGAATTTTACAAAGTGCCTCAAATTATGCATTGAAAATGATGGAAATCATGTTGAAAACAAACAAATTAACACGTAAATTAAATTGTTTTATTTTCAGAAGTATGTGTTGTTTACCATGTATCCAGACTTTATGGACACCATGCAGAGTTTTCAGTGAAGTCAGCATGCAGGATTTTGGAATGTGGGAGGAAACTGGTGTTGGTGATGTTACGCACGAAGCAGGAAAGGGGAACTGCGTCTACGTAACAGAGAAAACAAGAATAAGTGGATCCCCGAAAGAGCAGACACTGACAAGGACTTCGTCAAAACAAAAATATTTATTACAAACAAAACCCTGTCAAATAAACAACAGAAAGCGCTGGTAAAAACGAGAACCAGGAAATAAGGAAACACGACAACAGAAAACGCTTGCAAAAAACGGCAAGGAAAATATGTTAAAACGAGTACTAATTCACGTATGCTAATATAATGATTCCCTTGGGACAACGAAAATATAACCAACAGCGAATGGTGTCGAACGATATTTACAATCACAGGCAACAGCAGTGGCACAGCATGCAATACTCCGCTGGAGCACCTAGCTATAGTAGGTGCAATCATCGACAAATAGGCAGCAGGTGTGCAGGAGGCAAAAATGAACGTCTGCCACCTGCTGCCGAATACGGAACATGACAACTGGAGTGCGCAGAGAAAACCCAGACAACAACTGGGAGAACATGCAAACTCCAAATAGGAAGGCTCACTCTGTGGGTCAAATGGTGGGTCAATTTTGTCACTCAACTGTTGGATCAACACTGTTGAGTCAGAGAATGGTTCAGTTTAGCAAAACATTGGATAAAAAAAATTGACTAAATTAATTAAGGATCTGTTGGGCAAAAAAATACTCTGCCCACAAAACAAAATGTATTGTTTCCTTAATTGACTACTACAGAGGCATTTGATCATCAACATAGGTTTACAGGTACACTGCTTTTTGGGTTGCATTTTGGAAGTTGCCATGTTGTCCCTTGCTTTTCTTTTAACTAAAGTGATTGGTGGTTACTGTGGCGCCCAGATAGAACAAAAAGTGTGTGAGTAGTTCGGAAATATGTACTGATGCCATCGAATTGGTAGTTAATGCCAATATTTCATTTGTGAAAAAGTGTGATGCTAGTTGTAGCTTGATTCATCTCAATCCCAAAATGAAATGCGGGGAATCTGACTTGAATAGATTCATTCTTTTTAAGGTGTTTATTTGTATTGGGTGTAAAGGTAGGGAGTGGAGAGGCCAGTGAGTGAATTCACAAGTGCTACAATGTGCCCAAGTGATTCTGCCAGGTACAGCAAGATGTGTTGGATGAAATAGAATGGACAATCCAACCGACAATCTGCTCATTGCAACAAGCATAATTGTTCTTACCTTAACTATACATTGCGTATTGTCTGTCTCATCTTCTCTCTTCCCCTCCGTGAGTCGTCACCTTAAGCACATCTACAAACAAACCTTCTCAGCCCGTAGGCACACACAATGAATAAAGGATCAGTTTTTGAAAAAATATATATCAAACTCCGTGAGCCGTCACCTTACCGTGGTGGAGGGGTTTGTGTGTCCCAATGATCCTAGGAGCTAAGTTGTCTGGGGCTTTATGCCCCAGGCAGAGTCACCCATGGCAAACAGGTTCGAGGTGAAGGGCCAGACAAAGCACGGCTCAAAGACCCCTTATTATGAGTAAAATATATGGACCAAGGTTTCCCTTGCCCGGACGCGGGTCACCGGGGCCCCCCTCTGGAGCCAGGCCTGGAGGTGGGGCTCGTTGGCAAGCGCCTGGTGGCCGGGCCTACACCCATGGGGCCCGGCCGGGCACAGCCCGAAGAGGCAACGTGGGTCCCCCTTCCCATGGGCTCAGCATCCATGAGAGGGGCCAAAGGGGTCGGGTGCAATATGAGCTGGGCGGTAACCAAAGTCGGGGACCCTGGCGGTCCGATCCTCGGCTACAGAAGCTAGCTCTTGGGACATGGAATGTCACCTCTCTGGCAGGGAAGGAGCCCGAGCTGGTGTGTGAGGCAGAGAATTTCCGACTGAATATAGTCGGACTTGCCTCCACACACAGCCTGGGTTCTGGTACCAGTTCTCTCGAGAGGGGTTGGACTCTCTCCCACACTGGAGTTGCTCACGGTGAGAGGCGCAGAGCAGATGTGGGCATACTCATTGCCCCCCGTCTCAGTGCCTGTACATTGGGGTTCACACCGGTAGACGAGAGGGTTGCCTCCCTCCGCCTTCGGGTGGGTGGACGGGTCCTGACTGTTGTTTGTGCATATGCACCAAACAGCAGCTCACCCACCCTTTTTGGAGTCCTTGGAGGATGTGCTGGAGAGTACTCCAGCTGGGACTTCCTTGTTCTCCTGGGGGACTTCAATGCTCACGTGGGCAATGACAGTGAGACCTGGAGGGGCGTGATTGGGAGGAACGGTGTTTTGTTATTGGACTTCTATGCTCATCACGGATTGTCCATAACAAACACCTTGTCAAACATAAGGGTGTCCATATGTGAAATTGGCACCAGGACACCCTAGGCCGTAGGTCGATGATCGACTTTGTAGTTGTATCATCGGATTAGCGGACGCATGTTCTGGACACTCGGGTGAAGAGAGGGGCAGAGCTGTCAATTGATCACCACCTGGTGGGAGAAGGCTCCGATGGTGGGGGAAGATGCCGGTCCGTCCTGGCAGACCCAAACGTATTGTGAGGGTTTGTTGGGAGCGTCTGGCGGAATCCCCTGTCAGAAGGAGTTTCAACTCCCACCTCCGACAGAGCATTTCCCATGTTCCAGGGGAGGCGGGGGACATTGAGCCCGAGTGGACCATGTTCCGTGCCTCTATTGTTAAGGCGGCCAATCTGAGTTGTGGCTGTAAGGTGGTTGGTGCCCGTTGTGGCGGCAACCCCCGTACTCGCTGGTGGACACCAGCAGTAAGGGATGCCGTCAAGCTGAAGAAGGAGTCCTACAGAGCCTATATGGCCTGTGGGACCCCAGAGGCAGCTGACGGGTATCGACTGGCCAAGCGGAACGCAGCTTCGGTGGTCACCGAGGCAAAAACCCGAGCGTGGGAAGAGTTTGGTGAGGCCTTGGAAGCCGACTTCTGGATGGCTTCGAGAAAATTCTGGTCCACCATCCGCCGTCTCAGGAGGGGGAAGCAGTGCACCACTAACACTGTGTACAGTGGGGATGGGGCGCTGCCGACTTCGACTCGGGACGTTGTGAACCGGTGGGCAGAGTACTTCGAAGACCTCCTCAACTCCACCAACACGTCTTCCTTGGAGGAAGTGGAGCCTGGGGACTCTGAGGTGGGCTCTCCTATCTCTGTGGCTGAAGTCACCGATGTGGTTAAAAAGCTCCTCGGTGGCAAAGCCCCAGGGGTGGATGAGATCCGCTCGGAGTTCATCAAGGCTCTGGATGTTGTGGGGCTGTCCGGGTTGACACGCCTCTGCAGCATCGCGTGGTCAACAGGGAGAGTGCCTCTGGATTGGCAGACCGGGGTGGTAGTCCCTCTTTTTAAAAAGGGGGACCGGAGGGTGTGTTCCAACTACAGAGGGATCACACTCCTCAGCCTCCCTGGTAAGGTCTATTCAGGGGTGCTGGAGTGGAACAGTGGACCAGCTCTACATCCTTAGCAGGGTCCTCGAGGGTATGTGGGAATTTGCCCAACCAGTCTACATGTGTTTTGTGGACTTGGAGAAGGCGTTTGACCGTGTCCCTCGGGGAGTTCTGTGGGGGGTGCTTCGAGGGTATGGGGTACCGAACCCCCTGATACGGGCTGTTCGGTCACTATACCACCGATGTCAGAGTTTGTTTCGCATTGCCGGCAGTAAGACAGAATCGTTTCCAGTGGGGGTAGGACTCCGCCAAGGCTGCCCTTTGTCACCGATTCTGTTCATAACCTTTATGGACAGAATTTCTAGGCGCAGCCGAAGCGTTGAGGGGGTCCGTTTTGGGGGCCTCAGTATTGCATCCCTGCTTTTTGCAGACCGTTGTATCGGTCGGATGTGGTGAAGAAGGAGCTGAGCCAAAGGGCGAAGCTCTCAATTTACCGGTCGATCTATGTTCCAACCCTCATCTATGGTCACGAGCTATGGGTCGTGACCGAAAGAACGAGATCCCGGTTACAAGCGGCCGAAATGAGTTTTCTCTGCAGGGTGTCCGGGCTCTCACTTAGAGATAAGATGAGAAGCTCAGTCATCCGGGAGGGGCTCAGAGTCGAGCCGCTTCTCCTCCACATCAAGAGGAGCCAGATGAGGTGGCTTGGGCATCTGATTCGGATACCTCCTGAGCGCCTCCCCGATGAGGTGTTCCGGTCATGTCCCACCGGGAGGAGACCCCGAGGAAGACCCAGGACACGCTGGAGAGACTATGTCACCCAGCTTGCCTGGGAACGACTCGGGATCCCCCGGGGAGAGCTGGAAAAAGTAGCTAGGGAGCTAAAGCTGTTACCCCGCGACCCGGCTAAGCGGTAGATGATGGATGGATGGATGGATGGATGGATGGATCTTCTCTCTTCACAAAATCAGGTATAACTGCAGAGCAAATCTTGAATACGGTCTGTCGAGTGACAAAAAAAGAAAAAATCCATGCTTTTAACTAAAATGTGTCATTGACGGTCAAAGCATAATGAGTTTACATTTTAAGAAATATGTTTGACAAAGTAAATTTTGTCTTCTTTGTGCCATATACACATCTCTTTCTTATGCAGCATATTTCTAACACATTTCCTCAAGCTGGAAAACGTGTTCTCTGTGAAGCTCCACACATGACCAGAAAGGAGATTATGGGCAAACCTTTGACTGACATTGATTTACTCTCAGTGGGTATGCACATGGCACATATCTCTTGAACTAGTTAGAAACATTGGAGCTCTGTATTTTGTGGGTGGGTGGGTTTAGGAGAATTAGAGTCCTTTTTCGCCATTCTCGTATGCCACACAAAAATGTCCATCCTCAAGTTCTGAAGGTGTCCCATCACAGTGCATTTGAAGCTGGAAGATCTATTTATAATAATAAAATCATACGTAACATTAAAAAATACATTTAAAATGTATTCAGTTATACTTGTTAGCGGGAAAGGTAGTAAGTAGTAGATAATATTTTTTAACCCATTCTTAAAAGTACAGTGTGTAGAGGTGTGTTACGTTTTCGGACAAGCCGAATTAAGTTTGGACCCCAAAGTGTAGACGTCAACAAGGTCTCCATTGCAAAAATATGTTTTTAATACAAAAATCGCCACGACTAAGATGTAACATAAAGTGCGGGTCAAAACAAGGACCAGAGGGCACAAAAAACAAACAACAAAAAGCTCTTGCACAAAAGGCAAGGGAGGAAAATAACGACCGCGAAGACAAACAAAAACAATGTATCAAAATACACGCAAGCGAAAGCCAAATCACAAAATAAAATCCAATACTTACAAAACCATTGGTACCGAGAGTTCAAAAGCGAAACACGACGAGATCTATAGCAAGAATAGTCTATGAGCATGGAAACAGCAAGGCATAAACAATACTCCGACAACCAGAAGACAGATTGCGGTGCTTAAATACACAGTTCCATAATTGACAGATTGGCAGCAGGTGTGCAGCCGGCAAGTCCGCTGGGTCTGCCACCTGCTGGCCAGGCCCAGAACAGGAACATGACAAGGCGGCATGGTGGAAGACTGCTTAGCCCGTCTGCCTCACACTGCAGAGGTCCAGGGTACAATTCCAGGCTCCAGCCTTCCTGTGTGTAGTTTGTAGTTTTCTTGCTGCGCCTGGTATGGTTTTCTGTGGGTACTCTGGCTTCTTCCCACATTTAAAAAACATGCATGGTGTCATGTTTCTGTTTGTTTTGGTTTCAGTTCTTGCGGGAGCACAGTGGATTCCCTCCAGCACCACACCAGCCAGGTATTTTCATCAGTAGACTTAAAAAGGACTTCACGAGCAGTTGGGTTGTTCGCTTTGTTTACACTTTAAACTCCACATGTTGAATTTTCTTGATGTTTTCATTCATGATTTTATAGTTCATCATCGTTTTGTTCGCATAAATTGGATTCCTTGTCATTTTGTCGCAAGTGATTTTCCGTTTATTATTATCTTGGCGGTTGCAAGCAATATGTTATTTCATTTATGCTGGCTCTTCGTCGCCGGCGACTTTTGTGGTACCTTGTCAGTCTTAGGTTTTTCTGAAATGAATTTCTTGTTCAAACTTTATCCTAGTCTATGTTTGTGGGATCCCGACCTTATTGGTTCACACCCGAACAAAACAGACCATGGATCCTGTAGATTCGGATAAAATAATGAAAGTTTTGGCCAGCCAAGGAAGTCTAGTGGCACAGCACGTGACTCCGCTTGCGGAGCACCAAGACACAGTCGCCCCATCAACATGGAATCATGAAACCGTTTTCTATGTGCAAAATGCAAATATTTACTGAAATAACAAATTTGATTTTCAATTTCACATGAACATTTTTCACTTGGAGCAGTTATTCACACATAATCTCTCACACAATATTACTGTCCATCAACAACAGTGAAAAAAATATTTTGTCACACAACAGCTGCTTTAACAGCTCTTTTTATGGAATCAAAACAGAGCAATATAACATTATAAAGTGCACATCTAAGGTAAACTAGAAGTCAGCCTATAGTGGATTTAAGTCATGGTTGCATACTTCGTTTTTCTCAAGTTTGCTTTAAACACAGCAGCCAGGCTATGTTGATTCTGTTGGTCCTTCTTGTGCGGAAGTCTCTTTACGGTTTTGTGTAGACATAATTTCGGATGACTACACTTGGTTCGATGACAACACTGGAGACGTTTTATTTTCGCTAGGTCGCTACCACTGCAGTGCACCGTCACTGTCAGACAAACACAGAGAAGATCCACCCGCTCTATTTAGATTCACACGGAACACTGTAACCTTCCACACAAAATAGTTCCAAACAAGTAACAATCGCGTCAGTGGCATACATCGTATACCTGTATGATACAGGTAACTTTGGTCTTGTCAGTGGAGCAATCTGGCAACTTTTTAAAAGTAAACTTTCATTCATAAACTCTTTAAGTATCCGTTTTCAGTGTCTCGCGCTGCCGTGGCTGGCAAAACAGACATGGGTGTGGACTTCTGCAGCGCGCTTGTCGTTTTGTTGCTGGTGTATTTATAGAGCAACGTAACATCCACTTGTGACGTATGCCGCATTAATCTCATGAGAAAATATTTAATCCCATTAATATTCATATAAATTAATACCAATAAAAACGCGCTAAACTGACAGCTCTAATAAAATTACTCGTCTCACCCCCTCTCGGGTGGTGTCGGTCCCTCATTCAGCTCGGGTCCTCTACCAGAGGCCAGGAAGCTTGAGGGTTTTGCGCAGTATCCTTGCTGTTCCCAGCACTGCACATTTCTTGACTGAGATGTCCGATGTTGTTCCCGGGATGTGTTGCAACCACTCATCTAGTTTGGGGGTCCCTGCCCCGAGTGCTCCGAATACCACAGGCACGACTGTCACCTTTACCTTTCAGGCTCTCTCCAGCTCCTCTCTGAGCCCTTGATATTTCTCGAGTTTCTCGTGTTCCTTCTTTCTGATGTTTCCATCACTTGGGACCGCTACATCCAATACACCGGCTTTCCTCTGCCCTTTATCTATGATCACGATATCTGGTGGGTTCGCCTTTACGATCTTGTCAGTCTGGATCTGGACGTCCCACAGGATCTTCGCTCTGTCATTCTCCACCACCTTCGGAGGTGTTTCCCATTTTGACCTTGGGGTTTCCAGTCCATACTCCGCACAGATGTTTCGGTACACTATGCCAGCCACCTGATTATGGCATTCCATATAGGCTTTCCCTGCCAGCATCTTACACTGTGCAGTTATGTGTTGGATCGTCCCAGGTGGCTCTTTGCACAACCTACACCTTGGGTCTTGTCTGGTGTGGTATATCTGGGTCTCAATGGCTCTGGTGCTCAGGGCCTGCTCCTGAGCAGCCAGGATGAGTGCCTATGTGCTGTCTTTCAGGCCAGCCCCCTCTCGCCACTGATAGGACTTCTTGAGATCGGCCACTTCAGTTATGGTCCGGTGGTACATCCCGTGTAGGGGCTTGTCCTCCCATGATGGTCACTCTTCCAGCGCCTCATCTTCTGTTCCCCATTGTCTGAGACACTCTCTGAGTACGTTATCCGTTGGAGCATTCTCCTTGATGAATTCATGGAGCTTGGATGTTTCATCCTGGACAGTGGCTCTCGCACTCACTAGTCACCGGCTTCCTTCCTTTCGGCTTGCATACAGTCTCAGGGTGCTGGATTTGGGATGGAACCCTCCATGCATGGTTAGGAGCTTTTCAGGTCTTAACGTCCGTGGTCTGAATCTCTTCTTTTGGCCACCTAATTGTATCTGATCACTGGCAGGGCATAGCTGTATATATATATATATATATATATATATATATATATATATTTTTTTTTTTTTCATTCATTCATCTTCCGTACCGCTTGATCCTCACTAGGGTCGCGGGGGGTGCTGGAGCCCATCCCAGCCGTCTCCGGGCAGTAGGCGGGGGATCCCCTGAATCGGTTGCCAGCCAGTCGCAGGGCACACATAGACGAACAACCATCCACGCTCACACTCACACCTCGGGACAATTTAGAGTGTTCAATCAGCCTGCCATGCATATTTTTTTAATGTGGGAGGAAACCGGAGCACCCGGAGAAAACCCACGCAGGCCATATATATATTTATATATATGTATATATATACATATATATATATTAGAGCTGTCAGTTTAGTGCGTTTTTATTGGCATTAATTTAAATTAATTTTAACGGGATTACAATTTTTCTCGCGAGATTAACGCGGCACACGTCACAAGCGGATGTTACATTGCTCCATAAATACACCAGAAACAAAACAAAAAGCGCGCTGCAGAAGTCCACGCCCATGTCTGTTTTGCCAGCCACGGCAGCGCGAGACAACGAAAACGGATACTTAAAGAGTTTATGAATGGAAAGTTTACTTTTAAAAAGTTGCCATATTGCTCCAATGACAAGGCCAAAGTTATCTGTTCTTCTCTCTCTCTCTCTGTATCATACAGATATACGATGTATGCCACTCACGCGATTGTTACTTGTTTGGAACTATTTTGTGTGGAAGGTTACAGTGTTCTGTGTCCATGTAAATAGAGCGGGTGGAGCTTCTCTGTTTTCGTCTGACAGTGGCAGTGCGCTACAGTGGTAGCGACCTAGCGAAAGTAAAATGTCTCCAGTGTTGTCATCGAACCAAGTGTAGTCATTCGAAATGAGGTCTACACAAAACCGTAGAGACTTCCGCGCAAGAAGGACCAATACAATCAACATAGCCCCCCCCCCTCCCTTTCAGAATGGTTTGCCCCTGCAGCACGGGGGAAGTGCGTGTGCTTGTTTGTACGGCCGGCAGTTTCCAATATAGCGGCACATAATGAACACTGGTGTCCGATGTCTCGTTATTCTTCAACAAACATACAGAAACAGACTGCTGTGTTCAAAGCAAACTTGAGAAAAATGAAGTATGCAACCATGGTTTAAATCCACTATAGGCTGAGTACTAGTGTACCTTAGATGTGCACTTTACAATGTTATATTGCTCTGTTTTGATTTCATAAAAAAAAAAGCTGTTAAAGCAGCTGTTGTGTGACAAAATATTTTTTTCACCGTTATTGATGGACAGTAATATTGTGTGCGAGATTATGTGTGAATAACTGCACCAAGTGAAAAATGTTTATGTAAAATTGAAAATCGAAATTGTTATTTCAGTAAATATTTGCATTTGGCACATAGAAAACTGATTCATGATTCCATGTTGATGAGAGCATTAAAATGGGGAGAAAATAGGACAGAAAATGTAAAAGGAAATTAAGAAACGATAAAAAATGTGTGAGTAAACACGATTAATTTTTAGTTGATTTGAGTTAATTATGACAGTTGCATTTTTAATTAGATTAAATATTTTAATCGTTTTACAGCTCTAATATATATATATATATATATATATATATATATATATATATATATATATATGGTTCGGCATCGGTTTGGCATACGGGAGACGGTGGTTCGAATCCCGTTTGGGGCAAAGAAAAAAAAAATGAGCACATAACACCATCCAGTGTGTGTCCTTGGGCAAGATCCTTCACGCTAATGCCTACCTCATACAATGATGAGAGACAATAAAACGAATGACATGCCGGCTCAGACGTCGCCCGGCCAAACAAGGTCTGCGTCAGGTGCTGGGTAACCAGAGCACCTTGATGAAAAATGGGCTACTGGAACAAAGCGGAGATGGGTGAGATGCCATAACATGGCTCTGTTGGAATGCTACTACTCAAGCAACCCTAGTCAGAGGGGTTACATGCAGAGAATGTGGGCTAAATGGTTACTTCGAAACCCACAGTCACGGTTAACCACGAAACAACTAGTAGCTCAGTGTTCCAACATCCACAAACGGCAACTGCTGTCACAACTTGAGATTGATGAGGTACAATGCAGGTTCCATGGTGAAGGGCCCCAGGCTGTCAGATCAGAGGAGGAGGTCATACAAGAGATTGGGAGGCAAGCCCCAATGAATGCAGATGATGAGATTGGGTGGCCAGCCCCAATGAATGAAATGCTGAGCGAGGCAGCAACTGACCTGAAAGCTAAGATCATGGCGAGAATGAAAGCTGGGCAACCTAGAAACCGATTACAACGGCTATGTGAAGTACCATCTGAAAGTCTCATAGAAAGTGTGAAAGCAGCACTGAGGGCGATCCCTACCGTAACGATCACAGAAACCAATGAGCTGATATACGCTTCAGCATCAGTGATCCTGGAGACTCTGGGCTATAAGAGCAACCATGGAAGCCATGAGATACGTTAACCACCATGGAAAAGACGGTTGGAGGCAAAGATCAAGGCGGCCCGGAAAGATGTGAGTCAATTGACGGAGGCCCAGAGAGGTGTGATGAAAAGGCCGATACCCCTGAGGTACATCCAGATAACCATACCTGAAGCACTCGAAACTGCCAAACAAAGGCTCCAAGCCTTGTCCAGTCGCCTAAAGCGGTAGACAAAAGAGAATGAGGCCAGACGAATAAACAGGCTGTTCGCAACACAACCTGCGAATGTGTACGGCTCAGTGGCAGGGTCCTAACAACAGAGCTGACCCACCAAGACTGGAAACTGAAAGGTACTGGAAAGGCATATGGGAGAAGGAGGTTGCACATAACAGCAGTGCACAATGGCTGGTGACCCTGAGAGAGGAGCACAGCAACCTCCGGGAACAGAACCCAGTTACCATAACAGTGGCAGACATACAGGAAAGAGTCTCAGATATGAAGAACTGGACAGCACCAGGCCCGGACATGGTCCACACCTACTGGCTAAGGAAACTCACAGCACTCCATGAGCGCCTAGCAGCACAAATGAACCAGCTGCTGAGGGATGGGACTCACCCAGAATGGCTAACCGAAGGGCGAACGATCCTGATCATGAAGGATCCCTCGAAGGGTGCAGCCCCATCCAACTATCGGCCAATAACCTGTCTCTCCACAACATGGAAGCTCATGTCAGGCATCATTGCGGCTAAGATAAGTGGACACATGGATCAATACATGAACGAAGCGCAGAAGGGCATTGGTAGAGATACCAGAGGAGCCAAACATAAGCTCCTGGTTGGCAGAACAGTCACACAAGACTGCAGGTCCCGACGTACCAACCTGTGCACAGCTTGGATTGATTACAAGAAAGCCTATGACTCGATGCCACATACATGGATCACTGAATGCTTGGAGTTGTATAAGGTGAACAGGACCCTAAGAGCCTTCGTTGCGAACTCGATGAGGATGTGGAAAACCACACTTGAAGCCAAAGGCAAGCCACTTACCCAAGTGTCCATCAAATGTGGCATATACCAAGGTGATGCACTCTCCCCACTGCTGTTCTGCATAGGACTGAACCCCCTAAGCCAAGTAATCACCAAGACAGGCTATGGATACCGCCTCAGAAATGGAGCTACAATCAGTCACCTCCTCTACATGGATGACATAAAGCTGTATGCTAAGAGCGAAAGGGACATAGATTCCCTGATCCACACAACCAGGATCTACAGCAGCGATATCGGGATGTCATTCGGGCTTGAGAAATGTAGTCGGATGGTGACTAAGAGAGGAAAGGTAGTCCGCACTGAAGGGGTCTCACTCCCTGAAGGAACAATAGCAAACATTGAGGACAGCTCGAACTGGCAACAAGGAAAGCGGCTACGGCCAAATACCTCCAGCGAGTGAGGCAAGTCCTAAGAAGCCAGCTCAATGGCAAGAATAAGACCCGGGCAATAAACAGCTATGCCCTGCCAGTGATCAGATACCCTGCAGGAATAATAAGGTGGCCAAAGGAAGAGATTCAGACCACGGACGTTAAGAACCTGAAAGCTCCTAACCATGCATGGAGGGTTCCATCCCAAATCCAGCACCCTGAGACTCTACGCAAGCCGAAAGGAAGGAGTCCGGGGCCTAGTGAGTGTGAGAGCCACTGTCCAGGATGAGACATCCAAGCTCCATGAATACATCAAGGAGAGGCTCCAACGGATGACGTACTCAGAGAATGTCTCAGACAATGGAGAACAGAAGATGAGGCGCTGGAAGAGGGACCATCATGGAAGGACAAGCCCCTACACGGGATGTGCCACCGGACAATAACTGGCGTGGCCGATCTCAAGAAGTCCTATCAGAGTTCTAGAGAGGGCTGGCCTGAAGGACAGCACAGAGGCACTCATCCTGGCTGCTCAGGAGCAGGCCTTGAGCACCAGAGCCATCCTGGCCCAGATATACCACACCAGACAAGACCCAAGGTGTAGGTTGTGCAAAGAGGCACCTGAGACGATCCAACACATAACTGCAGGGTGTAAGATGCTGGCAGGGAAAGCCTACATGGAACGCCATAACCAGGTGGCTGGCATAGTCTACCGAAACATCTGTGCGGAGTATGGACTGGAAACCCCAAGGTCAAAATGGGAAACACCTCCGAAGGTGGTGGAGAATGACAGAGCGAAGATCCTGTGGGACTTCCAGATCCATAGATAAAGGGCAGAGGAAAGCCGTTGTAGTGGATGTAGCGGTCCCAAGTGATGGAAACATCAGGAAGAAGGAACATGAGAAACTCGAGAAATACCAAGGGCTCAGAGAGGAGCTGGAGAGAGCCTGGAAGGTAAAGGTGACAGTCGTGCCTGTGGTGGTCGGAGCACTCGGGGCAGTGACCCCCAAACTAGATGAGTGGTTGCAACAGATCCCGGGAACAACATCGGACATCTCAGTCAAGAAATGTGCAGTGCTGGGAACAGCAAGGATACTACGCAGAACCCTCAAGCTTATATATATATATATATATATATATATATATATATATATGAAGGCCATCTCGTTCATTCCTACAAGAAAAACATGAAAAAACAAACAAACAGATATTTGCTTTAGCCAGTAGGTGGCGCGAGCAGTATGATAAAAATAAGCTCATAGATTTCTTTAGGCCTAGTTTTATCATCATGTGCATCAAGTTACAGGAGGTTTTGTAGTCAATTTTTGAGTAAATTCTAAATGGTTGACCTGCTCGGTTCAGCACATTAAGATATCCTTTATTTGTCCCACACTGTGGAAATTTACAGTCGACAGCAGTAAAAAGGGGGGGGGGGCGGTAAAAAGAAGATTTTTATTCTGTCCTACTTGTCCGTGTCCGAGACGTGAACAGATAACAGATAGCGAACAACGAAAAAAGACCAAGGATCCACAATGTTGAGATGGAGCTTTAGTTTCTTTTTCCTTAGATTTTTGTAAAACTGTACAGAGAAATAGAAACACAAAAAGGGGATGTTTCACACCGTTCAAATTAAATGTCTCTGTGTCATCACTGTACATTGTTATGTTAACTTTTCAAAACGCAATATAAGCTTGGAACAGAAATAACCAAAATATGCACGGTTAACATTGAAAATAGCCGCAACTAGCGCGCAGTAGCCCATATGCTAAGATGGATGACCAAGCGCTAATGTAGCATAGCAAAAACGGACGGAAAATCGTTCTTAATATTGCACATTTCCAATGCTGAAACTGAAGTAACGGTTTGGTAGATATCATGAAAGTGCAATCTAAACAGGGTTCAACTTACAGACGATGCTTTCCAAGGCATATACTCAAGAAGAAAACGAGAAACGATGACAACAGCTAGCGCGAAACCATGAGGTCTTCACTGGACTAGGTACTTCCGGTTTGTGTTACCAAAATTAAAGTGCCGTAGAATCTAACCAATTACGCAACATGACAAGGTACTTCCGGTTTGTTCTGCCAAAATTAAAGTCCCCCCAAATATAACTACAAACGGAACATGACACTCCCCGTCTGGTATATATTTTATACCAGTATTGTCAATCAACAAGAAGTAAAAATATGAAGATTCAGTTTTCAGCTGCAATGAGTAGAACAGTTTAAGAAACAGGTCTCAAGAATGTCTTTGGAGATCCAGATCGGGTGACCTTCAGCTCGATCTTCCTAACCATACCGTCCTGGTCAGGAAAAGTCTTTGTCACGACTGCAAGTGGCCATTCATTTCTTTTGGTTTGATTGTCTTTGAGCAACACTAGGTCACCTTCCTTGACGTTAGGTCTGACATCCTGCCACTTACTGCGGGTCAGTAGCGTGGGAAGGTACTCGCGTCTCCATCTGTTCCAGAAGATGTTAGCAAGATGTTGAACTTGTCTCCATTGTTGACGATGGAGGTCTTTCTTGTCAAAGGCTCCAGGAGGAGCAGGGAGACGGTGCACCTTCTGTGTCAGCAACGATGACGGGGTCAATAGGAAAGGAGACTCTGGATCGGAAGATATCGGTGCGAGGGGTTTGGCATTGATGATTGCAGCTACCTCAGCCATTAAGGTTGACAATACCTCGTGTGTAAGGCGTGACAGGGGATTTTCCTGTAGCATGGAGTCAAGGATCCGTCTGGAGACTCCGATCATACGTTCCTCCCATGTGGGAGGAGTGTGGAGGGTTAAAATAAGATATCCTTTATTCCTCCCACACTGGGGAAATTTACAGCCTCCAGCAGCAAGAATGTATGTAGAAAGAAGAAAGGAGAAAGAGAAAAAAAAGATCCACGTGCATCCTTGTTCCCCCAAGTACTTATTGACATTAGGTTCTTCGGGGTTTGTGACCAACATGTGTAGTTCTTTGCAAGCGCCTTTAAAATTTGTCCCGCAATCCGACCGAATTTGTTTCACTGGTCCTCTCATTGCCAAAAATCGTCGCAAGGCGTTGATGAAAGAGGATGTGTCCATCGCCTCAATGAGCTCAATGTGTACAGCGCGTGTGCTCATGCAGGTGAAGAGGACCGCCCATCGTTTGCTATTTGCCTGGCCACCACGGGTACGTCTCGTGGTGATAGCCCAGGGCCCGAACACATCAAGTCCCACATACGTAAAAGGTGGTTCCGAGCTCAAACGGTCTGGGGGGGAGATTTGCCATCTTCTGAATACATATCTTCCCGCGAAGCTTATAGCAGGTCACGCATTTGTGGAGGATGTTGTTAATGCACCGTTTGGCTCCCACGATCCAGTATCCCGCTGCTCGGATGGATCCCTCAGTGAAGACTCGGCCCTGGTGCTTGACTTTCTCGTGGTAGTGCCTCACAAGGAGTGTCGCGATGTGACTGTTAGTTGGAACGATGATTGGAAACTGTTCGTTTGTGTCGTTTGTGCGTGCTTGAGTCTTCCTCCTATCCGTAGAAGACTGTCCTCATCCACGTAGGGGTCCAGTTTTCGTAGGGAACTGTTCTCGGGGTTGTTCTTTGCAGCGGCTAAGCAGTCAAACTCTTTCTTGTAGGTCTCCCTTTGAACACAGCGAATGATCAGAGTCTTAGCCGCTGACAGTTCTTCAACCGAGCAAGGTCTAGGACCTTTGGCCTTGCAGTCGAGTATGATTGCAGCCTTTTTCCTCTTCACTAGGTTGGACAAGGATGCTATAGCTCTCACAAGGGACTTCCATGACGAGAACCGTTCAAAGCGATACAATTCCAGCTGTGGAGGAGAGTTTGTGATAGCTGTCGCATGGGAACGAACCTCGCTGTCGGAGTCTGGGTCGACCAGTTCGTAGGATTCTTCTTCATGAGTGGGAATTCCATCCTGCATGGACAGAAAGGTGGGTCCTGTGAGCCATGTTGTGTGCTTGAGTTCAGCAGCAGGCACTGATCGTGTGCCAAAATCAGCTGGATTTTGATCCGTATGGATGTCGCGCCATTGTTCTGGTTTGGTGAACTTCCTGATTCGCTGCACCCGGTTGCAGACGTACACGTAGAACCGTCTGGTCTGGTTGTTTATGTACCCTAATACGACTCTACTATTGGTGTAGAACTGCATAGAGTCGATGTTAACGTCTAGCTCGTTTTTCACTAGCTCTGTCATTTCCACAGCTAGAATGGCAGAACAAAGTTCAAATCTGGGTATAGTGTGGGCAGTAGGAGGGGCCAACTTAGCTTTCCCGAGTACAAACCCGACATGACATTCTCCATTGCTGTCGATGATCCTGAGGTAGACCACAGCAGCGATAGCTTTCACTGAAGCATCGGAGAAAATGTGGAGCTCTTTCCTCTGAGCGGTTGACAGAGACGTAGCATATGCTCTCGGCATCTTGATATCTTGTAGATGCTGTAGTGACTCTTTCCACATCTTCCATTCCGCTTCCTTCTCATCCGGTAGAGGGGTATCCCAGTCGAGTTTCATTACAGGTGAGTTCTCTCAGCAGGAACTTCCCCTGAATGACGACTGGCGTAACAAGGCCAAGGGGGTCAAACAAACTGTTCACCGTGGCTAAAGCACCTCTGCGGGTGTAGGGCTTCTCTGTAGCCGTCGTTTTGAAGGTGAAGACGTCCTGTTTGAGCTCCCAGCTAAGACCGAGGCTGCGCTGGATAAGGTCAGAACTGTCATCGAAATCCAAGTTGTCTAGTCCTTTAGCATGATCTTCAGGAGGAAAAGCTTCTAGCACCTCTGGGCAGTTTGACGATATTTTATGGAGTCTGAGGTTGGAAGCAGCGAGCATTGCCTGTGTCTTTGTCAGTAGGTTGACTGCTGCTGCAGCTGATGGGAGTGATGTCAAACCATCGTCGACGTAGAAATTATGTTCCACAAAGTCTTTAGCCTCCTTCCCGTATTCATCTGCTCCGTGTTTGGCTGCTTGATGAAGACCGTAAATGGCTACGGCTGGAGAGGGTGAGTTGCCGAAGACATGAACCTTCATGCGATACTCGACGATCTCCTGGTTGGGGTTGTTCTCCTTAAACCAGAGGAACCGCAAGAAGTCTCTGTTGTCTTCACGAACGACAAAGCTGTGAAACATCTGTTCGATGTTGGCTATAATGGCAACTTCCTCTCGCCTGAAGCGCAGCAAGACTCCCAACAAGCTGTTATTCAGATCAGGACCGGTGAGGAGCACGTCATTCAGGGAGACGCCTTGATGTTGAGAGCTGGAGTCAAAGACGACCGTGATCTTGTCCAGTTTCTGCGGGTGGTACATGCCGAAAATTGGCAAATACCAGCACTCCCTGTCCTCTTGAAGCGGTGGAGCTAACTCAGCGTGGTCCCGATCAAAGATGTTTTGCATGTATGAGACGAAGTCTGCTTGCATCTTCGGCTTTCTCACCAGAGTGCGGCGGAGGGAGTTGAGTCTGCTGAGAGCTTGTTCTCTATTGTTTGGGAGTTGCCGACGAGGGGACCGGAAGGGGAGGGGCGCGACCCAGCTGTTAGTTTCATCCATTACCATCTCCTTGTCCATGAACTGTAGAAACATCCGATCTTCGATGGAGAGCCCTACTTTGTCGTCATCCTTGGTGGTTTGGAAGATTGTACTGCCGAGACTGCAGTCATTGGAGACTTGGGTGTCTTGACGAAGGTTGAGCTGCGAGGTAGATTGCTGGCGTTCGGGGCCGAACCTTTCCTTTACTTGGAGCTGGTTGGGGCATGGAGTGAGAAGAGACGGTCTACCATTCTCCAGTATGTTGGTGCGGTAAGACATCACAGATGAAGGTTTGTGGGCGGACCCGAGACAAACATCTCCAACGACGACCCATCCCAAGTCAAGCCGTTGGGCGAAGGGGGCATTGAGGGGACCGTTGCGCTGTTCCCTAACTTTATGGACCTGGAGAACATCGCGTCCCAGAAGGATCAGTATATGGGCACTAGGATCCAGGCGAGGGATCTTGCTAGCGATGGACTTCAAATGACGGTGGTGTTGAGCGATCTCAGGAGTGGGAATTTCGGAACGGTCGTCTGGCATATGATTACACTCAATTAGCGTTGGAAGCATCACCTTTGTCTGTCCGTCCAGAGACTCGGCGAGGAAACCTGTTGCTCTTCTCCCGGACGTTTCCATAATTCCTGCACATGTACGGAGTGTGTAAGGGGAGTCTGTACCGTTGACTTGGAAGAGGTTGAAGAACTCCAATCTGGGTAGAGATCTGTTACTCTGCTCGTCCAAGATGATGTAGACGTTGGTAGCTCTATCGGGGTGCGCCTTGGGGTAGACCTTCGCCAGGCAGATCTTAGAACAGGACCGGAGGCTTTGCCCTTTGCCGCAGACCTCTGTGCACTTGGAGGTGACATCAGCTTCAGGCGTTTTCTCATCTCTCTCCCCGCCATGCTGTGGGGAGGGTTCCTTGTTCTCGGTGTCCCAAGGTGGAGGGCCAGGATGGAGCGCCGTCACGTGGTTCTCACTTCCACACTCAATACATTTCAGCGTTGCGTGACAGTTCTTAGCCTGGTGGGTTGTGGAGGAGCAACACTTGAAGCAGACACCATTCTCTTCAGGTAGGCTTTGCGTTCTTCAAGTGGCTTGCTCCTAAACCCGCTGCATTTCTTGAGTGGATGGGGTTTCTGATGAATGGGGCATTGTTTACTTATATCAAGTTTACCTTCTGAACTGTCTGACTGTAAAACTGGGCTGTTGGGTGGGATGTCTGTCTTGTGAGTAGCGACGTGTCCTTTGACGAATCTTTGTCCTCTTTCGGGTGGCTCGAGCTTCAGAGATTTCTCAGGAACAGGCTGGAGTGAGAAGCTGGGATCGTTTCTTCTGCGGGCCTCGTTGTAGATGAACTCCGTGAAGTACGTGAAAGGAGGAAAGGAAACACCGTGCTGCTCTTTGTACAGGGAGCCTATGGATAACCACCTTTCTTGGAGGCCGTGTGGGAGTTTCTGAACGATAGGGTTGATGCCTCTGGCAGTGTCCAGGTACGAGAGCCCAGACAAGTAGCCGTCAGCCTTGGCAGCGTTTAACTCTCGCAGCAGGTCTCCCAGTTCTCTTAGCTTCGAGACGTCTTTGTGGGAAATCTTCGGAAAACGCTCTAACCTTTCAAAGAGGGCAGCCTCTATCATTTCGGGTGTGCCGTAGCACTCTTGTAGCCGCACCCATGCTTGTTGTAGACCTATTGCGGGACTAGCGATGTGCACGGAACGGATCCTTCTAACATGCTCGGAGGACTCTTTTCCTAACCATTTAGTTAACAGGTCAAGCTCCTCGCTGGCAGTAAGGTTCAGGTCTACAATTGCGTTGAGAAAAGAGGACTTCCACGACCAATAGCTTTCTGGGTGATCGTCGAATCGGTATAGACCAGAGTTCACAAGTCCTTGGCGCATTAAGTACCTTGCAATGTCGCTTATGCCCGTGGTGTCGACAGGATGTGCTTGCGGTGGGGCTTGTAGTGGAGAAGTCTGTCTTGCAAAGGACAGCTCGGATGGGGAGAGTTGAGCGGGGCGATAGTTCCATGCTACTGGCTTTGAACTCGTTGGCTGACGTATTGGAGCTGCTGGCGTTGACCATGCGCAGTGCTGCACTGTAGCTGTGGGTGCTGGTGTTTTAGGTCGTGGTGCCGGAGCTTCAGACGTTGGCCTGGCGGGTACTAAGTTGGCATCAGATGGATGGGGGGTTTGCGGTGGATACAGAGAGAGTTCTGGTGGCTCCTCAAAGTCTGTTTGGAGCTGGGTGACATAGTCACGTATACGTTGTGGGCTGAGGCTCACTTCGGACTGTCGAGGTCTCCTATTTCCTTCACAACTCTCGAGCTCAGCCGCTTCTTCCAGGACTCTAGCTTCTGCAGTGGCTGCCGCTACCTCCTTTTCGTGTCCCAATTTTGTTAGCTCAACTGCTAACTGGGCTTCTTTCATCTTGAGTTCTGCCTCGCGCTGTGCGTAGAGCTCTCGTGCGCGCCGCTTCAACTTCAACTTCAACTGGCGCGGGCCCTGGCAACTGCTCTGCTGGCAGATGATGAGTTGGATCCAGTAGATGCAGATCGGAGGGATGCAGTATCGAGTGCGGGCATCAGAGTTTCGAGGGCCCGCTCTTTTCCCGTGACTCCATAGTTGTTGAATACTGAGCCGTTGTCTGTCATTGTTAACTGTTTTGTAGTTGTATTGCCCGCCGTGAAGACGTCTTTTTACTATTCTGTCCTACTTGTCCGTGTCCGAGACGTGAACAGATAGACAGATAGCGAACAACGAAAAAAGACCAAGGATCCACAATGTTGAGATGGAGCTTTAGTTTCTTTTTCCTTAGATTTTTGTAAAACTGTACAGAGAAATAGAAACACAAAAAGGGGATGTTTCACACCGTTCAAATTAAATGTCTCTGTGTCATCACTGTACATTGTTATGTTAACTTTTCAAAACGCAATATAAGCTTGGAACAGAAATAACCAAAATATGCACGGTTAACATTGAAAATAGCCGCAACTATTGTGCAGTAGCCCATATGCTAAGATGGATGACCAAGCGCTAATGTAGCATAGCAAAAACGGACGGAAAATCGTTCTTAATATTGCACATTTCCAATGCTGAAACTGAAGTAACGGTTTGGTAGATATCATGACAGTGCAGTCTAAACAGGGTTCAACTTACAGACGATGCTTTCCAAGGCATATACTCAAGAAGAAAACGAGGAACGATGACAACAGCTAGCGCGAAACCATGAGGTCTTCACTGGACTAGGTACTTCCGGTTTGTATTACCAAAATTAAAGTGCCGTAGAATCTAACCAAATACGCAACATGACAAGGTACTTCCGGTTTGTTCTGCCAAAATTAAAGTTCCCCCCAAATATAACTACAAACGGAACATGACAATTTTTTTGTCGGTTTTGAGCGATTTCATTTTCCACCAAATATTCGTACATCTAGGTCAGGGGTGCCCAGGCTTTTTTGACCGAAGATCAACTTTTCAAACAGATCATCCTCCGCAATTTACCCATTACGCACGTGTATTAGGGATGTGAATCTCAGCACTGAGGACGATTCGATACACATCGCGATGCACTGCCAGCGATGCGATACTTAAACGATACATGGAATTTTCTGGCGATACGATGCGATACGTTTCACCGTCGTCACGATGCGATACGATGCGATACACATTAAGTTCAAATCAATGAGATCCGATACGATACAATGCAATTTGTTGCGATATTGTGCTATTAAACATGATGCAAATAAGCAAAGAAAAAAAGCTTTTAAAAAGATGGAATTCAGTATGGTATTACAAAAAGGATACCACTTTATTCCTTATAAAGAGTAGAACTTGTAAAACAACTTATTTAAGCCCTTTCACAATTGGGTTTTGTGCAAAGAAAATGTAAACAATTTGGCACTCACAGCTGTTGCTATTGTGTAAACACAAACAGACTATTCTCACCGAGTGTCTTATATGAAATATATATATATATATATATATATATATATATATATATATATATATATATATATATATTAAGTTTTATCAAGCTTTCCGTCTTTCTTTTCGAAGCCGTAGTATTTCCAAACATAAGACTTGAATGTTGCGGCTGCATTAAATATAGTAGTTTCCTCGCCTCCCCTTGCGCTAACTTCCATAATGTTTCGCTAGTTGTGTACTGGACTGTATGTGACGCACGGCTACCGTCCGTATTCAACACAAAACGCAAAGCAATGATGGTGCATTCATTGCGCCTAGGAAAGGGCTTATAGGTGACGTTTAACATGAATAAAACGGCGCTTGAATCTGATTTTACCGATACCCATCAATGCATCGTGATGAATCGCGATTTCACCCGTCAATCGCATCGTACCCAGTGAATGAGCCGATGCACTCGGATCGCGCACGTGCGCATCGATGTATCGATTAATATCGATTATTTTCCACACCCTTAACGTGTATGCATACACACGCCAGACACACATGCACACACGTGTGCATTCGCATGCACATACGCATGTACATATGCATGCCATGATGACCAACAGCCATTACAAACCCTAACGTTCCTCGAATGCAGCATAAGACAAGCACTTCCTTTTTAGCCGTTTTCAAAATAAAATAATAATCATCAGCCAGAGTGACAAAATTATATCCCACATGATCTTAAATCCACAACAATCAGGAGGGCAACATGAGAAAATTTTTACCATTTTCATGTGGAGATGCACACATTTCTTGATATGATTCTATGTTTCGAGGAAAACCTTTTTTCCCTCAAAGGCATAAGAAAAAAACTGGCTCTCAGGGCCTCATTCCACTCTGATATTCTCTCAGTCGCAAACATGTGTGACAGCCAGGCAACATAATAATAATAATAATACATTTTATTTATAAGCGCCTTTCAAGACATCCAAGGACACTTTACAATACTGAGAAAGGACTCTCTCTTTTTTATATTTTGGTTAATATGAGTCATGACTTCATGTAAAGAAAATAATGGCATTGAGGAAACATGATTTGACTATCTCTGAGGGCTGCAAACAATATTTTGCACGTAACTTCATTGACTATGTTTCTGATAAACATCATCCAAACACCATACCTGCATGGCTGATTTCTAAAGGTAAATTCATTAGTTAATGCATATTTTGCATGTTTTTTGTACTTGAAAATACTGTGTCTGATGTAAAGTCAAACAAATACAAATGGCATAGAATTGTAAACCAGTATTATTCCTAAAATTCTTATCTTTTTTGTTGTCAGCATTAAGGGACCATAAAAATTAAAGGGCAGAGTACAAATTTATTTTCTGCCAAATGTCCAAATTGGCATTGGCCTCTTATGAATGTTAAAAATAAGGAGGCAGGAGGAGACTTGTTTTGCTGAACGGCCGTGTAGTTATTTCTGATAATATAATCAAATGTTCTCTTTTGCAATAATTTTACCCATCTTCCATCTGTAAACTGGTCACAACACCATCGCGTTGCAGCGTCATTGGACACTCCAGAAATCACAACACGTATACAGTGTCAGCTTTCACGGTAATTACAAAGTTACAGAGAATCCCCAGCCTCACAGCAGTGTGTAACAAATCAATTAAATAATGCTTAGTTTGTAAAGCTTTATTTCTATGTGCACGCTCACACTGGTACATTTCTGAGCTTCTCGAATAGGACATTTTTCAAGAGATGTGCTTGGCCTCACTGTTGGAAATGTGTAATTGCAAGGATAGCTACAGGCTGACCCACAAATACACTTATTGATCCACAGAATCTTCAATGAAGTGCCTCAAGATAAAACACACACATCAGCAAGGGGTTGTATTGACTTTATTCACGTTGTTGTTATCTGTGCTTTTTGATTGAGTGATCAATAATCTCAGAATTTCTCATTTCTTTAAACGGACGAATATCCGGAATATTTCTAATTTATGGTATCTAAAAAAGGGTAGTCAGTGGAAGGTTGGTTTTTTTTTTAATAGCCATATGAAGATGGAGGTGTCAGTCAAAGAAGTGCTATACAAGAGGTAAAAAGTGTGATGAGGGGGTCCTCGGTAAAAAGAAGAGTTAAATGTTGTTGGTGTTCAATCACCAGAAGCCCATTAGCTTACCTGAACATTATTTGCATGTTAAGTAGTGTCAATCTGCATTGATTTCCAGCTAAATGGAATGCAGTTCTTCAATAGAGCCTTTGCTTTGCAAAGCCCTCCGAGCTGCTACAACCATTTTATTGGATTCAGATTAACATGTGCAGTATAACCTTCTGAACCACTTATCTTTAATTAAAATCATTTCCTCCACTGGATTCTCTGAGCAGATTTTGCCCAAGTGATCCTCGACCGCCTAGGCCAGATTGTGTTTCTCTGGACTAATATCAAAATGACTGGGTGATACTTTCAGGTGTGGATTAGAAATTGAATGCAAGTATTTCACAATGTCGTCGGGTCCTATTTTTACTAATAGAACTGTAATTTGAACTCATATTTATTGATAATGTTGAAACCAGTTCAGTCTCAATTAAAATGAACCGGGATATACAGTACATGACAAGGAATCCATGTGAAGAGTATTTAGGGCATTAAAACATCATATGTGAGATGTACAGGATTACATGATTGTGACTTGTGGTTTAGCGATTCATGGATTGGATTCATGGAGTGAGATGCTCTGGAACTCCTGCGATGTCTTAATATCAGAGCTTTTTCACAAACTTTCACGTCCCTTCTGTCACATTATTTTTGCTTTATTCTTTATTTTAGGGTGGCACGGTGGGTTTGATTCCGGCCCCTGCCTTTCTGGGTGGAGGTGTTATGTTCTCCCAGTGCATGCGTCGGTTTCCTCCAGATACTCCAGTGTCCTCCCACATTCCAAAAATATGCATGGCAGGTTAATGGAACACTCTTAATTGTCAATAGGTGTGAGTGTGAGCGCAAATGGTTATTCGTTCATGTGTGTCCAGTTCAGGCTGTACCCTGCTTACTGTCCTATGACAGCTGGGGAAGGCTCCAACATGCCCGCAACCCTTGTGAGGGAAAAAGTCTTAGCTTCAGAGTTTTAAAGTTGAGCCATATGCTAAAATGGAAGTGGTCAGATCGGAGTTGGGCATGATGAAGGCAACTGTGATTGACATAGGGGTTTCACTGTCAAATTGGAGTAAGTTGTAGTTCTCGAGATTGGTTTTGAGCCGATTTTGGAAATACTTACATTACTGCTGCAGCATAAAAGAAAAATGCCTTGAGTTAGGCTTCCATAGAGACAGATGACAGTGAAACCTTACATCGTCTTGATCTACTTCTCATCACTTGTACTACTGCACTGTCAGATGCAGATAACATGGATGAATAGGATAATGTTACTGACATGTGAGCGATCATTGATAAACTTCCCTATGAATTAGGTAAAAAAAGTGGAGAATGGTTTCCTTTGAGGCTCAACAGATCCATCCCTCCATCCATTTTCCGCCGCTTATCCGGGGTCGGGTCGCGGCAACAGCAGCTTCAGTAGGGAAGCCCAGACTTCCCTCTCCCCAGCCACTTCTTCGACCAGTAAATTGAGAGCTTCGCCCTTTGGCTCAGCTCCTTCTTGACCACGACAGACCGATACAAAATCTGCATCACAGCAGACGCTGCACTGATCCACCTGTTGATCTGTCTGTCCCTCCTGCCCTCATTCGTGAACAAGACCCCAAGATATTTAAACTCCACTTGGGGCAAGATCTCCTCCCCGACCCAGAGAGGGCACTCCACCCTCTTCCGACTGAGGACCATTGTTTCAGATTTGGAGGTGCTGATCTTCATCCCAACCGCTTCACACTTGGCTGCAAATCGCTCCAGTGAGAGTTGGACAGCCCTGCTTGAAGGAGCCGATGGTAACACATCATCTGCAAAAAGCAGAGATGCAATACTGAGGCCACCAAAACGGACACCCTCAACACAAATTCTGTCCATAAAGGTGATGAACAGAATCGGCGACAAAGGGCAGCCTCGGTGGAGTCCAACCCTCACTGGAAACAATTCCGACTTACTGCCGGCAATGTGAACCAAACTGATATTGGTAGTCTTGGGACTGAACAGCCCATATCAGGGGGTTCGGTACCCCATACTCCCGACGCACCCCCCCACAGAACTCCCGAGGGACATGGTCAAACGCCTTCTCCAAGTCCACAAAGCAAATGTAGACTGGTTGGGCGAGTTCCCACATACCCTCGAGGACCATGCTAAGGGTGTAAAACTGGTCCATATTTCCACAGAAAACCACACTGCTCCTCGTCAATCTGAGGCTCGACTTCCTGATGGACTCCCCTCTCCAGCACCACTAAATAGACCTTACCAGGGAGGCTAAGGATTGTGATCCCTCTATAGTCGGAACACACACTACAGTCCCCCTTTTTAAAAAGTGGGACCACCACCCCGGTCTGCCAATCCAAAGGCACTCTCCCCAATGACCACGCGATGCTGCAGAGGCGTGTCAACCAGGACAGCCCCACAACATCCAGAGCCTTGAGGAACTCCGGGCGGGTCTCATTCACCCCCGGGGCTTTGCCACCGAGGAGCTTTTTAATTACATTGGTGACTTCAACCACTTCAACCACAGACATAGGAGAGCCCACCTCAGAGTACTCAGACTCTGTTTCCTCTAAGGAAAGCGTGTTGGTTGAGGTGAGGAGGTCCTCGAAGTACTCTGCCTACCGACTCACAACGTCCCGAGTTCAGGTCAGCAGTACCCCATCCCCACTGTACACAGTGTGAGTGGTGCACTGCTTCCCCCTCCTGAGACGTCGCATGGTGGACCAAAATTTCCTCGAAGCCATCCGGAAGTCGGCTTCCATGGACTCACCGAAATTCACGCACGAATTTTTGCCTCAGTGGCCACCGAAGCAGTGTTCTGCTTAGCCAGTTGATACCTGTCAGTTGTTTCTGGGGTCCTTACAGGCCATAAAGACCCGATCGGACTCTTTCTTCAGCTAGACGGCATCCCTTACTGCTGGTGTCCACCAGCAAGTACGGGGGTTGCCACCACGAGAGGCACCAACCACCTTACGGCCGTTCCTCCCAATCACGCCTTTCCAGATCTCACTGTCATTGCCTATGTGAGCAGTGAAATCCCCCAGGAAAACAAGGGAGTCCCAAGAAGGAGTACTCTCCAGCACACCCTCCAAGGACTCCAAAGAGGGTGGGTACGCTGAGCTTCTGAGCTTGTGCATATGCACAAACAACAGCAGGACCCGTAACCCCCACCCGCAGGCGGATTGAGGCAACCCTCTCATCTACCGATGTGAACCCCAATGTACAGGCACTGAGGCGGGGCGCAATGAGTATGTCCACACCTGCTCTGCGCCTCTCACTGTGGGCAACTCCAGAGTGGAAGAGGCTCAACAGAATGGTTTGAAAAGACCCAAGTTTAAAAGGTTTGTTGAGTTCATCAACATGCAGGCATAGATCGAGCAAGATCCAGTTTGGTGATGTCAAGGACAATGTCAAAGAGCAAACCGATCCTTCAGTAAACCTCACAATGGAAAAGAGACATGGTCATGTGAATAATGCAACAAATGCTATACCAGTGAACAACTAAGCTCTCACAGCAAAAGCACAGTCATTTCTGTCAAGGTGAACACAACAAGGAATGATGTAAAAGGTTGAGAAATCTCTTCACAATGATAAATTCGATTTTCTCTGGAAAAAGGAACTTTGTTTCAGTTGTCTGAAACAAGGAAACATGAGCAGGTTCAATGGCCGAGAAAATTAAATGTGAGGTGTATACATTACCACTTCCTAGTGTGTTACTTGAAAAAGGCAAATACAAACCTGTGACAGAAGAAGAAGCTCAAAAGAATGAAGAAGTCCATACTCAGCAGTCTTGTGGAAATATCAAACAAAAGCAATGACACCAATTCAACCTGCAACACAACCTGCATCCTTGCGACTAGGATCCCTGTAATATCGAAAAGCTCAGAGCAGCCCACTCTTTTGAAACTTGTTCTTATGAATATTAGAGCACTCTCTTCGAAAGCACTGTTCTTTAGAGACCATAATCTGAACATAATTGGTCTTTGCAAGACCTGGTTAAAACCCATTGGATTTTTACCGCAAAATAAGGCCTCGCCTCCAAACCTTTGAAACCCTGTGAGACTATGCGTGCTTAAGGGCTATATAAATACATGTGACTTGACTTGACATGACACAACAGAGTTGGGAGAAAGCTAACTGGAGAGCTGCAACTTCGTAGAGCTGTCGACAGTGTTTTCGCACACAGTTATCCCTGTTCCTAAAAGTGACATGAAAAGTAACATAGATGGTTTCATCTAAAGTGACAACAAATTCTTCACATTAATGCAAACATAGACCTATTGATTGTGAGCAATGTTCCTCAAGCAATGGCACCAGAGGAAGTCATCAGAAGGAGCGGGAATGAAGAACCATATGCCACACTGTATAATCCTTGGATGGACAGTCAATGGACCCCTGCAGGATGGAGACTAAAATTTAGCAAGAAAGAGTATGACAAGTATCATATTGCACCAGCTATAAATGTCCACACTAGATGAAATATGGGACCAGCAATTCAAGTACGACTTCCCTGAAGCTAGCCAGAATTAACAGTGAGAGATGTCAAAAGAGGCTCTTCAGTTTCGTGGAATGTGTGTCACAGTCTACCAGAATAGTTGATGGACATTACATTTTCGCTTTACCTTTTAAGAAAAAGGACCTTCGAATGCCCAATAACAGGGTAATATCAAAACAGCCAGCCATACATCTGAAATGGAAACTCCTCAAAAGCAGTTCATACCGTGACCATTATGTCAACTTCATGGCTGCCATGATTCACAAGGGATATGGAGTTAAGGTTCTTTCTCCAGACCTGCGCCACAGTGATGGAAGAGTTTGGTACATTCCACACCACAGAATCGATCATCCTAAAAAACACAAAATTCAAGTGTTGTTTTATTGTGGTGTTTCCTATCAAGAAACCTCACTGAATGGGGAGCTTCATCAGGGGCCGCACCTCACGAGCACTATGATTCAAGGCTTTACCAGAGCCCTTGATATTTCTCGAGTTTCTCGTGTTCCTTCTTTCTGATGTTTCCATCACTTGGGACCACTACATCCACTACAACGGCTTTCCTCTGCCCTATATCTATGATCACGATATCTGGTTGGTTCGCCATTACGATCTTGTAGTCTGGATCTGGAAGTCCCACAGGATCTTCGCTCTGTCATTCTCCACCACCTACGGAGGGAGGTGTTTCCCATTTTGACCTTGGGGTTTCCAGTCCATACTCCGCACAGATGTTTCGGTAGAGTATGCCAGCCACCTGGTTATGGCGTTCTGAGACATTCTCTGAGTACGTCATCTGTTCGAGCCTTCTCCTTGATGTATTCATGGAGCTTGGATGTTTCATCCTGGACAGTGACTCTCACACTCACTAGTCCCCGGCCTCCTTCCTTTCGGCTTGCGTACAGTCTCAGGGTGCTGGATTTAGGATGGCACCCTACATGCATGGTTAGGAGCTTTCGGGTCTTAACGTCCGTGGTCTGAATCTCTTCCTTTGGCCACCTTATTATTCCTGCAGGGTATCTGATCACTGGCAGGGCATAGCTGTTTATTGCCCGGGTCTTATTCTTGCCATTGAGCTGGCTTCTTAAGACTTGCCTCACTCGCTGGAGGTATTTGGCCGTAGCCGCTTTCTTTGTTGCCAGTTCGAGGTTGACATTGGCTTGTGGTATATCGAGGTACTTGTAGCTGTCCTCAATGTCTGCTATTGATCCTTCACGGAGTGAGACCCCTTCAGTGCGGACTACCTTTCCTCTCTTAGTTACCATCCGACTACATTTCTCAAGCCCAAATGACATCCCAATGTCGCTGCTGTAGATCCTGGTTGTGTGGATCAGGGAGTCTATGTCCATTTCGCTCTTAGCATACAGCTTAATGTCATCCAGGTAGAGGAGGTGACTGATTGTAACTCCATTTCTGAAGCGGTATCCATAGCCTGTCTTGGTGATTACTTGGCTTAGGGGGTTCAGTCTTATGCAGAACAGCAGTGGGGAGAGTGCATCACCTTGGTATATGCCACATTTGATGGACACTTGGGTAAGTGGCTTGCCATTGGCTTCAAGTGTGGTTTTCCACATCCTCATCGAGTTCGCAACGAAGGCTCTTAGGGTCCTGTTCACCTTATACAACTCCAAGCATTCAGCGATCCATGTATGTGGATCACTGATGTTCAAAGTTATGCATTGACCCAAGCAGCAATGTTTTCTCACACCGTAAGCCTCTCTTTAGCAGCTGCAGGGGTGTTTCATGTCTTGCTAAAATTGTGTTGAAAGTCCCTGTATGAGCACATTAATATTACTAGTTCTAGTGGGGTGAAAAATACAATCCACCTCTTCCACGTTGTCATGGTGACTTGTCAAATCGGGGATCCATTGATGCTTGCTTTTCATAGTTTTGGTGCACGCACTTAACTCCGGGTGAAGACACTCTGAGTTGAATAAACTGATTCAAATCCATTGTTGTGGAAAAGTTTCCTATTTCACAGCAGATCAACTCAGAGTTCAGCATTAGATACAGCGTTTGTTGATCACTCTTTGTAAAATGGACCCCAGAAGTGACGGTCCATCACTCAACAGCCAATTTTATTTTGGCCCAAATCTAAACAGTCCAATCTTGTCTTCAAGTACATCATCCACAGTGTGATTCAGGTTACAGCATCAGCAATAAATCCAACATCACTCATTTAATGTTTACAAACAAGCCATCTACTTTTCCCACAGGATAAGTCATTTTAAATCAGTAGATGTCAAGACTATCATCAAATGTAGCAGCACAGAGGGACTGTCCTCCGAGACAAGTTTCTCCTATGAGAGACCTAATATAAAGTCAAATCAAATCAAACAGCCACAGCAACCATCTTGCATTCGTTATGTAGGTGTCGTCACCATCACCTGTGCCCAAGCAAGTATTAACATCCCAGATAAATAAACTAAGTTCAACATACCATGGGTTTATGCTGAGCTTCATTAGATATGTTCCATATCCAATGCTTCTGCGCATTGGATATGGAACAGTATCTCTGTTGACAATGTTACGACTATTTCTAAACTTTGTGTGACACGCTGAATACAAGATGGAAACTTGAAGCCATTAATGCAGTTTGTAGCTGTTTATTTGAGTCGTTCAATGACTTACACTGTTAACTTTACAATTAATGAAAACGAAGTTGCAGTGTTGGGGCTGAATGGTGGTACATTAGTTCGCTGAGCCGTGTGTGGGTATCATTCAGTGTGTGCAATGTAAAGACTGAGTCAGCCACTTCTCCCAAGATAAAGTTGTTGTGATCTTTATCATGAGTCGAAGTTACTGTCCCCCTTTCATTGTATGGTAGCCCCGATAATTAAGGCTCAAGCTCTTCTGAACAGGATAACTGCTGAAGAAACTGGATAAACGTATACTGTATATACGTATATACGTATATACCTTATCACATAAAATCATTTATTAGGAGCATCACTGTGTTGGCACGAAATCCAGTTACATTGTATTATATGATACATGAGCATGTCTAATCAAAGTAATCGTGACAATACTATCAGCCATATCCTCTCACAGTTAATTTTGGACAGCCAAAGCCACTTTATCTGGCTAGTAATAGAAGGCTTACGCCTGATATCTCACGTCACACACAGGGCCCAGTATATAACTAATTAGCTACTGCTTTGGTTTGAAGAGACGAGGGGAGGATCCACAAAAGCACACAGAATTTTAATGTAGAAGAAAAATGAAATCAATAAAGGTATAGGGCAACGAGCAACTGCCCCCCTCTTAACATTAACAATTACAGTGATTAACAGTGACACCCAGAGCTCATTTTTCACATGCAACGGCAGGAGAGAGGTGAGATAAGCTTGTTTATTGGAGAGGGCCCTTTTCTCAAGGTGCACTCGTTCATCATTTTGGTCGAGGGTGGTAGTGGTGGCGGTGTTAGTGTGTGTGTGTGTGTGTGTGTGTGTGTGCGGGTGTGTGTGTGTGTGTGTGTGTGTGTGTGTGTGTGTGTGCACGCTTTTGTGTGATGGTAACAGGGTGGGGGGCAGTCTGTCTATCAGGAAGAGACAATGACCTTGTGGCTGGAAGGGTCCTCAGTGAGTCAATTGTGTCGGTTTAATACACATTTTTTTAAATATATTATTTTTAAAATGTTACATCAAAACAAGAAAATGAGCAGAACATTTCCTCACAGGATTCAGGAAAAAAAAGCAGGATGTTACTGCATTTGAAGAGCCGTTCACAGCAGAAACATTGGCCCAGTTGTTCAAAATGTGTCATCTGGATCAGAATTATCTGGATTTTTAAGTCCCTGTTTTTGCTCTCCTTACCATTATCCCAGTTACTCAAAGCAACGTTGGATTGGATCACTCTGATCCGGAGCCAATCGTTTGGGGTGCCCAAATTCAGAAAATGAGTGCTCTAAATTAAACTTAAAATTAGTGCTGTCAAGCGATTAAAAATGTTAATTATATATTTTATTATTTATTTATTTTATTATATATATTATATATTATAAAAATATTAATTAATTAGGGTCTGTAATTAATTGATCTAATTAATTTATTTTAATCTCATCTAAAGATTACCGAGGAAAACCCTATATTCATTTTAAATTCATTTCATTATTGAGGCAAGTCGAAAGATAAAAGAAAAAGTGGCATTATAAAGTATTTGATTGTTTTTCAGCAAACTTGGACAGATGCAGTCCTAGCCATTTACTTTCTGCTATATTTGAGACTAGTCAAAGTCCTACCTGCAACCTTTAGTTTTGACCACATGGGGGAATATCACTGTTTTCTTTGTTTTTGTCCAAATCTCCAAAGAATTACATGATAAAAAATAAAATAGAACATCAGTTCCTTAAAAAGTGCTGAGGTTAACATATCAAAAACAGTAAGAACAATTTTCTGAGCAATGCAGGTACTCAACACTGAACTTGCTTCAGATAATAAACAATAAAAGAGAACAGAAATAACACTTTTCATCATGACAAACGAAAAGCACTGAAAAAAGCATCAATCACTTCTAGTACTCGACAGAGGACACATCAACTATGCCTCATACGTGGGGTGTTCTCGAGTTTAGTTTGCAAAGAGCTCTGCTATGTATGGCTCGCTCGCTATATTGCTGACACTTTCGGTGCTAATGTTAGCTGTGGCTGTACTCGCGACTCGGTGCTTTCCATTGATTTGGGAGGCTAAAATTGAGCTGCTTCGGTGGTAAGCAAACTCCTTTTTACAAATTAGGCACAACACTATGTTTATCAATTGTGTCGTCATGGAGTTTTTGGAATGTAAATTTTACTTTCATTGTGCCAAGAACTCCCACATGCTCCTCCATTTTCACCTCGCCACTCCTCACCGCTGCTTATTACGCCCGCCCAAAATCCAATGGGAACCTATCAGCTTCGGCTAAACAAGCCCCAACTTAATGGCAGCCAATCAATGTCCGCTTCAGGCTGTGACTGACAGTTGTTTCCCCACCCTCAATAACTCGAACACAGGAAGTCAACACATAAAGGAGATTAGAAAAAGGCAACCCACCTACAGAAACAATAAAGGCAGAGATTAAAATGTGGTTAATGCGATTAAAAAACATAACACGCTCAACATCCATCCATCCATCCATCCATCCATCCATCATCTACCGCTTATCCGGGGCCGGGTCGCGGGGGCAACAGCTTTAGCAGAGAAGCCCAGACTTCCCTGTCCCTACCTACTTCTTCCAGCTCTCCCCGGGGGATCCCGAGTCGTTCCCAGGCAAGCTGGGTGACATAGTCTCTCCAGCGTGTCCTGGGTCTTCCTTGGGGTCTCCTCCTGGTGGAACATGACCGGAACACCTCACCAGGGAGGCGCTCAGGAGGCATCCGAATTAGATGCTCAAGCCACCTCATCTGGCTCCTCTCGATGTGGAGGAGAAGCGGCTCGACTCTGAGCCCCTCCCGGATGACTGAGCTTCTCACCTTATCTCTAAGGGAGAGCCCGGACACCCTGCGGAGAAAACTCATTTCAGCCGCTTGTATCCGGGATCTCGTTCTTTCGGTCACGACCCATAGCTCGTGACCATAGGTGAGGGTTGGGACGTAGATCGACCGGTAAATTGAGAGCTTCGCCCTTTGGCTCAGCTCCTTCTTCACCACGACAGACCGATGCAACGTCCGCATCACAGCAGACGCTGCACCGATCCGCCTGTCGATCTCCCGCTCCCTCCTACCCCCACTCGTGAACAAGACCCCAAGATACTTGAACTCCTCCACTTGGGGTAAGATCTCCTCCCCGACCCGGAGGGGGCACTCCACCCTTTTCCGACTGAGGACCATGGTTTCAGATTTGGAGGTGCTGATTTTCATCCCAACCGCTTCGCACTCGGCTGCGAAACGCTTCAGTGAGAGTTGGAGAGCCCCGTTTGAAGGAGCCAACAGCACCGCATCATCTGCAAAAAGCAGGGATGCAATACTGAGGCCCCCAAAACGGACCCCCTCAACGCTTCGGCTGCGCCTAGAAATTCTGTCCATAAAGGTTATGAACAGAATCGGCAACAAAGGGCAGCCTTGGCGGAGTCCTACCCCCACTGGAAACGATTCCGACTTACTGCCGGCAATGCGAACCAAACTCTGACATCGGTGGTATAGTGACCGAACAGCCCGTATCAGGGGGTTCGGTACCCCATACCCACGAAGCACCCCCCACAGAACTCCCCGAAGGACACGGTAAAACGCCTTCTCCAAGTCCACAAAACACATGTAGACTGGTTGGGCGAATTCCCACATACCCTCAAGGACCCTGCTAAGGGTGTAGAGCCTGTCCACTGTTCCACGGCCGGGACGAAAACCACACTGCTCCTCCTCAATCTGAGGCTCGACTTCGTGACGGACCCTCCTCTCCAGCACCCCTGAATAGACCTTACCAGGGAGGCTGAGGAGTGTGATCCCTCTGTAGTTGGAACACACCCTCCGGTCCCCCCTTTTAAAAAGAGGGACTACCACCCCTGTCTGCCAATCCAGAGGCACTCTCCCTGTTGACCACGCGATGTTGCAGAGGCGTGTCAACCAGGACAGCCCCACAACATCCAGAGCCTTGAGGAACTCCGGGCGGATCTCATCCACCCCTGGGGCCTTGCCACCGAGGAGCTTTTTAACCACATCGGTGACTTCAACCACAGAGATAGGAGAGCCCACCTCAGAGTCCCCGGGCTCTGCTTCTTCCAAGGAAGACGTGTTGGTGGAGTTGAGGAGGTCTTCGAAGTACTCTGCCCACCGGTTCACAACGTCCCGAGTCATAGTCAGCAGCGCCCCATCCCCACTGTACACAGTGTTAGTGGTGCACTGCTTCCCCCTCCTGAGACGTCGGATGGTGGACCAGAATTTCCTCGAAGCCGTCCGGAAGTCTGCTTCTATGGCCTCACCGAACTCTTCCCACGCTCGGGTTTTTGCCTCGGCAACCACCGAAGCCGCGGTCCGCTTGGCCAGTCGATACCCGTCAGCTGCCTCTGGGGTCCCACAGGCCATAAAGGCTCGATCGGACTCCTTCTTCAGCTTGACGGCATCCCTTACTGCTGGTGTCCACCAGCGAGTACGGGGATTGCCGCCACGACAGGCACCAACCACCTTACGGCCACAACTCAGATTGGCCGCCTCAACAATAGAGGCACGGAACATGGTCCACTCGGGCTCAATGTCCCCCGCCTCCCCCGGAACATGGGAAAAGCTCTGTCGGAGTTGAAACTCCTTCTGACAGGGGATTCCGCCAGACGCTCCCAACAAACCCTCACTATACGTTTGGGTCTGCCAGGACGGACCGGCATCTTCCCCCACCATCGGAGCCTACTCACCACCGGGTGGTGATCAGTTGACAGCTCCGCCCCTCTCTTCACCCGAGTGCCCAGAACATGCGGCCGCAAATCCGATGATACAACTACAAAGTCGATCATCGAATTGCGGCCTAGGGTGTCCTGGTGCCAAGTGCACATATGGACACCCTTATGTTTGAACAAGGTGTTCGTTATGGACAATCTGTGACGAGCACAGAAGTCTAATAACAAAACACCACTCGGGTTCTGTTCGGGGGGGCCGTTCCTCCCAATCACACCCCTCCAGTTATCACTGTCATTGCCCACGTGAGCATTGAAGTCCCCCAGCAGAACAATGGAGTCCCCAGCAGGAGTACTCTCCAGCACACCCTCCAAGGACTCCAAAAAGGGTGGGTATGCTGAGCTGCTGTTTGGTGCATATGCACAAACAACAGTCAGGACCCGTCCACCCACCCGAAGGCGGAGGGAGGCAACCCTCTCGTCTACCGGTGTGAACCCCAATGTACAGGCACACGCTCAACATGACCGTAATTAACCGCAATTAACGCAAAAATTTGACACCTATACTTAAAATCACAAAATAAATAGATAAATAAGTAGCTGAATTGTCTGCAAGGAGCCACACAAAGTGTATTTATTGGAACAACAAAAAGCCAATTTTTAATACATTGATGTGTGCTGTTGAGCATTTAAATGGATTGCATGCCTAAAATACTTGCAAGTGAATCCCCAAGGAGTGTGCAACATTGGACTTGCTTGTACTGGCCTGCACAATGTTGCTGCAAAGCAGAATGTTCCTCTTTAAGATGAGGTCTTAGGCTGCACCAGAATCAGCTGACAATGAAGACATACCTCCGACTTTCTTTTGTGATGAGAGAGTGAGTGTGTTTTATATGGCTGAATGCTGTACTGCTCCATGATGTTATGGCAGTGTCACAAAGTATCTATTAAGTGCATCAGACACCTGTTACGTAGTTGGAATAAAGTGCTGTTGGTACACAGCTGTTATACTCGTTTTATTAAACATACCATTTGGTGAGGAAGATTGACTTCCACTTTGCACTGCACCCATTGTTCCTCAACCTCCCTTGATGAGTTGCCAATCCTGCGGTCATGGTGGCATGAATCTTTTACAACATGTCTGGCAGCGATTGGATGAAACTAGGCAAGCAATGCACGGCTAATTGCTATGATAGTCCACAAAGACTCTCACAGCTGCACAGACATTCATAGACTGTATCGCTCTGCTGTCGCATCATTTCGGTGCTCCACAGAGTGTTGCTACATCGAAGCACAAGGCCATGCACCGAAAAACTGAATGTTTGCCTATTCTCCCGAATTACAAAAATAGAACTTTTTTATACATTAACTTATTTTGCTGTATGTCTTAATGTATTAAAATCTTATTCACATGATGTAATTATATTCTGCTATCTGCTTTTATGTGTAACTATTTTAGCATTCACATTTGATGATGATTATATATGTTTTAACATTTCTAGTTCAATTTTAATAGTTTGATTTCCTCAGTCTTTCCTCAGAGGAGCGCTCTGCAGGGGGAGTGGGCCGTGGCCATGGCCATGTCCCAAAGGTGCAGGTTCTTGCAGCGATGTTGCATCGGGAACTTGGTGATTGCCTACAGATGGGGCTTATGGCACTGTCCTGGCGTCGATGGCTCCGTGAGATGGTGTATTGGTCACCTGGATGATCTGTGCGGAGCCTCAAGTTTCTTCGGTCAGTGTGTGAGTCTGATTTATGTGGGTTAGGTTTGGTGTGAGGTCACTGGATTGTAGTTTAAAAAAATATTAAATACGAGGAATGCGTGTATAGATAGATGGATAGATATGCACATACAGTGAAACCCCGCTATGCGACCACCTCATTTAAACGACCACCTTAAAAATACGACCGGTTTTGTACAGTCCCAAATAGAACGCCTATGTATTGTATTGTATTGAAACCCCAGAAATGAGACCAACCCGGAATTTAGAATTGCGACCGCGATATCCGGTCCCAGGAAGCTATCGCCTCATAATTACGACCAGGTGTGAAAATGGCAGCAAGCAAGAAGAGAATTGATTTTACCCTACAACAGAAAATTGAAGTTATTCGAGCCAGTGAGCAGCCAGAGCGAGCCAGCGAACATTGGCTGAGCGGTTTGGAGTTGGAAAAACTCAAATCCAAACCATTTTGAAGAAGAAACGGTAGCTCCTAGACGCATACCAAGCAAAAGCTAGCTCTTCTAGAAAACGCCTGTGCTACCGAAGTGACTACGACGACGTGGACGAGCTAACTTGGTGATGGTTTCAGAAAGCGCGCAGCCAGAATATCCCTATCAGCGGACAGATGATCCAGGAACAGGCACGAGAATACGCGAAGGAGCTTAAAAAGGACGAAGTCTTTAAAACGTCCAATGGTTGGCTGGATCGTTTCAAACGAATGCACAACATTGGAGGCGCTAAGCTGTCGGGAGAGCGAGCCAGCGTAGATCCTGAGACAGTCCATGCTTGGAAACAGCGGCTACCTCAACTCACAAGAGGGTATGATCCCTGTGACATCTATAATATGGATGAAACAGGCCTTTTCTATCGAGCTCTACCTGATAAATCACTTGTTATCAAGGGTGTGCTGGTGGAAAAGAAAGCTAAAGAACGTTTAACCGTAGTTATGTGTGTCAGTGCCACAGGAGAGATTGAGAAGCCGTTAGTTATTGGCAAGAGCCTGAAGCCTCGCTGTTTCAGAAATGTCGACATCAAAAATCTGCCTGTGTTGTGGACAGCAAATCGTAAAGCATGGATGACGAGTGAAATTTTTCACGAATGGCTGACAGCGTTCAATGCAAAGATGCAGAAAAAGAAGAGACGCGTGTTGTTGTTGCTGGACAATGCACCCTGTCACCCAGCTGCTTTGGAATTCTCTAATGTCACGCTGCAGTTTTTACCAGCGAACACTACATCAGTGTTGCAACCACTAGATCTGGTTATCATCCAGAACATGAAGTGCCACTATCGTACGTCTCTCCTTCGTGCTGTACTGTGCCAAATGAAAAAGGGCTCTGCATCAGAAATTTCAACGGGCATCAACGTTTTAGATGCATGCCATTGGATTCACACTGCAGTCCAGAATGTGAAGGCACACACCATAAAGCGTTGCTTTGAAAAAGCTGGTGTTATTTCAGAAGAGGGCAGCATCTGCAGTGACACTCCCGACGAAGGTGACAGTCTCACACAGCTTGGTGAGCTCTTGCAAGACAAAGTGGACCATCTGCATCTGCATCTGGAGAGCTCCTTATCCCTCAACGAGTACACCACAGTAGATGAAGAGGCACCAGCTATTGAAGATCTCCAACAGGGATGGGAGAAAGACTTAGTAGAGGATAAATCACCACGTCGTCGATTTATAAAACAACCAAAACTTCAGCCACCAGAGGAGAAACCGTGCAGACGATGAGGAGCCAGATGAGCCATGTCCAGCAGAACCGTTGATCAAAAGCTACACGGAAGCAATGAAATGGGCCGGGGAATTGAAGCAGTTTGCTATTGCCAACAGTCTAGACTCCATCCTTTGCAACATTATGTCTGTAGAGTCTGGACTGCAAGAGGCTGCTTTGAAACACAATAGCAAGAAACGACAATCTACTTTGGATAGTTACTTCTTCTAAGAACCATAGTTTGTAGCTGTGTTTTTTTTCTCTTGCCTTATACATAGTGTACATAGACTATTCAAATGCTTAAATTTCTTTTGTGTACAATAAAGTTGCATGTACATTCCATCATTTATTACTCATTGTGTGTACATGACGCTACAGTATATTGTTGCATGTGAGCCACATTACTTCTGCATTATCATTACTGCATGCCACTTCAGAAATCAGACCACCCCGAAAATAAGACCACCTTGAGCAGTAACATAGGTGGTCTTATTTCTGAGGTTACACTGTACTACCGTTCAAAAGTTTGAGGTTACTTCGAAAATCCATGTTAAAAAAATCAATATTTATTTGTTTTCTTTAAAAAAAACACGAACACTATCTTGAACTGTATTTCTAAGCAATGTAATGTCATCGTCAATGCCAATATAACTTATGAAGAGTAGAGACTTTTTCCATTTAAAACCAAAAAGGACAAATGGAGGGCAAGCGATGTCAAACTTTTAAATAAGAAGAAATATATATATATACTGTATGTATATAAAGCGCGTTGACCTCACAGTGGTGCAGAGGTAATGGGTTCGACTCTAGCTACGGCCTTCCTGTGTGGAGCTTGCATATTCTTCCCATGCCTGCGTGGGTTTTCGCCGGGTCCTCAAGTTTACTCCCATATTCCAAAAATTTGCAGGGCAGGTTAACTGAAGAATCTAAATTGTCCTGAGATGTGATTGTGAGCGTGAATGGTTGTTTGTCTCTGTGTCTGGCAACCGGCTCAGGGTGTACCCCGCCGACTGCCCAAAGACAGCTGGGAGAGGCTCGAGGATGGATCTGTGTGTTTGTGTGTGTATGTGTGTGTGTGTGTGTGTGTGTGTGTGTGCATATGCATATGCTCGCTTGTTCAAACATTGAGTTGGTTGTCCCAAAAATTAACTGAGGTTAAGTTGGGAATTTGATGAGAGCAATTGACTAGTCAATTTGCAGTGTGATGACAAAAATCGGGCGGCCCGGTAGTCCAGAGGTTAGCACGTCGACTTCACAGTGCAGAGGTACCGGGTTCAATTCCAGCCTGCATGTTCTCCCCGTGCCTGCGTGGGTTTTCTCCGGGTACTCCGGTTTCTTCCCACGTTCCAAAAACATGCATGGCAGGCTGATTGAACATGATAAATTGTCCCTAGGTGTGAGTGTGAGTGCGCATGGTTGTTTGTCTCTGTGTGCCCTGTGATTGGTTGGCAACCGGTTCATGGTGTCCCCCGCCTACTGCCCGAAGACGGCTGGGATAGGCTCCAGCACCCCCCCGCCACCCAAGTGAGATTAAGCGGTTCGGAAAATGAATGAATGAATGTATGACAAAAATCCTGCATTTTTTTGGGTGGGATTGTCCAAACTCACATTTTACAGTGCCTGTCTCTTTGGTGAACGACTGGTGTAAACACAAAGGCCAATTGTGGAAGACCATTAAATATATTGCAATGGGGCAAACACCATTCGCTCCATTTAAAATGAACAATCATAATTTATCGTCGACATCACTTTCAGTCACCTTGTTTAATTATGACATATCGACTGCCAAGTTAAGTGTAGTTTGGCTTAATGAAATCTATTGTTGCCTCTTTTTTTCTTCCATTGTCCTGTCCTGCAAGTCCCTGAGTGTGATGAAGACCTGAGTTCTCCTCTGCAATATAATGTGAGTCTGTGCGTGTATTTGCATAACCATCCATTTTCTTTTTTGTGTCTGTGTCTCTTTGCTGCAAGCCTTAGCCTTTTCTCGAAAATGTGAGTGATTCTATGAGGTTGATCAGTACCTACTCTAAATGGCACTGCTGTCACCGTTTATCTGCTATTTCCTGATTCCTTTTCATTGACTGTGACCAAATCAATTCACTAAATGATGCAATTACACACCGTCGGTCTTCGCCCTCACATTTAAAGTTGAGTGGTTTATTTTGGATCAATCAGACCACTTTGTGTGCAAATTACACTATTGCATTATGTTCAGATGCCTGAGGCATCCAACTGGACTAAGCCCAGGGTGTGAATATCTTATGAAGCGCTGCTGATGGCCAAAAAAGGAACCCCTGTTTGCCCACTTTCTATGAATATTAAAAAAAAATTGTTGTTGGTTTGTGCTTTCATTTGTGGTCGGCTATGTTGAAGTTAGACAATGTTCATGTCACGGACATGCAACGGACAGTTAGGACGGTGGAAAAAATCACTGGCACCACCCGACCCACTCTTGAGGGCTTGCCCACCTCAAGAAGACAAGGGCACCGAAAATCCTACTGGACTCCCACACCCTGCCCACCACCTTTTCCAGATACTCCCCTCAGGCAAGCGCTACCGATCCATGCGCACAAAATCCAGCAGAAATTCAAATGGCTTCTTGTTGCTTCAGCTCTGTACTTACTTGAACTATTGTCACTGATCTATATTCCACAGCACCAGACACTTTAAAAATACTGCTACTGATCACTTTAAAATAATAATAATAATAATAATAATAATACATTTTATTTTTAAGCGCCTTTCAAGACACCCAAGGACACTTTACAATAACAAAAAACACAAAACAATACGGGTTGAGCAGCGGCAGCAAAAACGCGCCAGCGTTCACTCATCCCAAGTTCAGAAAGAAACCACAGGGGAGGTAGAGAGGGAGAAAAAACCCCCACGCTCGAACGACCCTCATTTTGAAGATAATTTGAGTGAGGTAAAAAAACTCCTGCACAAGCATATGACAGTTACAACAGGTCACAAGACATAAACAATGAAGACGGTGAATCAAGGGAATGTAAGAGGGAGGGGGTAATGGTGAGGGACTAGCTTCCGTACATATTTTCATCAGGGGAATGTCGAGATAGCAGATGTTGTTTTGGTAGCAGGCTGCCCAAGAATTTAAGACAGCCTTGAGTCCGTGGCTTATGTCTCTTAAGTGGCGTCGATCAGCCAAATCCATGATTTCAGTCAGTAATTGAACACGGATTACAGTTTTCTCCAAGTTGTTGTCCATCCTGCTGTGACGCTCCAAACCCGCAACAGTTTGTGGTTGAGCACAGTCTGAGTCTGAGTGTTGGACATCCGTGTTATGCCATCCTTAGACCGGCAGCCTCGTCCAATAGAGCCGCTCCCGCCGGTTGAATTTTCGATAGATCAGGAAACTGCTCACACCAAACAGCAGCATACCGGTTATCGGAAGGCCGAAAGTGTAGATGTCGTCCAAATCCTCAACGGACAATGTTGACAGGCACACCATTCTCCGCTTCCTCCAAGGATCTAGGGTGTACCCAGCAGCAAAAGTCCCAGAGGGGCAAGTAGGCTCCCCACTGCCTGCTCTTCTCATCGAGAAAATGTTGTCGATGGCATCGAGAGACCAGCCAACCAATTCCATGTTGGTTTTTTAGGATGAAAATACGACAGGAGGCTAGGAAAAGTCAGACAAAAGACAGCACAAGGACTGAGTGGCGAGCAGGGCAGGGAGGGGGTGGGGTGGGGGACAGCGCAGAAAGCAAAATCGTCCGCTTTCGTCGAGAGCCAAGCAAGAAGTCAAAATGGTGCAATGATTATCAGCACCAACTGCACAACTGTTATAGTATTGTGTTTTACCACTGATCACTTTAGCGCTGCTTGATACTTTGCACATTGTCTCACAGCTGTCATTGAGTGGGACAACTGCACAATGGTACCCTTACACTTTGGAAAGTCTTTCCATACTTATTTGTCATGTCCTTGTTTATTGTATTTGGTTGTTATTGATGAGACTAGGGTAGCCTGTACTACCGGAGGCAAATTCCTTGTGTGTTCTACATACTTGGCCAATAAAGATCATTCTGATTCTGATTCGGATGGTCAATGAATGTAAAAATTGTTTTTCGTGGCCAAAATTAACTGTGTGCTTCTATTTTAACCAACCAATGTAAACTAAGGCAGTACAGAACCAATGAAACAGGGAATGTTAGCAAGCAATGTTTCCTCTAAGATGCCACATGAGCAATTGCGCACTACTCTATCTCAATGCACAGCACATTAAAAAAAAATACAAACTGAGCTGTATTTACATTTTGTATATTTATATTCTCCTCATATGAATAAATTGCTTTTTTGGCTCTTCTGGTTGATGGTGCGGGAGTAAAATGTCCTACCATTTTCCAATCCGCTTGATCCTCTCAAGGGTCACAGGGGGTGCTGGAGCCTATCCCAGCTGTCTTCGCGTAGTAGGCAAGGGACACCCTGAACTGGTTGCCAGCAAATTGCAGGGCACACAGAAACGAACAGCATCCGCACTCACACTCATACCTAAAGACAATTTAGAACATAATCATTGTCACACCAACATTGCTCTCTGCCAAAGCCACCCCTATGTCAATTTTATCTGGTCTCTGTCAGAATTCCAGAACGATCCGAATAGATTCAGACTGTCAAATTGTGGACTCGGAATTTGAGCAAAAGAGTTTAATAGTGAGCACGTTGTCCAAGTACTGGTACCCCTGCCCCTGTGCCCCTGTGCCTAGAAATTTGGCACAGGATGGTCAACAACTTGGTCGTTATTGTGATAATGTTTTATCGTATTTAGGGTGACTTAAGACCAGCGGGTTTGTGAATGTTGCACCACCGCTTCATCTTGTAAATTTGATGTTAACCTAAGTGAGATTTGTGCTTTCTAGCTATAATTTTTGATAAAATGACAGTTAGCAAATCCCAGAAAGCACTCCCATATTTTCTGGTGGTGGACATAGGCCATTGCACCACTGTTTGAAACTCTGATGGGTCATCTCTAAGCTGGCCATTCTCAATGATAGAGACTAAGAATTGGACTGTAGCAACCACAAATGCCCTCTGAGAACTCCGACATTTGAATTTCGCGCCGCGAGACTGATCAGCCAATCGGCGGCCCCCGCTGCCGCTCGCTACCAACCAATCACAGCCCCCGGGTGGGCTGGACGTTTGTTTACACTAATGTCCGGTTTGCTGGTATATAAATGATCGTACGTTTGCTGAAAAAAAACAGTGTACCACCGCTCTTCGAGTACTTCACTTCACTTCGCCGGGCCGTCGCTCCTTACAACTGGTGACCCTTCGCCGTTCTCAACACGCAACCTTCGAGACTCAAGATGTCGACAACAACCTCACAATCCACGCCGTCTCGGTGAAACTGCCGCCTTTCAGCACTCAGGAACACTTTTCCTGGTTTCGCCGGGCCGAAGTACAATTCCACCTCCGGAAAGTCACAGATCCGAGAACAAAAGCGGACTACGTCTTAGAAGCCGTCGCCGACGGCGTTTTCCAGCACGTTTCGGCATGGTTGGACCAACAAGACAACGAAATCACATACGACTCGTTGAAAGATCACCTGCTGAAAGAGTATACGCTTACCGTCAGCGCCCGCGCCAAACGACTGCTCACCATGCCCAGTCAGGATCTAGGCGACCGCACAGCTCTCAGTTTGTGGAACGAGATGCAGTCACTCGCCCGACTACCCGGCGCCGATCCGTCTACTGGCCAGCCTCGCAAAGTCGACCTCATGCGCGAACTATGGCGACAGTCCATCCCGTCCTCAGTTCGCGCCGCCCTCCATGACGCCAATACACTGTCAATGTCCGCACTAGTCGCCAAAGCCGATGACCTGATTACCGCAACCAGAGCCGCCGAGAAATCGACGCCGGTCGCCGCCGCCTGCAGCGCACTAGCCCCGCCCATTGTGGACGCAGACATCAATGCCGTGCGCCACCGTTCAGGCCCACCGCATGATCGCTGTCAAGCTCCGCCCCAGAACCAGTGGTCCCGCGGCTACATGCTACCGTCTGGTATTTGCAGCTACCATGACAAGTTCGGCAGAGACGCGAGAAACTGCCTCCCGAACTGCAAGTTCTCAAAAAACGCGACGGCCACCCGCCGACAGTAACGCCGGCGGCGTGGCGCCCTCATCACAGTTACGTTTGCACGATCGGCGACCCGAACCAGGGGTTCTACGTCACCGATGCCATCTCCAATCGCGAATTCCTGGTCGACACCGGAGCATGCCGCTCCATCTACCCCGCCACCGACCAAAACCGACGTCACAACCAGCCATGCCAAGTCAAACTCGTGGCCGCCAATGGTACGCCCATCGCCACGTATGGATGCCGCCGCATCCACATCAAGATCGCCAACCGCCGATACGCCTGGGACTTCATTATCGCTGACGTGAGGACACCACTGCTCGGAGCCGATTTCCTCGTGCACCATAACCTACTGGTCGATGTCGGCAAACGAAGAATGCTGAATCTCCAATCGTTCCAGTCCACCGACCTCGTCGCCCGGGTCCAAGAAAACGTCAACGCCTGTGCAATCACAACCAACGACCCATACGAGCACCTACTAACCGAGTACGCCGACGTCTTCAAACCCGAACTTCACCAGACGCCGGGGAAAGCAGCGAAACACGGAATCTTCCACCATATCGAGACAAAAGGACCACCCGTCTATTCCAAGTTCCGACGCCTCTCGCCCGACAAACTCAAGGCCGCCAAACAACCTTTCGCCGAAATGGAAAGGATGGGACTCTGCAAGAAAGCATCCAGTCCATGGGCATCACCGCTGCACATGGTAAAAAAGACTGACGGTTCATGGCGGCCGTGTGGAGACTACCGCCTGCTGAATGTGAAGACGGAACCGGATCACTATCCCCTACCCAACATCGCGGACATCACCAACGAGTTGGACGGCACCAGATACTTCACGAAACTGGACCTCTTGAAAGGTTATTTTCAAGTTGCCGTCCACGAGCCCGACGTCCCCAAATCAGCGATCATCATGCCGTTCGGCTCCTACGTCTTCTACTACTCAACGTTCGGTCTTCGCAACTCCGGCGCCACCTTTCAACGCCTCATGGACAGCATCCTCGGCGAACTGTCGTACTGTGTATGTTACGTCGACGACATCCTCATCCATTCAAAGACGAAGGCAGAACATCACGACCACGTCCGAAACGTCCTCCAACTGCTCCGCGACAACGGCTTGGTAGTACGACGAGACAAGTGCGTTTTCGGCGCGTCGAAAGTAGAGTTCCTCGGTTACGAGATCGACGTTTCCGGAGTCCGCCCCCTGCCCGCTAAAGTCAACGCCATCCACAATTTCCCTACGCCGAAAACGATCAAGACTCTCCAAGGGTTCACTGGGATGGTGAACTATTACCATCGTTTCCTGCCTCGCCTCGCCCACGTCATGGCCCCGCTATACGATGCGCTCAGCGGCAACCCGCAACACCTGAAATGGACCCCCGCCCAGAGCAAATCGTTCGAAGCTACGAAAGCCGCCCTCGCCAATGCCACGACATTGACATTCCCGAAGCCGGCGGCTCCGCTTCAACTGACGACCGACGCAAGTAACGTTGCTGTAGGAGGTGTGGTGGAGCAGGTCATCAACGGTATCCCGCAGCCTCTGGGATTCTTCAGTCAGAAGTTACGCCAACCTGAAACCCGATACAGTACGTTCGACCGCGAACTTCTCGCCGTATACCTGGCTGTGCGACATTTCCGCCACCTGCTGGAAGGAACGCCGTTCAAGATCCGTACCGACCACCGCCCCCTCGTACACGCCTTCACCAAAGCTGGGGATCCGTGGTCCGCCCGTCAGCAGCGTCATCTCTCTGCCATCGCAGAATTCGGATGCGAGATAGAGTACGTCCCTGGTGAAAAGAATCCAGTAGCCGACGCCCTGTCACGAGTGGAAATCAGCGCCGTCCATCTTGGCGTCGACTACGGAGCCATCGCCGACGCCCAAGTGGCTGATCAGAAGGGCACCGCTGACTATCGTCAGTCCGTCACAGGCCTGAGATGGGAAGACGTACCGTTTGGCGACGACGGACGCACCTTACTCTGCGATGTGAGCAGGCAACGCCCTCGGCCACTCATCCCGAAAACGCTCCGACGTCAAATGTTTGATATCATCCATGGTTTATCACACCCATCTGGAAGATCAACCGCCAAACTGATGACCGAGAAGTTTGTATGGCATGGAATCAACAAAGACGTACGAGCCTGGGCTCGCAACTGCCTCCAATGCCAAGACAGTAAGATCGGCCAACATACAGAATCCGGTATCGGCCAGTTTCCACAACCCCGACGTCGCTTCGGCCATCTTCACGTCGACATAGTTGGACCGCTGCCACCTTCAGACGGCTACCAGTATCTCTTCACATCCACCGAGCGGTCGACTCGATGGCCTGAGGCGATCCCAATGAAAGGAGCCACTGCACAAGACTGCGCCGCCGCCCTTCTCCAAGGCTGGGTCAGCAGATTCGGAGTCCCTGACGATATCACCTCCGACCGAGGTTCTTCATTCACGTCACAGCTCTGGACCGCCCTTGGTCAGCTCATGGGAACGACTGTGCATCATACGACTGCTTTCAACCCCGCCGCCAACGGAATGGCCGAGCGCACTCACCGCACGTTGAAGGCAGCGCTCATGGCCCGCTGCACTGGACCAGACTGGAGTGCCCAATTGCCCTGGGTACTTTTCGGAATGCGGACGACTCCCAAAGAAGGTCTCGGTGTCTCCTCAGCCGAGATGGTATTCGGTGAAACCATCGCCGTTCCCGGGGAGTTCTTCCCGTCCAGCCAAGACGCCGCCGACTCCACGGCCTATCTCGCCGATCTCCGACGCACCGTCGGAAAGTACCGACCCGTACTCCAGACCTACCAAGACCAGCGCAGCAGACGAGTACTGAAGTCGCTGTTAACCTGTACTCACGTTTTCGTAAGGAACAACGCCCACCGCCCGCCTCTAACTCGACCATACCGCGGCCCGTACGCCGTGGAGCAACGTAACGACAAGGCCTACCGCCTCAACATCCATGGTCGACAGGATTGGGTCTCAATCGACCGCCTGAAACCGGCCTACCACGACGACGACGAACCCGCGCCGCTGACCATCACTCGAGCCGGACGCGCCGTCCGCCCGCCCGACCGCCTGCACGCCCAACCATGAACTTTCATCACTATCCTAATTCGGACTCAGCCTGCCAAGGACTTTCTAACAGGGGAGTATTTGTAGCAACCACAAATGCCCTCTGAGAACTCCGACATTTGAATTTCGCGCCGCGAGACTGATCAGCCAATCGGCGGCCCCGGCTGCCGCTCGCTACCAACCAATCACAGCCCCCGGGTGGGCTGGACGTTTGTTTACACTAACGTCCGCTTTGCTGGTATATAAATGATCGTACGTTTGCTGAAAAAAAACAGTGTACCACCGCTCTTCGAGTACTTCACTTCACTTCGCCGGGCCATCGCTCCTTACAGGACAGAGTCCATGTGAAATTCACACCTTTCTGCCTTGACAAATAACCAGTTATCGAAGAGACGTTGCAAAATGATTCTGACATGTTGGTGTTCTTTAAGAGTATGGGGAAAAATGAAAATGTCATTTAAATAAACAAAACAAAAAAACCCTTAACAAATCCCATAAAATAACATTAATTAAACTCTGATACACATCGGGTGCATTGGTTGAACTGAACAGTATGACAAAATACTCGAAATGGCCTAAGGGTGTCTTGAGTGCCTTTTTCCATTCATCCCCTTTTGTAATATGGAACAAGTGATATGCACTGCGGAGATCTAGTTAAGTAAATATGGATGCAGATTTAAAAAAGCGGAATCTAACAATGGGAATTGTTTTGAATGGTTATATCTCGTTGAAACATCGATAGTCTACACATTGATGTAGAGATTTAGATTTCTTCTGAATTAAAAAAAAAGAAACCAGCCCCTATTCAAGGTGGCAAATTACCTCAGCGCCGCTTATTCCAGCTGTGATACCTGACATGACGATGAAAATTGAGAATTAGGTCGTAAATTGATGGCACAGCCATATGGTCCATGAGGGGGTGATTACTGTATGCGGTCTATGCTAAATGCTTGATGTAATCTTGGTAAATACAGGGAGCCCACCACAAGTGGACCCAGTTGAGTGGGGTGAACGCTGGTGTGTCTGGCTGCTGCTGCCCACCCACAATTTTAAGTACTTTTACGGTTTTACGGTTCCCCAATTGCTAACCTTACACTGCTATCGCATTCCATTGTGATTTTAAAGTCACAGCGTTCTGTACGTGACGTTTGGCGAGCTCTAACCTACCAGTTCGGCTCTCCAACTGGGCTCCATGTGATGTCCTCTCCTCTGTGCCCCATGATGTGGATCAATAGGGCCTAGGTCTAGGCCATATTATTATGGACCATCCTGTCACTCCTCCAGTGACCTATGGAAAGACTGCTGCAGTACTCAATGGCTAAATATCCCAGGCTACGCTCCAAGTGGTCGGGATCTCCACCAGCGGCTGTACACCTCTACCTAGACATTGCTCTCCTGCTACCCCGAAGATACATCCACTGTGAGTCTCGGCGCAGCTTACATTTTTGTGGCCCCAAAGGTATCACCTCTTTTTGGTGATCCTCCTGGCGCCCACCCACCTGCTGGTCTGTGGACCATAGTGTGGTAGCCAGCCTGTCTGGGTCGGCTCAAGCTCCTTGCAACAAAAATACTCAACAATATACAACTTTGGACTGCCAAACATCCGTTCGCTTATGGGCAAAGGTTAATCTATTCAGGATATCATCTATTACTGTAAACTTGACTTTCTTTGTTTGAATGAGACTTGGCAAATTCCTGGCAACTTTTTCCACCTTAATGAATGTACTTCCCCTGGTTTTGTTTACTTCTACGAGCATTGCCATACTACTACGAGCATTGCCATAATCTACGGTCCCCCCCTCATTATGACTTTTTTAAATTAATTGTTAGATCTCCTCACCCATCTCTCCTCTCTCTCACATAGTATAATTCTGATGGGGGATTTCAAGATACACACGGACAACAATGCCCGTCATCTTACCATGGACTTCTCTTCTTCGCTTGACAGTTTTGGTGTCCATCAGTTTGCAGATTTCCCCACACACATTAAAAGTCACACCCTGGTTTTAATTTGTTGCTCTAGTCTAACCCCTCCAACTGTACTGCTGAGGATCTTGTTATCACGGACCACTTACTCATTTCATTTAATGTTATCCCCCAGCTCTCCATCTCCAAACCACCCTGTATCATGTCTTACTGCAATATTAAAGACATTAACATTGACTCACTCGCCTCATGCATTGCCACTCTGACTCTTCTTCCCATCCAAATTATTAGATTTTCCAATACAACTCTGGTCTCACGAACATTCGCAACTCACTCATTCCTGTCAAGTTCTGGACTGTTTTCTTTATTTGGTCTGCCCCCTGGTTCACCTATGACATTCGCTCCACTAAATCCAAAATTTGGCAGCTTGAAAGACTCGACAAGAAAACTGGTCTCACCATTCATAAGATCATCTACAAAGCACAACTATCCCTTTAGAAGGACTCCATCTCTCAAGTTAAATCACATTACTACTCTCGACTCATCTGCTGTAATGCTGAAAATACCAAGATTCTCTTTTCTGTCTGTCAATATCAACCCCTGACCCCTACTCATATCCACTTTTATTCACCTGCAATGCTCTCCTCCGATTTTTCAGTGAGAAAGTTAATAAAATCCACCAGCACCTGGACTCCTCTGTACCCCAACCCTCCTTGGACTCCTCCCATTGTCAACCATTGTCATCCTTTGAACTCTCTTATCCTTCAATAAGCTCAGACTTCATTATCAAGTCCAAGCATTCTTCCTGTCAGTTACACCCCTTTCCCACAGCCGTGGTCAAATCCTATCTCCCCTCTCTGCTCCTGAGTCATTATTCACCATTCGTTGTCCACTGGACATTTTTCTGACCTTTTTAAATGTGCAGCTGTCAGTTCTGTCCTGAAAAACTTGGTTCAGACCCCAGTGATTTCAATAACATGTGCCTCAGCTCTCACCTTCCTTTTGCCTCCAAAAATCTTGGAAAAAAAGTTGTTTACTCATATCCTTGGTAGCTCACTATGCTTCTCTGCTTACATCAATAACATATCCCAGTGTGGGACAAATAAAGGATATCTTAAATATCCCGTCCGCATATTTCCACCGATGTAAAATAAACCGTGTCCGCCATTCTCTCACCTCTCATACCGCTGCTATCCTGGACCACAGTCTCGTCACCTCTGGAATTGAAAATTGCAACTCCATCCTTTTCGGTGCCCATCACAAACTACTCCATTAGCTTCAACTGGTCCATAGATCTGCAGCCCAGATTATCATTGGCAAGTGCTCTTCAAGAGCCTTGCTTGTTTGTTGTTTTTGTCTTTGGTTTTGTCACATGGTGCTTGTTGTTTCATCGTGTGGGCCTGATGTGGACTGTTTTCGCATTTATTTTGGACACGACATTTGTCAAAGGAGAAGAATCTATGCTTGGTGGTTGCCCCTTCTCGGCAGCACGTCTACACCAGCACAGATTTTGATTAGGAGGAATGTCGGTGCCATTTGACTCTTGGTGCTGGACAGCTCTAGGGTGATTGTGTTTTATGCTCCTGTCAAGGGCAGCATTTTCCACAGCCCTGTTTTGTGGAGATCTCTGCGCTGTTGGACAGTCTGCCTTGGTGCAGCTGGATGGATGGCTGCTGAAGTTGAGGATGAGGAGAGAGCAGCATTGGCGCGGAGTGCAGATGCGTATTTGGAACTGAGAGTCGCTGCTTGGAATTGAAATGTATTTACATGGGACAGGAGAAGTGAACCAATCTCTTTTTTCATCAATGGATGCTTCTTGTTGACTTTGAAACTTAGCTTGTAGCCGACGTGCACATTTTGGGCATGATGTCTCTGATCCACTGGTGAAATGACACTGATTCTCTCCTCTTTCATCTCCAATTGCTTTCAACAACAAAGCGTATGAGAGAAAAGTAGTTAGGATTTTATGTTCTGTGTTGTGTTTATTATTTTACTTTATTTTAACTGTTTTGTTAAAGGCTATGCGACAGCGCGTTCACAACAGCTGCAGCTGTTGTGAACGCGCTATATAAAAATAAGATAAGATAAGATAAGGAAAACATTTATTTGTCCCACGATGCAAAAATTTGCAATCTACAGCAGCAAAAATGAAGGGGTGGTGGGTCAGGGGGAGGTGGAAAAAGAAAAAGTATTGCACGCACAAAATGTTTCATAAAAATGAACTGTACACGGTACAGAATAAAATAAAAAATATAGATATAAGGATATATGAAACTGCATATATGCTGCATAAGGTGGCCGTGCTGTTTACAAAGGGTGGATGGGGTGAGTCCAGGTTTTCATGTGTTTTTATTGAGCAGCCTGACAGCAGTCAGTAGGAACGAGCAGCGGTATCTCTCCCTCTTGCAGCGCAGGTGTAACAGTCTCTGGCTGAAGGAGCTGCCCAGTGCTGTCAGGGTGGGCTGGAGTGGGTGGGAGGGACTATTGATCAAAGATTCAGATTCAGAAAACTTTATTTATCCCCATGGGGTAATTTGGACTTAACAGGCATGCTCTGCACAAGAAAAATGAAAAACGATGAAGAACATGGGATACAGTGCAAAGGGCCTGTCGGTACTCGCCGTATGTACAGCGCCCCGAGATCTTAGTTGAGAAAGTAAACACTACGGATGGAGAGGGGGGGAAAATATGCTTGAAATCTACTCTGCTGAGGATAATTTAAGTCTTGGAAAAGGAAAAGCTTTCAGTTTTGCTAGCATCCTCCCGTTGCCCACCTCCTCCAGTGTGTACAAGGAGAAGCCCAGGACAGAACTGGCCCTCCTGACCAGTCGCGCCAGTCTCTCTCTGTTCCGGGATGAGATGCTGCCTGACCACAGACAGTGCCATAATGGATGGCCAAAGCCACCACAGAGTCATAGAAGGTCTTAAGGAGTGACCCCTGAACCCCAAAAGAACTTAGTTTCTTGAGAAGGCTCTGTCCCTTCCAGGGCGTCCGTGTTGGTAGACCAGTCAGGTTTATTGTTGAGAAGAACACCGATTTACTTAAAGAAGGTGATACTCTTGATGTCCGTACCCTGGATGTTCATCGGTGCAGGTGATTACTTTTTCCTGCAGAAATCCACAACCAACTCCTCAGTTTTTCCGGGGTTGATCTGGAGGTGATTTTTGCATGCACCAGTCCACAAAGTCCTCTGTCAGTCCCATGTACTCCCGATCATCTCCTTCTGTAATGAGGCAGACAATCGCGGAGTCATCAGACAACTTCTGAAGGTGGCAGGTTTGAGTGATGTAGCTAAAGTCCGAGGTGTAGAGGGTGAACAGGAATGGAGCCAGGACAGTCCCCTGCGGCGCCCCAGTGCTACAGAGAAGCCTGTCCGACTCAAAACTCTGTGCCCTCACATACTGCGGCCGGTTTGTGAGGTAATCTGTAATCAATAATGTGAAGTGGTGGTCCACTCTGGTGTGCCGCAGCTTGTACCCCAGTAGGTTGGGCTGGATGGTGTTGAAGGCACTGGAGAAATCAAAGAACATGATTCTCACAGTGCAACCCAGCCTTCTCCAAGTGTGACAGCACTGAGTGAAGGAGGTAGATCAGGGTTTCCCCAACATTTTTTGCACCACGGATCGGTGTGAGTTGGGTCTTTTTTCACGGACCGGCAATGTGTGGCAGAAAAATACAGCAAATAAAAAACGCGACATGGCTAAAAACAAATAAAGGGAAAATATAACTCACCCACCGAATTAGTGGGAAGCCTGAGCTTATTTCATCATGTCTGTATTTTCTCCTCCTTCTGCGGCGCTCCTACCCAGCGCGACACCCCCATTTCCTCCTCTTCAACTCGCGTGGAATGTCTGGTTTGTCGCCGGCCAGTAGCCCGCTGTTAGCCCGCCATGCTAACAGCTGTTACCTACTGTAAACAATGGGATCGCATGTGTGATCAAGGTCCCCGTTCACAGGAAATGTCAAAAAATAAAATAAAATGATGGAGATGAGCAGAAATGAAGATGCCCCCAAACCCCCTTGAAATTGTAGCAAGGTTTTCAGTGCTCTCGTAGCGATGTCAGGATATTCCTTTAATCCAAAAATGTGGGGGAGTGTTTGTCTCAAATGTACGTTTGAGGTCGCCGTCATTTGCTATCTCTACAAGCTGATCTTCCTGTCGCACAGACATGCTCGAATCGCTCTGTGTATTCACAAACGGGTCACAAATCCACTCCTACGCAGTCCGTGGGTCTTTCGTGATTGGGAAGTAGCGCTCAAACTCTGCAGTGACTCTCGTAACTCAAACACTGTGGCCAATGATCTCCCCTTGGATAGCCATTTTACCTCTGTGTGCAAAAGAAGGCATTTGTGCGTGGCATCCATCTCCTCACAAAGCTGCTTGAACAGACGGGAGTTGAGCGAATGGGCTTTGATGAGGTTAATAATTTTCACATCATTCAATACGTTGTGAAGCTCAGCTGATATTTTTCGACTAGCCAGCATTTCTCGGTGAATGACACAGTGCGTGGGTTTACATTCAGGTGCAACCTCCTTATTCCGAGTGGTTAAACCAGACAGCCGTCCTGTCATAGCAGCAGCTCCGTCTGTGCACACACCGACACAGAATGACCAGCTCAGTCTTGCGGTAAAATAATCATTCAGGGACTTGAATATTTCTGCAGCCGTTGTTTGCTAGTTACAACACTGCACATAACATGTTCTCATGCACGTCCTCCTGATAAATACAGTCTATCGCACATAAGTAAGCACTGTTGCCTTGTTTTCAATATCAGTACTCTCATCTACCTGAATCGCGTACCATGGTGACTTTTTAATTATGTCCAGCAACTGCTCCTCTCTGTCGGCCGCCGTATCATCAATGCACCTTGTGACGGTGGTAGCAGAAAGAGGCACCCGTGCAACCTTTTGAGCAGCAGCCTCTCCCAAAACCTCACGACAAATATCCTTGGTCTCAGCCAAAATAAGCTCTTCCTCAATCGTGAAAGGTTTCTTGGCTTTAGCAATGTGGTTAGCCACAAGGTACGATGCTTTCAGTACGTTCGCATTTGTTGATGTGGTGGCCCTCAGTAATTGTTTCTGTCCTTCGTTCTCACTCCTTTTTCTTGCAAAAAAATCCAAAGTCTTATTTGTTTTAATCCAGGGTGCTTAGTCTCTATATGCCGGAGCAACTTTGAAGGCTTTATTGTCTCATTCGCTAGCTTTTGTCCACATATAATGTAGAGCGGACTTGGCACCAGAGTCACCTGCTGCGACAAACGCATATCTTAGGTAGGATTCTTGGTATTGTCTGTTAAAAGCGAATTTAAAGAAGTCTCTATTTTGTTTTATTTTATTTTATGTTGTTTTTAACATTGTATTTGTGTTTTTAACTGCTTGTTGTAAGGTGTCCTTGAGTTCTTAGAAAGGCACCCACAAATAAAATGTATTATTATTAACATTATTTGGCCAAAATGCGGTCATTAATAAATTATTTATTTTATTCTCTGCGGCCCGGTACCTAAAGGGCCGGGGACCGGTACCAGTCCGCGGACCGGCATTTGGGAACCCCTGTTGTATAGTATTGTTTCACCAGAAACCCCGCCTTTCACCATATCGTCCCCGTAATCCAAAAGCTCTATTGGTTCCTTGTCAAGCTCAGAATCAACTTCAAGATCCTTCGGTAACATGACATATTACATATGTCATGTTACATATTTGGCAGCAGGGAGCAGGCGTTCATTTCTGCCACCTGCACACCTGCTACCCATTTGTCGGTGATTGCACCAGCTATATCTAGGCGCTCCGGCGGTCGACTCATTACCGGAGTATTCCATGCCGTGCAACTGCTGTTGCCCACACCTTCTTGAAAAAAACACTACTTTAATACTATTGATGATTGTTGCATTTCTTGACGTCTCTCGTGTGTAATGATAGTATTTGCTTAATCTTACCCCTTGCCGTTTTTTTGTAATCATTTTTGTTGTCTCGTTATAATTAATTCCTGGTTTTCATTATTAACCAGCGTTTTCTGTTTTCCGATTAAACAGGGTTTTTTGGTTATAATAAATGTGATTTTTGTGCCTGCTGTTTCAGTGATCCACTTATTCCGGTTTTGATGTTATGCACAAGGCAATTCCTTTGTCGTTTCGAGCGTAACGTGACACTGTATATGTTTAAGGCCATCCATAACCTTGTCAAACTCAGAATAAACTTCAAGATCCTTCTGTATAAGTTTAAGGCCATGCATAACCTTGCACCATGCGATCTGTCAGATCTCTGGATGTTCGTTCCCGCTCACTGCCTCAGATTCTCCTCCTCGCTTCACTTCTCTGTATCTTCTGGCCATCTTAGCACGATGGGAAGCAGAGATTCGAGCTGCTCTGCTTCCAAACTGGGGAATTCACTTCCACCCGGCATCCGTAATATTGACTCTGTTCCTATATTGGATTGGATAAACTTTATTGTCAAATGTACTGTATGTGTACCATACATACAGATGAAATTTCTTTTTTTTTTTTCCAAGATGGCGCCCGAGTAGGCAGCCTTCGGCAAGTGCTCTTCAAGAGCCTTGCTTTTTTGTTCTTTTTTGTTCTTTTTTGCTGTTTTTGTCTTTTGTTTTGTCACATGTTGTTTGTTGTTTCATTGTGTGGACCTGATATGGACTGTTTTCAGCGCTTTTTGGCCACGACATTCGTCAAAGGAGCAGTATCTGTGCTTGGTGGTTGCGCCTTCTCGGCAGCATGCCTGTACCAGCACAGATTTTGATTGGGAGGAATGTCGGCGCCATTGACTGTCGGTGCTGGATAGACCTGGGGCGCTTGTGTTTTTTGCGCCAGTAATGGGCAGCATTTTTCACAACCCCGATTTGTTCAGTGGCTATGTCAGCGCTGTTGGACAGTTGGCGTTGGTGCGGCTGGATGGATGGCCGCTGAAGTTGAGGATGAGGAGAGAGGAGCGTTGGCGAAGAGCGCCGATGCGTATTTGGAACCGTGAGTTGCCGCTTGGAATTGAAATGGATTTCCATGGGACGGGAGAAGTGAACCAATCTCTTTTTTCGTCAATGGATGCTACAGCTTCTTGTTGACTTTGAAACTTAGCTTGTAGCCGACGTGTGCACATTTTGAGCATGACGTCTCTGATCCACTGGTTAAAGGACACTTTGATTCTCTCCTCTTTCATCTCAAACCGCTTCAAACAACAAAGCGTGTGACGGAAAAGTGGTTAGGACTGCACGACTGTCCGTGTTTTATGTTATGTGTTGTGTTTATTATTTTACTTTATGTTAACTGTTTTGTAAAGCGCTTTGTTACAGCTGCCGCTGTTGTGAAAGCGCTATATAAATCAGCATGTATTGTATTGTATTCCTCTCAACATAAAACAAGAAGAGCCACTGCGGGTGCCTGTGCCGCTATCAAAAGAAAAGTTAACAAAAAAATGACAAAATAATACAAAACAACACATGAGACACAGCCAACCGTGCGCTCTTAACCACTTTCCTGCATAAAATTTGTTGTCTGTTATAGATGAAAGAGGAGCAAATCAAAGTGTCCTTTTCACCAGTGGATCAAAGATGTCATGCTGTAATGTGCACACGTCTGCTACAAGCTAAGCTTGAAAGCAACAAGAAGCTGTAGCATCCATTAACGAAAAAGAGAGATTGGCTCTCTTCTCCTGCCCCATGTAAGTCCGCTTCAATTCCAAGCCGCGACTCCCAGTTCCACATACGCATCCTTTCTTCTCATCATCGGCTCCTCAATCCATGCATCCATCCAGGCGCAGACTGTCCATCAGCACCGACCTTTTCGCTTAACAAAGCGAAAAAATGCTGCCTACTTCAGGCGCAAGACACAAGTGCCCCAGGGATGTCCAGCAACGAGAGTCAAATGGCGCCGACATTCCTCCCAATCAAGCAACCAATATTCAGATCACGTCTTAAAACTCACTTATTCCAGATTGCATACTCCATTTGAATTACATCTCTTCTTTTTTCTGTGTCTAGTTTTATTTGTGGTTGTATTGTTCATGGTTGTAAAAGTGTCCTTGAGTATTTTGAAAGACACGTATAAATAAGATCTATTATCAACCTTGCCTCAACAAATACTTTCAGTAGGGACTTTGTTAATGGGCATACTGTGATGCGTCATCACAGACCCTCTACCTTCTGCGCTTTTATTTTGGAGAGTCCACTTCCAATGACCCTCTGTGTCTTTTTCCCTTTAATTACCAGGCTGGGCGGGAAGGTGCTCCCAGACCTGCAGCTGATCAGCAATCACCTCCTGCATATAAGAGCTCTGCAGATCTGCAAGCGGGTGCCAGATGATTCTTGCATTATGAGTGGTATCTAGGCCATTACTAGTGCACACGCTTGCCATTTTTGTATTTTTTGTGCATATTGTTCTTGTTTGTTTTGTTCCAGTGCCTGCCTCCCTCCCCAGCAAGGCTCCACATTTTTCCTCCCCGGACCACTTGACCCTGCACCAAGCAGGATCAGATGTCACACAGCTCCAGGGATCGGTTGAAGATCTCTGTGAAGACCAGAGCCAGCTGTTCAGCGCAGACTTTCAGGCAGGAGGATAGCATTCCATTTGGCCCTAATGTCTTCTTGATCTTCTCCTGCTGAGAGAGCCGTCTCACATCCTAATGCCAATAAAAACGCGCTAAACTGACAGCTCTAATTACATATTTATATATATATATATATATATATATATATATATATATATATATATATATATATATATATATATATATATATATAGCCATAGCTCGTGACCATAGATGAGGGGTGGAACGTAGATTGACCGGTAAATTGAGAGCTTCGCCATTTGGCTCAGCTCCTTCTTTACCACAACAGACCGATACAAAGTCCGCATCACAGCAGACGCTGCACCCCCAAAGAACTCCCAGAGGGACACTGTCAAACGCCTTCTCCAAGTCCACAAACCACACGTAGACAGGTTGGGCAAGTTCCCACGTACCCTTGAGGATCCTGCTAAGGGTGTAGAACTAGTCCACAGTTCTACGACCAGGACAAAAACCAAACTGCTCCTTCTCAATCCGAGGCTCGACTTCCTGACGGACCCTTTGTAGTTAGAGTTGGCCTTGCCACCGAGGAGCTTTTTAACCACATCGGTGACATAAACCACAGAGATAGGAGAGCCCACCTCAGAGTCCCCAGAGGAAGTCCCTCGGAGGAAGCAGGAGTCTGCTTCCTCCAAGGAAGGCGTGTTGGTGGAGTTGAGGAGGTCGTCGAAGTAATCTGCCCACTGACTCACAATGTCCCAAGTTGAGGTCAGCAGCGCCCCATACCCACTGTACACAGTGTTAGTGGTGCACTGCTGCCCCCTCCTCAGATCCCAGATGGTGGACCAGATTTTCCTCAAAGCCATCTGGAAGTCGGCTTCCATGGCCTCATGGAAACCTTCCCACGCCCGAGTTTTTGCTTCGGCGACCCCCAAGGCTGCGTTCCGCCTAGCCAGTTGATACCCATCAGCTGCACCTGGGGTCCCACAGGCCATAAAGGCCTGATACTCCTGCTTCTTCAGCTTGACGGCATCCCTTACTGCTGGTGTCCACCAGCGAATGCGGGGGTTGCCGCCACGACATGCACCAACCACAACTCAGATTGACTGCCCCAACAATAGAGGCGCGGAACATGGTCCATTCTGACTCAATTTCTCCCACATCCCCCGTGTATGGAGCAGCTGGAGCAGTGGGTGTTTCCCTTCAGCAGCACACCTGTCACACATCATGATTATGCCACTACTTAAGGGCAATCATGCTCACCAATCGGTGTTGACCAATTCGTCTTGCTCAAGCCATTGTTCCAAGTGCAATTTTCTAGATGCTCCATTGTATTGATCTGTAGTTTTCTTGCCTCCTTTTTGTATCTCCATCCATCCATTTTCCTAACCGCTTGATGCTCACTAGGGTCGCGGGGTGTGCTTGAGCCTATCCCAGTAGGGGGCAGTAGGCGGGAGTTGTATAAGGTGAACAGGACCCTAAGAGCCTTCGTTTACTTTGTGGCTGAATCAGTTGCCAGCCAATCACAGGGCACACAGAGACGAACAACCATCCACGCCCACACTCACACCTAGGGACAATTTAGAGCGTCCAATCAGCCTGCCATGCATGTTTTTGGAAGGTGGGAGGAAACCGGAGCACCCGGACAAGGCCCACGCAGGCCCGGGGAGAACATGCAAACTCCACACAGGGGGGCCGGAGCTGGAATCGAACCCGGTACCTCTGCACTGTGAAGCCGACGTGCTAACCACTGGACTACCGGGCCGCCCCGTTTTTGTATCTGTTCATGTAAATAGTGTTTTGGTTCTTATTTTTATTCACACGCGTTTTGGGAAATCTTGTTCTTTTGAGACTAGTAATGTTTGCAAAACGAGGCTTTCTGAAGCTCTGAACCTTTTTGAACCACTGTGTCATAAAATTGTTCACTACCAGAAGTTTCATTCGGTACCCTTGGGTGACCTCTAGTGTCAGTCGAGATAATTGTGCATTTGGATTCATCTAAAAGAATCACTAAAAATGTGACATGCTTCTTGTGTATAATATAACTCAACTGCGGACCAGACATTAGAAGTACCAAGAACTAAACTGAGGCTCAGAGGGGATCGAGACTTTTTCTGTTGCTGGTCCCTCTCTCTGGAATGACCTCCCACTGAACAGTTAGCAACCCTCCTCGCTGCCCATCTTTAAAACCCGCCTCAAAATTCACTTGTATTCTTTGGCATTTGACTCAGATTTGATCTTAGTTTTGCTGTTCGGTGCTTTGCACCATCTTTGTTACTGCTTTTTTGCTTTACTGTTGTTTATGTTAGTTGCTCCATGTACAGCACTTGTATGCAGCAATGGCTGTTTGAAAGTGCGCTATAAATGCAGTTGAGTTGAGAACGTAGCAATTTTGAATGTGGACATTTGTCAAAATACTTGGCAATGGCAGTGATGTTTTATGTATGAATTTATCATGTGTCAAGTCAAGTCAACAGTATTTATAGAGCACTTTCAAACAGCCATCGCTGCATACAAAGTGCTGTACATGGAGCGATTTAACATACACAATAAACAGTAAGACGAAATGGTAATAAAGGCGGTAGAAAGCACCAAGCAGTAAAATCATGCTGAGTCGAACGCTAAAGAATACAAGTAGGTTTTGAGGAGGGCTTTGAAGATGGGCAGCGAGGAGGCTTGCCGAATGTTCAGTGGGAGGTCATTCCAGAGAGAGGGACCAGCAACAGAAAAGGCTCGATCCCCTCTTAGCCTCAGTTTAGTTCTTGGTACTTCTAACAAAGAATGGTCCACAGACCAGAGGCGCCAGGCAGGTGTGTAGGGGCGGATGAGCTCAGAGAGGTAAGGTGGCGCGAGATTATTTAGAGATTTGAAAACAAAGAGGAGGATCTTGAAAATAACTCTAAAATGAATGGGGAGCCAATGAAGGGATGCCAGAGTAGGAGTTATATGCTCCATCTTACGAGTACCAGTCAAGAGGCGAGCAGCGGCATTCTGGACCAGCTGAAGGTGCTTAATGGAGGACTGGCTGACTCCAAAGTACAGGGCATGACAGTAATCAAGCCGGTAGGTGACAAAGGCATGGATTACTGTCTCAAAGTGTTCATGTGAGAGGAAAGGTTTTATTTTGGCCAGCTGTCTAAGGTGAAAGAAGCTGGATTTAACAATGGCACCAATTTGCCGATCGAGTTTGAAATCACTGTCCAGTTTAAGGCCCAAGTTTGAGACGTTGATCTCAAATAAGGAGACAGGGGGCCCAAGTCTACAGGATGGAATGTACAAGGGCCACTGGGACCAAACAATATCACCTTCTTCTTTTCGTTGAATTTTAAGAAATTTTGTGCCATCCAGGTTTTGATTTCTTCCAGACAGGATAGGAGTGGCCTTAATGAGAAGGCGTCTTTCTTGCTCAGTGGGACATAGATCTGGCAGTCATCTGCATAGCAGTGGAAGGGAATACCATGTTTCCTTAAGATGGAACCCAATGGGAGAAGATACAGTGAGAATAGCAGAGGCCCCAGAATTGAGCCCTGTGGAACACCACATGACAGGGGAGCAGTGCGTGACTCAGAGCAGCCAAGGCTGACACAAAAGGTCCTGTCAGCTAGATAGGACCTAAACCACTCAAGAGCACTGACACCAATGCCCACAAAGTGCATTTATTAAGTCCAATAAAACCAGACACACGTGGTCTCCAGAGTCATTTGCCAGAAGGATGTCATTAGAAACGCGTAACAGGGCTGACTCCGTGCTATGCATCGTCTTGAAACCTGACTGGAAGACCTCCAAGATGTTATGTTCATCCAAGAAAAGTTTCAACTGCTTGTGCACCACTTTTCCAGAATTTTGGAAATAAAAGGCAGTTTTGAAATGGGCCTGTAACTTGACAGCACATCTGGATCAAGACCAGGTTTCTTGATCAAGAATTGGACCACAGCATGTTTAAACTGTTGGGGAACTACACCAGAAGAAAGGCTGCTGTTGATGATATCCAAGACCGATGCACCAACACTCGGCAGAACCTCCTGAAAGAAGCGTGGGGGAAGAGAGTCGCAAGGGGAGCCAGATGGCTTCGTCTGGCAAACTACATCCTCCAAAAGCGCCAAGGACACAGTATCAAAAGAATTAAGTACAGCTGAACATGGAACTTGGACAGAGGGGTCAGATGCGGTATTTGAGACCGGAGTCCTAGCTGTAGAGAACTTATCAATGAAAAACTGAAGGAATCTGTTGCACATCTCGGGTGAAGAATCCGAGCAAGTAGGCAGAGGGGGTTTGAGTACAGAATCGTTTTAAATAGTGCGCGTGGGTTGTGACGGTTAGCTAGAATAAGGTCCGACAGATATTCTCTTTTGGCCTCTTTTACTGTGAGCTGGTAGTTACGCCGGCAGTCTTTCCAAATTTGATAAGAGACATGCAATTTGTCTTTTTTCCACTTGCGTTCAGCTTTGCGACACTCCTGCCTAGCTGCGCGCGTAATGTCGTTAAAACATGGCTCGGGTTTAGGCTTTGGGAGCACAATTTTTGAAGGAGCCACCAAATCCAGGATGGCACGGCATGACGAGTCGAACCAAGAGGTGAGTTCCTCTGTGTTAGACGAGGGTACGCAAAGGTTATTAAAGGCATCAGAGAAACGACTAGCAGTGCGAGGGTTAGAAATTTGGCGTTTACAGCTAGGAGTGCCAGATTTCACAGCAGCATGTGATAAGACTACTTCAAATAAAACTGCCGATCAGAAATCCTATTTTCAAGGACTTCCAGATTCGACACCGGTAGACCATGAACAAGGACAAGGTCTAAAATATGTCCTTGTTCATGTGTCGGGCTGGTCACATACTGCACAAAATTAAAAGAGTCGATAAGTCTTAAGAAGTCTTTTGCTAGAGGTTTTTCCGGACAGCACACATGGATATTAAAATCCCCCATTAGGAGGATATGATCATATCTCAGCCTGATTTCCGCAAGTAAGGTTGAAAAGTCAATTAAAAAGTCTTTGTTGTATTTAGGAGGATGATAAATGTGTACCCAAACGTACAAATTATATCCTTGAAGCAACAATATTTTTATATATAAATACAATTTAAAAAATAAAACTTTTGAAATTTTGTTTGTCATTCATTCCTTTTTAGGTATTGTGCTTTGTGTACTCAGTGTTTATACTTGACATTGTACTTTGTGTACTGAATGCTTGTGTAACTTAGGTGTTCTTATTGAGGAACAGCAATTTTTGCACAGAAGAACGGCTGAGTCGATTTCTTTTTTTTTTGGGAAACGACTTTCCTGCCTTAGGAAACATTCTTTCACAGGGCACAGAAGAGGCTTTGTTTGCAAAATAACTTTTGGACAATATTAAACAAGTTCGGATACACAGTTTTATGCAGCTGCCAGTATTTGAGTGGATCTTCTGCTTGGTACAGAGGAGGAGCTGCGAGATATTTTTGTGATCGATTCAGTATTCACAGGCATATCAGTTCGGATAGGTTCCAGCACACCACACAAGGACTATTGGTTAGGAAGATGGATGGGTTTTATAAAACTATAAAAAAATTCAACAATAACAGCAAAATATTTTGATTCCATAAAAAAATTGTCACTTGATAAGATGTTCATTGCTTTATTAGTAGAAGTTGTTGATGGTGAAGGGGTCCACTTGCCTGAATTCAGGTAAGCCAGTACGGGTTTATTTCCCACTCAGTAATGCGATGGATATGAAAGGGGGTATGCACAAGACAAACCAAAAAAAAAAGGTAAAAGGCAGCCCAGAATCTTGCAGAAACTGCGTTTGGGTGCAAAATGTTAGCTTCTTGCGCAATAAACACAAATGATGGCAGCTTAATTGTTGAGATACTGTGCTACATTAAAGACATTTTTTGCCTGCATTTTTATGTTTTATGAAAAGACTATAAACACACACACACATTTATTAAAGAAGCTCATGCATATGATGCAACTAAGTTTTAAATAACTAAATTAAAAGTAAAATATAAACACTACTCGATGAGAAAACATTTTTCTTTTCTTTATGCTGATATGATGAATGCTTTTTGGTCCCTTTCTGTACAACTTTGAATAATTTGTTTCATAGATTGTGTGCGGCATATATTTTACTTCAAAATACTCATTAAAGGCACTAGAGGGGAAATTCCAAGTACCCTGCAGTATATTTTGTGTTACACACCACATAAAGAACCAGATGCATGCACTAATGTGAGGGCATGTGTTTGAATAAAAGAGATGCGCAAAAAGTGCCGCACTTCATGATTGAATATTACATTTCGAGCATTTGTTTTTACTGATATGAAGCAATGCATACATCGGCATTTCCCTGGAGATTTCCTGTGTGAAGTTTTTATTTTTTCTTGGACCCACATTCTTGCTTCTGGAGGCTGTAAATTTCCCCGGTGTGGGACAAATAAAGGATATCTTATCCTTCAGAATTTATTGCCATAATAACAATATGTTACAAGCATTCAAAATATGACAACTTCATTCATTTTTAACCACAAGTCATACTGTACAATGACACAACACTAGATTTGCTTATGTGTTGTATGAGCATTTTTTTACAAAGTTTTTAGAATATAAGTTTTTTTAGTAGTAGTACATTACATCTGTATTTTCATCTTTTTTTCTGTTGCCCTCTTTATTTCTGTCCTGCAAGGGCCTCCTTGTCCTGACTTCCTTCCTCTTCTCTCTGCCGTTCTCCATTTCTCATCATATCCCTCCCTCCTCCTTTTGCTCTCCATTGCTTTGGCTGTTGGCAGCCTATTTAAATGCTCCATTGGAGAAGGATTAAGGTTTATGCAAGGTCAGTGTGGGATGTGATAATTATAATCACAGCTTTTTGCCTGGCCAGTGACTGCCATTTGTTATTCTCAGCTCAGTGGATTCAGAGGGCCCTAGGGAATGTGTTGACATGTAGCTCACTGATTTAGTGGGCCTCCCCCTCCCCCTTTTCACTCAGCATAAAGCTGCCTTTTAGTTTGTAATGTTTGTTCCTGCTTGTTTTCCTTCTACATTTTACACACAGAGGCACTCACATTTACATATTTAACACAGTTTGAACACCAACCTTTTACTGTATCTAATTGCTGATTTTACTGGACCTTTCTATTTTTCACTGTAACATCCTTCACAACAAACTAGTGACAGTGTATATCTTTTTCTTTTGTATGACTCCTGATTGTTGGTTGTGACAGTGTATTATTCATCACACTTATTTTAGGGCCACTGATCTGCTTGGGTGCCAGAGGCTGATTCTACAGTGCTGCATCTTTGATTTAACTTCAATTTGTGTCCTAAGCGGTCGCTGCTGCTTTACTTAGAATGTCATGCCTGACACAGGTGTACTCTACATTGCATGTTCTCTGATTAGACTAGAACAATTGTCCCCAAACATGTTCTACTTACCCATGCCTTTTTAAAACAATTTTAATTTATGTATATAAGGATTGTGGAACCCTGAAACGTGTCAATTCTAGGAGGCACATACTTGAAACTGACTAATTCAAAATGATGGAAAGCACTTTAATTTCAAAGACAATATTTATAACTACTGCCTACCTTTAAGCTTAATCAAATGATTGATTAATATTTACAAAAAATAAATACAGTGACACATCTGTCTGTCTGTCTGTGCAATGAATTCAACCTAATGAGTATGGATGGAGTGAGAAAAGGTTTAAAAGCCAGGTTTCAGTAGGTGTCATTTGGTTGTGATCAATGTTGATGTTTGTGTTTCTATTTCCACCAAGTTCAATTTATAAGTGGAGGAATGACAGCTCCCTTCTAGTACACATGCAAGAAAAGTGTGATGGATGCCAAGCAGATCTTGGAAAGAAGATGAATGAAATTTATTTTGACTATAGTAAACCACACCAATTACCACATTATCAAACAGACACAGTTGCCAGCGTTGCAAATTATTGATAGTTTTTGCTAGCAAACTAACTTAGCTTTCCAACCATTTAAGATCTACTTTTTAAAAAAGCAAATATTAACGCGTTACTGTATAACATATTTCAAAGAGTACACATGCAGATGCTGTGTTTGTAGCTTGCTTGTCAATCCAATTTGTTTGTTGTTTGTTTTTTGGCTTAGCATTGGATATTGTCACAAAATGCATTCCTGTCTCCTCTTATCCACCCTTGCTGATGTTGTAAATAACTATTAAATAATATTCACAACAAGTGACATGATAACCTGGGACCTTAGACTAAAATATGTCCCCAAAGAAGCTAAATAAAACAATTACGGTAGTCAGACAAACAAATTCACCTGTGTTCAAATGCAGATTTGTTTCATCCACTATTTTACAGACATCCTTGTATGACGATTACAGTTTAGAGGTAAACCTGCAGCCTGGGTCTCAAAAGCTACACATTCTTCTTGGAGCAGCTGTGCACTGGCAACAGAGCCATGAAGAAGCCAGTCACCCATGTCCTTGTCTGACCCCAGTCTTTTGCTCTCTCCTTTATCTTGGTTGCAAAGAGTTCAGGTTCGAGCACCAGTCATGTAGAAAATATTGTGACTGCTTTACTATTCCCTAGGGTGTATATGTGGGTGAACTGGACAAATCCTGCAATTACCCATTGCTAGTCCTGTGATTTCAAACATTGCTGGCTGAGTCAGGTGACTGAAAGAATGACAGATCAAAGTTTGTTTACTCAACACCATGTCCTGAACATCATGAATGGGAATTGCAGGCCAAAACAAATATACAGTATATGAAAAGTTAGGATTTTTTTTAAAGAAAAGAAAGATGACTGAGCATGTGCAGTGCTTAGAGATATTCTGAGTGTGTCCAAGCAGAGAAAATAGAAATACTGTATATGTAGGTTACCTTTGAAGTCTTTCAACAGAACAGTAATTGTTTTAACTTACAAAGATAAGGCAACCCGCCACCCCCTCTCTGAAAATCAAATTACAATATCTATAATTTAAAACAAAAATGTGTTGATCATATCATGAAGAACATAATTTCTATGACTCTGATGTACTATAGGAGCATAGGTTATTCTTCATGGCATTACAAGGTATTCAAAATGACCAAACAATGTATCTAAGGTAAATTTTCACTCATCTCTGTCCCTTAAGTGAAATATGCTGCAAAGGTTAAGTTTGGTAAAAGTAATGGCCGACTCGAAGGAGATGGAAGTGGATCAATTAGTGGAAGTAGGGTTTTGCTTTTCCAGTATGATATTGGTCAGACCCTTGAAAAGGATAGTGTCTATAGGGGTGTTCACACGGCAACTTTTACTCCGGTGTAGCACCGGAGCTGCCACCTGTAGAGCATTCACACGTACAAAGTAATGCCAGTGTAGCCCCTGGAAACAGCTTGAACTGGAGCAAATTTATCTCTGCTCAGGAGGTGGTTTAAAAATTGACTCCGGAGTAAATGCTAGTTTGCAGTGCAGCACCGATATAAAATGGGACGTGTGAACGCGGCAGGGATAGACTCGCTATCCGTGAGAAGAGTTGATTACATATGGATAGAATGCGTTGCTTTTGTGCTCTGTTGTACTTCCGTCATCTTTCCTGTAGGTGACTGGACTGTCTCGGAGTTGTTTGTTTTTATTATTGATTGTGTTGTTACACGTGCTTTTTGTCAACATACTTGCAGGTTCATTTCCCAAAATGAGGAATTTCTGTTATCAGGACAAATTGGACAGCACAAACACAAGTCCGTACTAGAGAATATTTATACATATCCATAACTGGTATAAATATTGGGACGGATTAACATAAACCCGTGTTCTATGCAGATGGCCGATAAATAATTCTCTCTCATCCTATGACATCACTTTCTTCACGATTGACTAATCTTATACAATACAGTGCAGTGTTGCATTATAAAATTAATTACTCTTTCAAAGGAAGCATTCTCAAACATTGGATACATTGGCTGGCAACCAGTTCAACTCAACTCAACTGTATTTGTAGAGCACTTTCAAACAGCCATCGCTGCATACAAAGTGCTGTACATGGAGCAATTTAACATATACAATAAACAGTAAAACAAATCGGAAATAACGAAAAGCAAACAGTAAAACCAAGAACAAATCTAAGTCATGCTGAGTCGAGTGCCAAAGAACACAAGTGAGTTTTGAGGAGGGTTTTGAAGATGGGAAGCGAGGAGGCATGTTCAGTGGGAGGTCATTCCAGAGAGAGGGACCAGCAACAGAAAAGGCTTGATCCCCTCTGAGCCTCAGTTTAGTTCTGGGTACTTCTAATAATGTCTCGTCCGCAGACCTGAGGCGCCGGGCAGGTGTGTAGGAGCGGATGAGCTCAGAGAGGTAAGGTGGCGCGAGATTATTCAGAGATTTGAAAACAAATAAGAGAATCTTGAAAATAACTCTAAAATGTATGGTGAGCCAGTGAAGGGATGCCAGAAGGAGTTATGTGCTCCCTCTTATGAGTACCAGTCAAGATGTGAGCAGCGGCATTCTGGACCAGCTGAAGGCGTTTAATGGAGGACTGGCTGACGCCAAAGTAAAGGGCATTGCAGTAATCGAGCCGGGATGTAACAAAGGCATGAATTACTGTCTCAAATTGTTCATGAGAGAGGAGAGATTTTATTTTGGCCAGATGTTCAAGGCGAAAAAAGCTGGATTTAACAACGGCACCAATTTGCCGATCAGGTAGTTCAAGGTGTACCCTGCCTATTGCCCGATGACATCTGTGATAGGCTCCAGCATGCCCGCGACCCTTGTGAGAAAAGCGAATTAGAATATGGATGAAAACATTGCGACAGTCAAATGGTGCTCAAAGTACAGGGTGGCCCACTTAAAAGTAGCCCGGATTTTTTTAAAAATTAAAATATTTTTTTAATTTTTTTCAAAACATGTATTTAATTACGTGAATGTTACAAGTGACCCAAGTCTTTCCAAAACCTGTTTTTATTACTTACAGGTTACAAGAGATGCTGGAAGTGTCCCCCATTGACATCTATACATTTTTGAGCACGGCACAGGATGTTGGCTGATACTGACTGCAGCTGAAACCATACCAAATTCGGTATGGTTTCAGTTTCAGAGAATTCAGTACACGCTGACATGTCGTTCGTGATACACCAACTTGCTGGGATAGTCTCCGAGTTGACTTGTGAGGGCTATTTGTAATTCGCTGCTGAACATCACTGACAACTTCGGGCGTCCGGACTAATTTAGGTCTCTGCTTCTTCACGTTTGCGAGAGAGCCAGTGTCTCGCCATTTCTTAACCAGGCTCTGAACACAACGTTTAGCCGGTGGTTTTGTTTGTGGGTACTCGCGAGTGAAGGCCTCTTGTGTTTTCTTAATTGATCCGGTTCGCACATAGCCTTCCACAATCACTATTCTCTGCTGCAAGGAAAACACCATTTTCTTGAGGTATGGTACGCACCCGGAGAAGGTAGGAGCACTACTGTTCGTGTATAATCTAAAACAAACAAAAATTGGCTCAGCGCCAACGTGTATAACCGGAGCAGTTTTGGAACACTTCCAGCATCTCTTGTAACCTGTAAGTAATAAAAACAGGTTTTGGAAAGACTTGGGTCACTTGTAACATTCACGTAATTAAATACATGTTTTGAAAAAAATTTAAAAAATATTTTAATTAAAAAAAAAATCCGGGCTACTTTTAAGTGGGCCACCCTGGTATTTCAGATATTTGGGAATTAATATCTGCAACCCATGTGACAAGGTTCATTAAGAAAATTCTACAGATCATTACTCACTGAATGATGGCTGACTCTTCCCTCACCATTAATTGGGACTATTAACAGTAAAAATGTATTTAATACCATAATGTATTCATTAATTTTGGTGTATCAACGTAAAGGTCCCTATGTCCTTTTTTAAGAATTAAATTAATTATCAACGTACCAAAAAAACAACAATAAAAAACGCCTCTGATATCTGACATAGTGACCTTTTCACCTTATTTAAAAAAAAAACATTAAATGATCAAATGTAGCTATCCCGCAACGACACCCGGTCTAAGGCATACTGGGCCGTGCTCGGTATCCAACCAGACTACGCTCTTTAAGATCTGATGTTCTCATTCAAAATAAAGGGACATTTTGACCTTTTCACATGATTTTTTTAAAATAAATGAATTTTAGTTATTACTCAATACTAGAGCACCCCAGGTATCCAACCAGAAGACTGTCATTCAGATCTGACGTCCCATTAAAGAAAAAGAGGCTCTGAGATACAGTATGACATTTTTACCATTTATGACTGATTTTTAAAGGCAGTTTGGCAGTCCTTAAATACATGGCAAGGCTTGATTTGAAACCAGGAACAGGGACGCCTACTGGAGAGAAATGCACTCACTTCTGCGGATGCTGAAACAAAACACACACACACACACGCACACACACGTTAAATTGTTCAAGCTGTACCGCGAAAGAATGAGAGAGAGAGAGAGAGAGAGAGAGCACTCTCGAGAGCGAGCAATTTACAATTCAGTAATCGCTCTACTTCTAATGTCAAAGAAAAGAGAAGTCAACAGTGAGTGCTGGGTGTTTAAGAAGGAAGGCCTAAATACTTTCTTACCGAAGTCTGATCCAAGGCTGTATGTCATATATGCCAAGAAACTGTTGCAGTTTAATACAACAGAACACAACATCAGCCGTCACTTTTCCACTAAACATGCTAATTACGCCAGCAACCTTTCAACACAAGAACGTACAGCCACCGCTGACAGGTTGCTAGCAAGTTTGCATGCTCAACAAAACACTTTTAATCGATCAACTTCCATCCAAGAAGCAAGCACGATGACAAGTTTTTTACTGGCATTCAAACTAGCAAGAGCCAGCAAGCCTTTCTCAGGTCAGTGACTCGCCGGATTGAAGTAATTGACGAACACTTAACGAGCAAGCTAAACAAAAAAGCGGAGAGATTTTCATTATATTCTTTGGCACTGGACGAAAGCAACGATGTTAAGGACACTGGTAAAATCTTAATTTTTATCAGAGGGATTAATGAGAATTTCAGGATTATGGAGGAGTTTTTGGATATGGAATCCCTGAAAGGAAAAACACGAGGAGAGGATTTATTTAACAGCGTGTCAGCGGTCATACAGAGGCACAAATTACCTTGGAGAACGCTCACCAACGTTACCACAGACGGATCACCGAATCTGACAGGAAAAAATATCGGGATGCTGAAGAGAGTTCAGGACAGGGTGAAAGAGGACAACCCTGAGCAGGAGGTAATTTTCCTACACTGCATAATTCACCAGGAAGCACTGTGTAAATCCGTGCTGCAGCTTGACCACGTAGTGAAGCCAGTCGTGAAACTTGTCAATTTTATTCGAGCGAGGGGACTTCACCATCGTCAATTTATTCAATTCCTTGAAGAAGCTGACGCTGATCGCACGGATTTATTGTACCATTCTAATATCCGCTGGTTAAGTTGGGGAAAGTATGTCAACATGTGTGCGAGCTCAAACGGGAGATCATTTCATTTTTAGAGCAATTTGATAACCGTGACAAGTTTCATGAGCTGAATGACACAGATTGGCTTTGTGATTTTGCTTTTACTGTGGACATACTGACACATATGAACTAACTGAATATGAAGCTCCAAGGGAAAACCAGTTTGTGAATGAAATGCAAGCAAACGTCAAAGCCTTCAAAAGCAAGCTGATTTTATTTTCGAAGCAAATGTCAGCCAAGTCATTTGCTCATTTCCCCACACTGGCTACGTTAAAGGAGGCCCCACAACATGTGAAAAAATACAGAAAACCACTGGATGACCTGCATGAGGAATTCTGCCGTCGCTTTTGTGATTTTGGAAAAATTGACAGGGCACTTCTGCTGGTGTCATGTCCCTTCTCACAAGACCCAGAAACAGTGCCACAGTAGTTGCAGTTGGAACCGATAGATCTCTAATGTGACATGATGTTAAAGCACAAGTTCCACTTCCTGAAACTGGATATGTTTTATGCTTCATTAAGTGCAGCCAAATTTCCAAACATCCAGACTATGGCATGGAGAATGCTGGTGTTGTTTGGCTCGACATATGTGTGTGAAGAGACTTTTAGTGTGATGAACACCAACAAAGCACCCCACAGATCCCAGATGAGTGGACACCTCACATCTGTTCTGAGAATTGCGACATGATTCCAACCAGACTGGTCACGTTAAAAAGTATGTTAATACTTTAATGATTTTGTTCTGTTTATGTTTAATATGTTCTGATATGTTAATAAATCTATCTTGTGCTGACCCGGCCTGTCTATCAAATTTTAAAAGTCAATGTGGCCCCTGAGCCAAAAAGTTTGTCCACCCCTGAGCTAACCATTATTGCCATCATTTTTATTATTATTATTATTATTATTATCATTATTGATGAGAACAGGTTATCTGATGTGATGCAAGACAAGTACAAAAGAAAATTTATTTTATCCTCCTGCATGCACAGCTATTCTTTAACAATCAACCACCACAGCATTGTGTCTGCTCGTCAGCCGTCCCACCTCCTATTCATTTTAGCAAATCACAGTTGTTCCCAGCAAAAGCAATTGTTAATGGCTTGGTGCCTCAAGATTGGTTATGTCACTCCCTTACGTTAATCGGACCGTTTCAACTCAGAGGCTTTGCATTATGCAAATCACTGGCCGGGAACAGCTGACATTTGTAGTGGAGCAGGACGACAGTCCGATGGAGTCTGCTGATTTAGACATTAGTCCCTGTCACAACATAATATTATACCCTCACGCACGTACACATTTTAGGAATAGGAACACATAGTAAAATGTTGGGGGGGTGGGTGTTAAATCTGCTTTACTTTCTAAACATTATGTTTAGATTGCATCTGATGAGTCCAAACTCTTTTCACAGTAAAATAAGTATGTGTTTCATTTGCGTTATTTACATATCTATTCATCAGAATTCATACAAATTCACCCATACACTTTTTTTGTTTGTTGATTTTTACCCCATAATATAAACATCCTTTATCAACAGAACCTCAAACCTCAGCTACTTGTGATTTTCTACGATGTGGTTAAAAAAAAAAAATCAAAGTCCACCAGACCAAATACTGTTTACAGTATGAATGTAGATACAGCTGTTAAAGTATGAAAGTATGAATACAGTATGAATGTAGATACAGCTGTTAAAATGGCCCTTTGCTTTGGGTAAAGTCTTGTATCAAATTTGAGTTCACATTGTGAATGATAGTACAGTGAATCCAGTGATACACAACAAGTCCGTGTTCCCATATTTGAACACACCTAAGGTGCTGTATTGTGTAGCTGGTACTAGGGTTGTATGGTATGCTGGTTCTAATCAGATACTGCGGTACTGAGGCATTTAAAACTGTGTTGTACTGAATTTGGATGGCACCACTTCTTGTGGTGCTGCCACTCACCACGTGACTACCGCATGAAACTACAGTTGGTTACACGAGGAGTAGGCCTGAGGAAACAACACATAAGCTGTATGGACTGAGGGAAAGCTTGGAAAGAGAGCAGAGATGCTGGGACACACACAGACACACACACACACACAACAAACTTCAAGGCAGGGGTGTCCCAACTCGGTCCTCAAGGGTCACTGTCCTGCCAGTTTTCCAGCGCTTCCAGGGGCAACACACCTGATTCAAATCATCGGGATGATTCTCATTCTGCTTCTGAGCTGGCTGATGAGCTGCTGTGTGTTGGAAAGCTGGAAAACAGGCAGGACGGCGGCCCTCCAGGCCTGGAGCTGGACATGCCTGCTTTAAGGAGTCAGGAATGTCTTACATGGAAAAAGGCAAACACTTGATAAGAAACTACAACGTATAAACATGAAGTACAAGGTGAATAATCCAACATAGAGTTCATGTGTTGGCAGTCCTGAAGTAGTTTGAATAGAAGTTGATGATTATCTTGCATGACAGGTGTGCAGCTGAAGGGAAGACCTTCCACTCCAGCTGGGACTGAAACATCAATAAAACAGACAGAAGCACAAGGACCCAGACTTGTCAAGATGGTGCCGCAAGAGTGGCTGTCTCTGCAGCTGTTTGAGTTTCTATTTGTCCTTTTTATTTCTTTTTCCAACTTTGTTTTGTGTTTTTTTACCCCAGATCTATGGGGTAGGGGGCATATTCATTTCTGCTCATCTCCATTATTATTTTTTTTATTTTTTACATGTACAGTGTCCAGAGACCCCGCTCACACAGGTGCCCTCATTGTTTACAGTAGTACAGCTGTTTGCTTGGCAGACTAACAGCAGGCTACTGGCCGGCGACAAACCAGACATTCCCCGTGAGCTGAAGAAGAGGAAACGGGGGTGTTGGGCCAGGAAGAAGCGCTGCAGAAGGAGGAGAAGATATAGACACGTCCACCCATTCGTCATCATGGGGAATGTAAGATCATTCCCTAACAAGACGGCTAGCGGCACTGACTTGGTATCAGAGGGAGCACCGCAAGGGTAGCCTGCTGCTATTGATGGAGTCATGGCAACAACAGTTACTCCGGACGCACACACCGAGTTGGAAGCCTTCCAACTCGTTCAAGTGGACAGGACGGCAGGGAGTGATAATAGGAAAGGATGGGCACTGGCTGTTTTTGTGAACAATAGATGGTGTAACCCAGGGTACATCGCTATCAGGGAGCAACTCTGCACCGGGACATTGAGCTGCTAGGCATTAGCCTCAGGCCGCACTACCTCTTAGGGAATTTTGCACGTTATAGCTGTGACATTCCCCCATCGGCTAATGGCGATGCAGCGTGTGATGCCCTGATGTCTGTAGAGAACAGGCTGCAAACACAGAGCCCCAACGCCCTACTGATCATCTATGTCGACTTAAACCACGTCCCTCTCTTTCTCCCTACCAACCTTCATTCAGTATGTAACATGTGCCATACTTCGCAAAAGATCTGCGATCCCTAGACTCAAAGTTGCGAATCAAACCGTCACCAATTCCTAGTGGATCGCAGTGAAGTGCGTAAGGGAACCTCCACGCCGAATTTCCATCACTGGAGAATTGGTGCAAAGTGGTAATGACCTTCGAGTCAGCAAAATCCCGCGGGACCGCGTCCGGCGGTATACAAAACCACCGCAGTCCTGGCGTTAAGCGCCTAGCAAGGCGGCGGACCGGATCCCCAAGCCGACCATCCCCATGGGTTATGAAGGAATGCCCACCCTTCAAAATAAAACACCGGTCCAACCTCGGGTGCTGCAGACCCCCTAGACCACAACCGTCGGCCACCGCGCTGCCGTGGACCCTGGCCACGGGGTCGAAGTGCGGGGGCGGGGTTGCGACCCGTCCCCCTCCCTCACGCTACATAGCCCCTAGGATGGCGATTCTCTCCCCCCCCTGGCCCCCCCACCACCTCCTGCCTCCTCAACCCGTTTCCCCCCTCTCCCGATCCCCTCATCTCAAGAAGTCCGGCGGTGATGGCGCGGGGCGTCGGGGACAGGCTCAGATGAGGGCCCACGTCCCTAGCTCCACAACCACACGTCGGCGGCCGTGGCACGATGGTCGCTCCCCTTGCGAACTGGTGATGGTGCAGGGGAGAGGCAGCGACCATGGTGGCGGAGCAGGACTCTCTAGTCCAGGGGTGCCCAAACTTTTTCGATCAAAGATCTACTTTTTGATCAACTAACCTCATGGGATCTACCCTTACCGGCGCGCGCACGCACACACACACAAATTTTAGATTTACCTGCTTGATTTTATTTTTAAAATATTTTTTTTTGTGAAAATGAGACAGATTAGTGTGCAGTGTATATTAACACAAAACATATATTGCTAACATGTACAAAGACACACAAACGGTTGTTTGTTTGTTTTTCTTCCCGACACTCCTCGGATCTACTTGGGACCTGTCTTAGATCTACCGGTAGATCAGGATCTACCTAATGGGCACCCCTGCTCTAGTCGTAGCACTGCTCCCCTCAATCCGAGGAAGGGCCAATAAAAGGCGGCCTAAACACGCCCATCACCACCACCGATCGGCTGGAGACCCGCCTCCAGCAGATTCATCCTTTATGCGGGCGAAACAAATACAAATACAATAACCGGACTGCTTTCCTGGAAATTGGCGCTTGGAATGTACGAACCCTGATGGACAATGCAAGAGCAAATAGACCGGAGCGCAGGACTGCCCTCATCGCCCTTGAGATTCAGAAGCTCGGCCTGGACATTGTTGCCCTCTCCGAGACCCGTCTCCCTGGTGCCGGGCAGATCGAGGAGCCTCGGCACGGGTACACCTTCTTCTGAAGCGGACGAGCTGTGGAGGAGAGAATTCACGGTGTAGGGTTCTGCATTAAGTCACATCTGGTTAGGGATCACAACATCATCCCCGTAAGAACTTCTGAGAGACTCGTGTCCATCACTATGTCAATCCCAATCCCTTGTGATCATCAGCGCCTATGCACCTACCCTGGACGCCTCCTTGGAAAGCCAGGGGGCAAGAACCGCTGGTTGAAAATACTTCTGCACAGGTTGCTGAATTGGTGGCTATGGGGGTGGGTGACCATATAACCATTTATTTGGACTTGAGGTATGTGGTCAGGTTGACCATGATGGACTTGGCGTCCTGGAGACATAATGGCTTCCGCATAACTCAGGGACAGCCAGCCACCCATTGCCAACTCGTGGAACAGCTGAATGAGGCCATTGGGTTCCCACGTCAGCTTGCTGTTATAAAGTGCCCAGGCCACAACACCGATGACATTGTGGACAGGGCACAGGGCAAAGCCAAGGCTGACAAAGCTGCATAGACACCGAAAGCGTATGTGGTGTCTGTGGGTGCCTACGTGATACAACCCAAGCGGTCCTTGGAGGATTTGCTGCCGACCATAAGCCTGGTGGACATCATCAAAGCACAGGCATCAGTCTCAGCTGAGGAACTTTCATTTTGGTAGGCATTTCATGCCAAGAAGGGGAGCGATGATCTGTGGACAGGACCCTTTGGAAAGGTGGCTCTTCCAATGGGCCCTCGCAAAAAAATCATTGCTACAGGAAGCACATGGGCCTGCACATTTGGCTTTGGGACCCATGCTAACCCGCCTCAAGGCCTGGAGGCACCCCCATCTGAAGGAAACAAATTTTCTATTGGGGAGAGATCAAAAGGGGGACTGAAGGGACTTTCATTCGCAGTATAGGCTTTCGTATTGCTGTATTGTGGTTTTTCATACAGTCACAAAATACTTGCCTTTGTAAAAGTGATGCCTTTTATGGTTATAGATGATTTGGGTGAAGGTTTGGAATTTATAACTGCAAATAATGATGTGTTGCTTAGTGTAAATGAGAGACTCTGCTGGGTGTGGTTGAGGAAGAGAGGGGGCAAGGGGGTTCCACGTCAGACCCCTGGAGTGGAGGTCACAATCAACACTTCAAAGGGCCCCCACAGCAGGACGACCGTTTACATACAGCAAAAGGTGGCATATACACATCAAAGGGATACTCCAAATATCCATCCATCCATCCATTATCTACCGCTTATCCGGGGCCGGGTCGCGGGGGCAACAGCTTTAGCAGGGAAGCCCAGATTTCCCTCTAGCTAGCTACTTCTTCCAGCTCTCCCCGGGGGATCCCGAGTCGTTCCCAGGCAAGCTGGGTGACATAGTCCCTCCAACGTGTCCTGGGTCTTCTTCGGGGTCTCCTCCCGGTGGGACATGAACGGAACACCTCACCGGGGAGGCGCTCAGGAGGCATCCGAATCAGATGCCCAAGCCACCTCATCTGGCTCCTCTCGATGTGGAGGAGAAGCGGCTCGACTCTGAGCCCCTCCCGGATGTCTGAGCTTCTCACCTTATCTCTAAGGGAGAGCCCGGACACCCTGCGGAGAAAACTCACTTCAGCCGCTTGTATCCGGGATCTCGTTCTTTCGGTCACGACCCATAGCTCGTGACCATAGGTGAGGGTTGGGATGTAGATCGACCGGTAAATTGAGAGCTTCGCCCTTTGGCTCAGCTCCTTCTTCACCACGTCAGACCGATACAACGTCCGCATCACAGCAGACGCTGCACCGATCCGCCTGTCGATCTCTCGTTCCCTCCTGCCCTCACTCATGAACAAGACCCCAAGATACTTAAACTCCTCCACTTGGGGCAAGATCTCCCCCCCGACCCCGAGGGGGCACTCCACCCTTTTCCGACTGAGGACCATGGTTTCAGATTTGGAGGTGCTGATTTTCATCCCAACCGCTTCACACTCGGGTGCGAAACGCTCCAGTCAGAGTTGGAGAGCCCCGTTTGAAGGAGCCAACAGCACCACATCATCTGCAAAAAGCAGGGATGTAATACTGAGGCCCCCAAAACGGACCCCCTCAACGCTTCGGCTCGCCTAGAAATTCTGTCCAATAAGGTTATGAACAGAATCGGCGACAAAGGGCAGCCTTGGCGGAGTCCACCCCCACTGGAAACAATTCCGACTTACTGCCGGCAATGCGAACCAAACTCTGACATCGGTGGTATAGTGACCGAACAGCCCGTATAAGGGGGTTCGGTACCCTATACCCACGAAGCACCCCCCACAGAACTCCCCGAGAGACACGGTCAAACGCCTTCTCCAAGTCCACAAAACACATATAGACTGGTTGGGCGAATTCCCACATACCCTCAAGGACCCTGCTAAGGGTGTAGAGCTGGTTCACTGTTCCACGGCCGGGACGAAAACCACACTGCTCCTCCTCAATCTTAGGCTCGACTTCCTGACGGACCCTCCTCTCCAGCACCCCTGAATAGACCTTACCAGGGAGGCTGAGGAGTGTGATCCCTCTGTAGTTGGAGCACACCCTCCGGTCCCCCTTTTTAAAAAGAGGGACTACCACCCCCGGTCTGCCAATCCAGAGGCACTCTCCCTGTTGACCACGCGATGTTGCAGAGGCGTGTCAACCAGCCCCACAACATCCAGAGCCTTGAGGAACTCCGGGCGGATCTCATCCACCCCTGGGGTATGCCCACACCTGCTCTGCGCCTCTCACCGTGAGCAACTCCAGAGTGGAAGAGAGTCCAACCCCTCTCGAGAGAACCGGTACCAGAACCCAGGCTGTGTGTGGAGGCAAGTCCGACTATATCCAGTCGGAAATTCTCTGCCTCACACACCAGCTCGGGCTCCTTCCCTGCCAGAGAGGTGACATTCCATGTCCCAAGAGCTAGCTTCTGTAGCCGAGGATCGGACCGCCAGGGTCCCCGCCTTTGGCTGCCGCCCAGCTCACATTGCACCCGACCCCTTTGGCCCCTCTCATGGGTGGTGAGCCCATGGGAAGGGGGACTCACGTTGCCGCTTCGGGCTGTGCCCGGCCGGGCCCCATGGGTGTAAGCCCGGCCACCAGGCGCCTGCCAACGAGCCCCACCTCCAGGCCTGGCTCCAGAGGGGGGCCCCGGTGACCCGCGTCCGGGCAAGGGAAACCTAGATCCATTTATTTCGATCATCATTGGGGTCTTTGAGCCGTGCTTTGTCTGGCCCCTCACCTAGAACCTGTTTGCCATGGGTGACCCTGCCAGGGGCATAAAGCCCCAGACAACTTAGCTTCTAGGATCATTGGGACACACAAACCCCTCCAACACGGTAAGGTGACGACTCACGGAGGGGGATACTCCAAATAGAAAGACAATATACACCTAATCTGACGGATGCAGTTGATAACACAGAGATTGTCCTGACAGACAATATACCCATATACCCAATACCCAATATACCCAAACGGCTGAGGTTGAAGAGCGACCCTTCAGTTTGGTAGCGTAGACCGATTCCGTGCTCCTGGACAGGGGTGACGTGGTGTTTGAGCGTGGCGATGTAGAGGCAGAACAACGTCGGCGCCACCGTGCAGCCCTGTTTGACACCGGTCTGAACCGGGAATGGGGGAGTCATTTCGCCCCGAGTCAGGACGCAACCCTTCATGTCGTCGTGAAACATCCGGATGAGGGATATAAATTTGGGGGGGGGGGCAGCCTTGACGTTCCAGCACTTTCCAGAGTGCTGTTCGGGGCACAGAATCAAACGCTTTGGCCAGATCATAAAAGATGGCGTGGGACTCCCTCCGCTGCTCCCGGCACTTCTCCAGGAGCTGCCTGGCGCAGAACACCATGTCCGCAGTTCCCCTGCCTGGACGGAAGCCCGCCTGGGACTCCGGAATAACCCGCTCAGCGAGACAGGTGAGTCGGTCGGCCAGTATACGACAGATGAGTTTTCCAGCAGTTGACAGTAGGGAAATTCCACAACAGTTTCCACAGTCGAGTTTGTCGCCCTTCTGGAATATTGTGACGATGACGGAGTCCTTCAGTTCCCCAGGCACCGTCTCCTCGACCCAGCATTAAAGGATGAAGGGGTGGAGGCGGGTGAGGAGATGTGCACCCCCAGCTTGTAAAAGTTCTACGGGGATGTCGTCAACTCCAGCAGCTTTGTTCTTCTTCATCCTCCTCAGGGCTCCGGAGATCTCCCAGAGAGTCGGCAGCTCCGTCATCCAGTGTTGCACGGGGAGCTGGGGGACAGGATCGAGGAAGCCGTCTGCTGCGCATGTCGGACGGTTCAGGAGCTCCATGAAATGCTCCTTCCATCGCTGGTGAGTATCCTCCTTTTCCTGCAGGATTGTGCCGTCCTTTGCCTTCACAGCCATTGGAGGACTGTGAGCCGGACCGATGATCTTCCTCGTTGCTTCGAAGAAGGATCTGGTATCGTGACGGTCAGCGAAACTCTGCATTTGGTGGGCAAAGTTGACACACCATTGATTTTGGATCCTCCGGATCTCTCTCTCTGTGCTTCATTCTTGGCCGCCCGGTAGACTTCTTCAAGTCTCTTGGAGGAAACACAGTTCTGCCATGCAATGCGAGCCTCTCTCTTTCTTGAAATCAGTGGCTCAATTTCTTCCAGGTTTTCGGCAAACCAATCGGGATTTCTCCTCTTCTGGATACCGAGGACCTCTTCCGCGGATTTGGTGAGCGCAGTTTTCAAGTCCTCCCAGTCTGAGTGGACAGTGGCAGGAAGGGTCCGAGGTTGAGTGTCCAGTTTGTCCACGAGGGACGTCTGGTACTGTTCGAAGACTTCGGGATTCCTCAGCAGCTCAACATTGAAACGTATCCTCTTGGGGATCTTCTTCCTTCTTTTCGCAGGCACGATCTTCAGCCTAAGTCTTGAGGCTACCAGCCTGTGATTGGACCATCCGTCATCCATGGAGCGGATTGCCCTCGTGACCATGACGTCCGCTCGGTCGCAGATGCGGGTAAGGACGTAATCGATCAGGTGCCAGTGGCCGGATCTTGGATGTTGCCAGGTGGTCTTGTGCTTGTTGGCCATCCGAAACAGTGTGTTGGTTATTACCATTTCCGTCTCTGCGCAGAGACCAAGGAGTAGTTCTCCATTTTCGTTGCAGTTGCCAACGCCTTCCTTCCCCAGAATCCGTCCACAAAGCTGATGGTCCCGGCCCACCCGCGCGTTGGTGAAACCCACCCAGAACCAAGAGCTTATCCCGGGGGTTGACGCGGAGGATCAGGCCACGCAGCGCGGCATAGAAGGACTCCTTCGCCTCCTCTGAGGTGTCCAGGGTAGGTGCATAGGCGCTGATGATCACAAGGGATTGGGATTGACATAGAGGTAGAGTGATGGACATGAGTCTCTCAGAAGTTCTTACGGGGATGATGTTGTGATCCCTAACCAGATATGACTTAACGCAGAACCCTACACCATGAATTCTTCTCTCCTCCACAGCTCGTCCGCTCCAGAAGAAGGTGTACCCGTTCCGAGGCTCCTCGATCTGCCCGGCACCAGGGAGACGGGTCTCGGAGAGGGCAACAATGTCCAGGCCGAGCTTCTGAATCTCAAGGGCGATGAGGGCAGTCCTGCGCTCCGGTCTATTTGCTCTTGCATTGTCCATCAGGGTTCGTACATTCCAAGCGCCAATTTCCAGGAAAGCAGTCCGGTTATTGTATTTGTATTTGTTTTGCCCGCATGAAGGATGAATCTGCTGGAGGCGGGTCTCCAGCCGATCGGTGGCGGTGATGGCCGTGTTTAGGCCACCTTTTATTGGCCCTTCCTCGGATTGAGGGGAGCAGCGCTACGACTAAAGAGTCCTGCTCCGCCACCGTGGTCGCTGCCTCTCCCCTGCACCATCACCAGTTCGCAAGGGGAGCGACCATCGTGCCACGGCCGCCAACGTGTGGTTGTGGAACTAGGGACGTGGGCCCTCATCTGAGACTGTCACCGACGCCCCGCGCCATCGCCGCCGGACTTCTTGAGGTGAAGGGGATCAGGAGAAGGGGGAAACGGGTTGAGGGGGCAGGAGGGGAGGGGGGAGAAATCGCCATCCTGGGAGCTATGTAGCGTGAGGGAGGGGGACGGGTCGCAACCCCGCCCCCGCACTTCGACCCCGTGGCCAGGGTCCACGGCAGCGCGGTGGCTGACGGTGGTGGTCCAGGGGGTCTGCAGCACCCGAGGTTGGACCGTGGGTGCACCGTGCCCTGTGTTTTATTTTGAAGGGTGGGCATTCCTTCATAACCCATGGGGATGGTCGGCTTGGGGATCCGGTCCGCCGCCTTGCTGGGCGCTTAACGCCAGGACTGTGGTGGATTTGTATACCGCCGGACGCGGTCCCGCGGGATTTTGCTGACCCGAAGGTCATTACCACTTCGCACCAACTCTCCAGTGATGGAAAGTCCCGTCAATTAAGTAAGTAAGTAACTTGTGGGCTTGTCTGAGGCATGAAATTCCAGGTTCACTTACTTGATAGATATGCTTAGAAAAAAAAAAAGATTTTCATTACTTCACTTACTTGATAGGTTCTCTCATTTCTTTTTTTTTTTTAAATATTAAAGTATGCTTGTCGAATATGATACACCCACGATCTGTGGCTGGTTCTCCTTTAGTAGTTGGACTGGGCTGATTTTTAAGGTAAGATAAGATATCCTTTATTTGTCCCACACAAATTTACAGCCTCCAGCAGCAAGAATGTAGGTAGAAAGAAGAAAGAAGAAGAAAAAACCATCAACAAACACCGTTCAATTAAGTGCAATATAAACACAAAATGGATAAATCGCAGTGCTATTTACAATCGTCTTTAACATCATTTAATTAATATTATTAGTATTATTGTTGTTATTTTTATTCAGCAGCCTGATAGCAGTCGGTAGGAACGAGCGTCGGTATCTCTCCTTCTTGCAGCGCGGGTGTAACAGTCTCTGGCTGAAGGAGCTACCAAGTGCTGTCAGGGCGGGCTGGAGGGTTTGGGAGGGAATGGCCATCATAGCTTTTAGCTTAGTTAGCATCCTTCTGTTGCCCACCTCCTCTAGGGTGTCAAGGGAGCAACCCAGGACAGAACTGGCCTCCCTGACCAGTCGCTCCAGTCTCTTTCTGTCCCGGGCTGAGATGCTGCCTGACCAGCAGACAATGCCATAATGGATGGCCGAGGCCACCACCGAGTTATAGAAAGTCTTAAGGAGCGACCCCTGAACCCCTAAAGACCTCAGTTTCCTGAGTAGGAAGAGTCTGCTCTGTCCTTTCCTAATCAGGGTGTCCGTGTTTGTAGACCAGTCCAGTTTGTTGTTCAGGAGAACACCTAGGTACTTGTAGGAGGTCACCATCTCTATGTTCATACCCTGGATGTTCATCGGTGCTGGTGAGGACTTTTTCCTGCAGAAATCCACAACCAACTCCTTAGTTTTCCTAGGGTTGATCTGGAGGAGATTCTGCTGGCACCAGTCCACAAAGTCCTCCCGATCGTCCCCCTGTGTAATGAGGCCAACAATCGCAGAGTCATCGGAGAACTTCTGAAGGTGGCAGTTTGGAGTGGCGTGTCTGAAGTCCGAGGTGTAGAGGATGAACAGGAATGGAGCCAGAACAGTCCCATGCGGCGCTCCGGTTCTGCAGAAAAGCCTGTCCGACACACAGCTCTGCAACCTCATGTACTGCAGCCGATTTGTGAGGTAGTCTATGATCCATGCTGTGCGATGGTGGTCCACTCCGGCGTTCTGCAGTTTGCCTCCCAGTAAGTTGGGCTGGATGGTCTTGAAGGCACTGGAGAAATCAAAGAACATGATTCTCACAGTGCTCCCAGCCTTCTCCAAGTGTGACAGCACTGAGCGGAGGAGGTAGATAATGGCGTCTTCCACGCTGATGCCAGGCTGATGGGCAAACTGCAGAGGGGTCTTGGGCACTGGGACCAGGCACGAAGTTTCCACAGCTGTGGATCTCTGCCCAGCTTCAGGCTCAGGTTTAACATGTGCTGGACAATGTCACACAGCTGGTCAGAGCAGGTCCTGAGGAGCCGGGAAATGATCTTGTCCGGATCTGCTGCCTTCCTCACATTCATCTTCCTCAGTTGGTTCCTCACCTGCTCTGTGCTGACGGACAGGCAGGAACCAGGTGACAGACTGGGTTGATGAGAGCTGGTCGAAAGAGGAGGGGTAGGAGAAGAAGTCCTCACCTTTGTTATTGAATGGGAGATTAGGGAGATTTTTTTTTAAACAGCAACCATTGCTGACATGTACTACGAACTAGCTAACCCTTGTCACGTTTCGGTTTTGCAGTCTGGCCAGCAGGTGGCATGAGTGGACTTTCTAGCACACCTGCTGCCAATTGGTAATCAATAGAAGCACTATTTAAGGACTCCGCCGTCTTACACCTATTGTGGGAGTATTGTCTATGGCATTGCTTTCTTTGCTGTTCTTTGACTTATTGGCTTTTGACCTCATCGTGATTTCGCGTTATAGTTCTCAGTACACATTTTTGAGTAAGTACTGTTTTGTTAGTGGCCCGGTAGTCCAGTGGTTAGCACGTCGTGATCTGGCTTTTGTGCGTGTACTTGTGTTACATTGTTTTTCGTTTGTAGTTTGCGGTCTTTATTTTTTCTTCCTTGCTATTTTGTGCAAGCACTTTTTGTTACTCGTTTGGATTTGCCTGCTGGTCCTTATTGTGGACCAGCGCTTTATGTTCTCGCCTTATTTCGGTGCAATTGAGACATTAAATTGTCTTTTTTCCTACGGAGACCTTGTTTTTGTCTACGCTTTGTGGATCCCCCCAAACTCGGTTTAACCGAGACTTAACAACCCTAACCTAAGGCATGTTTGGAAATTCACTCTGATGCATGTGTACTACTTTGAGGGTGAATGTGTTCGAATAGAAAGAGTGCGCTCTGCTCCTATTAATTTCTGAACCCACCCAACACTGACGCACCGTGACTCCTGTCTAGTGTTTAGTGCAGTTTTGGTTTACTCTCAATAGCCAAACAACAAATTTAGGCAACACTCTTTGTTCTCGAGCGTTCACGGTAAACCAGTGCATGCACGCTTGGAGGTTATTTCAGAGCGTGCCGCTAATGCGCAATTAACTGAAAGACTCACCCCGCCGCTCCCTGTCTTCACAAACAGGCATGTTACAGCTGCAGCACAGATACGGGAAAAGACGGGTATTGAAACATAATTGCCACTTGCTTCTGAACTTTTATTTATGTTTTTACATTTAGATGAAAAAATCGGGCGGGGGAGGGGGGGGGGAAATGTCACGATTTCTGATGGGGCTATAGCCCCCCCTAGTCACGGTGTAGTGCTGTGCATGGTGGTGGGAACTGCCCACGGTCTGTTTTCTCCACATAGCCTCCTAATGTATGTGTGTGTGTGTGTGTATGCATACATGGCCATGCAGAGACACTATCAGGCCATCTGGTAAATAGGTAGGTTTGTGAGGTGCCGTCATGGTAGCAAGTTATCCTGTGGATAAATAATGTCATCCCTCACCGCTACAACATTTAAAGAGATAAGTTCACGAAAGAGCCAGCCATTTATCAGTAGGTACCACAATTTTACACACCAAATAACACACAGTGTGCAAAACATACAACCACATATATTTTGTTCAACTATTTGATTCCTTTCAAATTAAAGGTCAACCAGTCTGCCCAGGATGTATTGGGAAGATCAAGATCTCTTCCCAAACAACCATGGATCTCACAGCTGACCCTCAACATCATTGACCGCCGCCGTGCTGCTCGCCTGCGCGGTGATATCACAGAGTACCGAAGGCTCAATGCAGCACGGAATGCGGCAATTGCAACTGACAGGGAGAGATACGAAGAGGCCGAACGCATGGAATCAGCAGCACAGCGCAACGACCTTAGACAGGTCTTTCAAATGCTGCGCCAAGCCCGCATCGGACCACATATCAAGACCGCCCTCATGAAGGATGCCAGGGGAAATCGCATCACCACTGAAATAGACTGCCTTGAACTCTGGAAAGAGCACTTCAGCAACCTCCTTCATCACCCTCCAGTTCCCACCGACCCCCGTCTTGTCACTGCTGCCAACTCTACCACCCCCAACCCCAACTGCAAAACTGACCCTGTCACAATCGACAAAGTCAGAGCAGCAATAAAATCACTAAAAAATCACAAGGCCCCTGGAATCTGTGCCATCACTGCAGAGCTGCTCAAAGTAGGTGGTGACTCCATGGCCCAGTGGCTCACCCACATCATTAACCATGTGTGGGTGGCAGAACAGCCCCCCACAGACTGGACCCGAGGCATCATCCTGCCATTCTGGAAGCGGAAAGGCGACAAGCAACTCTGCAACAACTACAGAGGCATCTCACTGCTCTCCATACCCGCAAAACTGTTCACCCGGATCCTTCTCACCCGCGCCCTTCCCGCCATTCGAAGCCATCGCTGCCCCCAACAAGCTGGCTTCATGCCCAACCAGTCCACCATAGATCACATCTCAGCAGTTAGACTCATTGTTGAGAAGGTTAGAGAGTTTTGGAAGGACCAACATCTTTTTATAGCCTTCATAGATGTCAAAGCTGCCTTTGATACAGTCGACCACCTCTCCCTTTGGAACATTCTGAAATACCTTGGAGTGCCACCCAAAATAACCCCATTGTTCCAGCGACTCTACAACAACTCAGAGAGCTGTGTTCATGTGAATGGGAAGGACTCAGAGTGGTTCCCCATTAACAGCGGGGTCAGACAGGGCTGCGTGGCCGCTCCTGATCTATTTAACTGTGTCATTGACCACCTTATGGTCCGGGAGCAAGTCTCAGGCGTGTCGCTCGGCAACTTCCACCTGACCGACCTTGAAAACGCTGATGACACCACCCTGTTCAGCAACTCCCTCCAACACCTCAGCAGTGCCCTCTCCATATACAGTGAAACCCCGCTATGCGACCACCTCATGTAAACGACCACCTTAAAAATACGACCGGTTTTGTACAGTCCCAAATAGAACGCCTTATACATACTGTACATAGACTATTCAAATGCTTAAATTTCTTTTGTGTACAATAAAGTTGCATGTACATTCCATCATTCATTACTCATTGTGTGTACATGACGCTACAGTATATTGTTGCATGTGAGCCACATTACTTCTGCATTATCATTACTGCATGCCACTTCAGAAATCAGACCGCCCCGAAAATAAGACCACCTTGAGCAGTAACATAGGTGGTCTTATTTCTGAGGTTGCACTGTACCAAACAGAAGCAGCAAAGCTGGGCCTCCAAGTAAGCTGGCAGAAAACCAAACTTATGTATATCGGTGACGGACCCAACACCTCCCCCCTGATCTTTGGCACAGACGAAGTGCAATTTGTCAACTCCATCATCTACCTGGGCTCCACTATTACCAGCAGCGGCGATCTCAAGCCAGAGATTGACGCAGACGCGCCCTCGCGGCCGCGGCAATGCAGTCACTGTGGCGGCCCCTCTGGCGCCACCACTCAGTGTCCCAAAAGACCAAGATGCGCATTTATAACGCAGCAGTTCTTCCCATCCTCCTGTATGGTGCAGAATCCTGGCCATTAAACAAGACCCCGGCCAAGAGGATCGACGGCTTTGACAGCAGGTCACTAAGAACCATCTTGAACATCAGCTGGCACCTCCATGTTTCCAACTCAGACCTCCGAAAACATACCCTTCAGCCCCCTGCATCAGAGGCGCATCCGTTGGCTTGGTCATCTCCTCCGATTACCCCCGGAACACCCAACTCGTGCCATCTTCTCATTTGATCCAGCGACAGCCGGCTGGAAAAGGCCACGCGGCAGACCCCACACCAGATGGCTTGATGTCATCAGAGAGGATCTCAAACACCAGGGCCTGACCCTGGAGGATGCAGCGGACCTGGCCCTTGACCGTGGTCATTGGCGTACCCTGGTGAAGCTGATCGGCTCTACGCACTGCGACGACCCAGCCGAATGAGACTGGGCCCCCGCGTCGCAAGAGCATTATTTTTATTATTTGATTCCTTGCACATGTGCCATTGCATTATATTATTTCCTGCCTTAATTTCCTATACTGTCACCCAAAGAGCCACTTGTGACAGATTGACAAATTTTTAATTAGTAAAATAATTCAACTTTGTCAAATAAATCACAGCCCTTGTGTCAACTCTCAAGTGATCACTACTGCCACAAAGTGTTCATCACCCCCACCACCACAACAGTGTTCACTAACTCTTCCATCCATATTCAAAGTAACATATCACGTGCTATCTACTACATCTATTACGCGACCCAGAAGTGAGGAGCATGCATGATGACATCACTGCAAACAGTATGCTTGTGTGATTGGCTGCTTAGACTTATCACTGCATTGCCTTAAGTTATCACTACATAGATGTTTTAATGGTTTGAAAGCGCTTACTCACTTCAAGTGACGGATTTCATCTGATCTAGGAAGCTAAGAAGGGTGTTTTATGAATGTACAGTATAATAGTGTTATAACTGTAGAGGCTGGCGAATACTCACGTGATGGGGGCAGGTTATAACCTCACAACAAAAGACTGCACTCTATTAACACTTTAAACGTTCCCATGAGGAAGGTTTCCTACGTTGAAATTTGGTTTGTGTTTAAAGTTTGGAGATAGAATGTCATGTTGCATTAAGATCAATCAGTAACAAAATAGCTTGTGTAGTCTAGGTTGTCAAGTCGAGTCCGAAGCGTTGAGGGGGTCCGTTTTGGTGGCCTCAGTATTCCATCCCTGCTTTTTGCAGATGATGTGGTGCTGTTGGCTCCTTCAAACAGGGCTCTCCAACTCTCACTGGAGCGTTTCGCAGCCGAGTGTGAAGCGGTTGGGATGAAAATCAGCACCTCCAAATCTGAAACCATGGTCCTCAGTCGGAAAAGGGTGGAGTGCCCCCTCCGGGTCAGGGGGGAGATCTTGCCCCAAGTGGAGGAGTTTAAGTATCTTGGGGTCTTGTTCACGAGTGAGGGCAGGAGGGAGCGAGAGATCGACAGGCGGATCGGTGCAGCGTCTGCTGTGATGCGGACGTTGTATCGGTCTGTCGTGGTGAAGAAGGAGCTGAGCCAAAGGGCGAAGGTCTCAATTTACCGGTCGATCTACGTTCCAACCCTCATCTATGGTCACGAGCTATGGGTCGTGACCGAAAGAACGAGATCCCGGATACAAGCGGCCGAAATGAGTTTTCTCCGCAGGGTGTCCGGGCACTCCCTTAGAGATAAGGTGAGAAGCTCGGTCATCCGGGAGGGGCTCCGAGTCGAGCCGCTTCTCCTCCACATCGAGAGGAGCCAGATGAGGTGGCTTGGGCATCTGATTCGGATGCCTCCTGAACGCCTCCCTGGTGAGGTGTTCCGGGCATGTCCCACCGGGAGGAGACCCCGAGGAAGACCCAGGACACGCTGGAGAGACTATGTCACCCAGCTGGCCTGGGAACGCCTCGGGATCCCCCGGGGAGAGCTGGAAGAAGTAGCTAGGGAGAGGGAAGTCTGGGCTTCCCTGCTAAAGCTGTTGCCCCCGCGACCCGGCCCCGGATAAGCGGTAGAAGATGGATGGATGGATATATCGCTTTCACAACAGCTGCAGCTGTAACAAAGTGCTGTCCAAAACAGTTGACAAAAAATGTCAGAATACAGTAAAATGACAAAACAAATAAGATAAGACATGGATAGTCATGCAATCATAACCATATTCGAGCAGATGCCTTCTTGTTTGAGGCAGTTGGAGATGAAAGAGGAGAGAATAATAGTGTCCTTTGACCAGTGGATCAGAGACATGATGCTAAAAATTTGCACAGGATATCACATCACTTCCCGGGTGAGAGGACGCTGGCGTGTATGCCGCCGCTTCTCACTCCAAACTTTTCAAAGCTCAGATATTCCTTCTGATTTTTCTTTTACCCTTCTGTTTTGGACTGTTTGGACTGTGATTGATGTAACAAATCATAGCTTCACCCGACCAATCAAACCCCAATTCATAACTTAGTCCACGGGCTAACGCCGGTAGCTTAAACTTACCGGCTGTCACCGCACTGGCCTTTCTCCCTCATCATGGGGCGCCACAACTTCGCCGCCTTTGGGTTATTTCTGATACTTCTGACGTTCTGCCATCATCCAGTGACAGGACTGCTCCACTATTCTGTCTCGGCTCTTCTCCGAATCCGGAGGATTGCACCGGAGCCTCCACCGCAGGAGCTGCACCATCATCCTGACATCGCTCGCCTGCCTCGACGTCGCTACATTCACCGCGGGTCGCGTAGACATCTTGACCATAAAAACCCTGGCTCAATCAACTCGACCTGGTCCACTTCTCGACGTCCTCCCAGAAACCCCGGCCGCAACACCAACTACCATGCAGTAGCCCGCCTGGCTAGGTCGGCTAACAGCACTGCCACCGTCAACTTTGGACTGCTGAACATCCGCTCACTCACGAACAAGGGACACCTCATTCAAGACGTCCTCGCCGAACGCAAACTTGACTTCCTCGTTTTAACAGAAACCTGGCAACAAACAAACGACTTCGCTGCTCTGAATGACTCCACTCCTCCTTTGTTTACATCTGCCGTCCCCGTGGCAACGGCCGTGGATGATGCCTCGCGGTAATCCACCGTGAGAAGTGGAAAGTCTTGCCTGTCTCTGTCCCTGCATCAAGCGCTTTTGAATGCCTTGTGTTTAAACTCCCTGGACCCTCGCCAACCATCATTGCCACAGTTTATCGCCCCCCGAAGCCACATAGCGATTTTGTCAATGAATTTTCGAGCTTAATCACATACTTATCCACTCTCTCGCCAAATTTAATTTTGCTGGGAGATTTCAATATCCACATGGACAACCCCGACCTGCCACTCACAAGAGACTTTACATCCTACCTGGAGAGCCTCGCGATACACTGATTAATTGACTTGCCCACCCACATCAAAGGCCACACATTGGACTTGGTTTGTTGCTCTGGCCTCTCCCCCTCCAAACCCACTGCCGATGTTTTTCCTGAAAGCGATAATTTCCTCCTCACTTTTAACACCGTACACCATGTCTCTCTACAATCAAAACCTCCCGCCTCATTTCTTTTCGTACTACCAAAAATATCAACCGTTTCTGTCACGTTGCACCCAAAGCGACAGAAGGATCGCTTCGTGCACAACAATAACTGGAGGTGGATCCCCGAAATAGCAGACACAGAAAAAATGTTTGTCAGAGAAAAAAAAGTGATTTAATATAAACACAAAATACCTGTCAAAGTGAACAACAGGAGACGCTGGTCAAAATAAGGACCAGGAAAAATAAATAAGTAGACAAACAGAAAACGCTTGCGGAAAAACTAGCTCGGAGAATATTAAGGTGAACGCTATAATCTCCCATAAGAGGATGTAAAGGCACGCACTAACAGCCACTACTAGGCTTTAAGGCAATGAATGAATCGAGAAGGAATGGGCGAGAGTATTGGCACGGCGTGGAATACTCCGGCAGTGAGTCGACTGCCAGAGCGCCCAAATAAAGCATGTGTAATTAATCACAAATGGGTGGCAGGTGTGCAGGCGGCAAGCAGGAAGCCTGCCCCCTGCTGGCAAACACGGGACATGACAGTTTCCCGCCCCCAGACGCCCTTTCAATGACCTCACCGCTCACTACAATGCGTGCCTCACAAATATTCTAAATTCTCTTGCCCCCCTGAAGATCAGGACTGCCTCATTCTCTGGACTGCCACCTGGTTTACACCCGCTCTTAGGTTATTGAAATAAAAAAAACGCCAACTTGAGCGACTCTATAAGAAAACCAGTCTCACCATCCATAAGGACATGTACACTACCCATATCACTAAATACAAGGACCAAATTGCACAAACCAAATCCAGCTACTACTCCGGCCTCATCCTCTCCAAAGAAGGAAATTAAAGAACTCTCTTCTCCGTCATGAACAAAATCCTCCGTCCACCAAATTCTCTCCCCCTCCACCTGTACTCCACAGCAACCTGCAACTCCATAATGGAGCACTTCAATCAGAAAATCCTCAAGATCCATCACCACCTCCATCAAAACCTGCCTGCCCACCCCCTCATCTGAACCTTCCTCTCCTTGTCATTCCTTCTCCAGTTTTGTTCCACCCAAGACTGCTGAATTATCCAACCTCATACTCAAATCCAAGCCCACCACTTGCCAGCTCGATCTTCATCCCTTGTTAAATCCTGCCTTCCTTCCCTGCTTCCTCTCATATCTGCTATAATCCACTCCTAACTCTCTTCTGGTATTGTCCCATCACTCTTCAAAACTGCTGCTATCACCCCCACACTGAAAAAACATGGCTCCGACCCTAACAACTTCGATAACCTCCGCCCCATCTCCAACCTTCCATTTATCCAGAAAATCCTAGAAAAAACTGTTGCTGCTCAACTCCACTCCCACCTGTCCTTTCACTCTCTCTATGAACCCTTTCAGTCCAGTTTTCGCCCCCACCACAGCACAGAGACTGCCCTAATCCGTCTTGTAAATGATCTCCTCATAGCATCTGATTCCGGTTTAGTCTCCATCCTCATCCTCTTAGACTTGAGCGCGCCCCCTTTGACACAATCTCTCACCCTATCCTCCTCAATAGACTCTCCTCCATTGGTCTGTCCCACATTCCTCTCAGTTGGTTCCACTCCTACCTCACCGGCCGCACTCAGTTTGTCCAGCTCAAATCCTTCACCTCAAAGCCCTCCCCAGTCACCACAGGTGTACCACAGGGATCTGTCCTAGGTCCCCTTCTCTTCATCATCTACCTCCTGCCTCTTGGCCATATCCTCCGCAAATTTAATATCCTGTCATGGTTCGGTCTAACCGAATCAAGTGTTGGAACCCAAAAGTGTAGACGCCAGACAAGGTCTCCGAAGCAAGAAATATTTATTGTACAAAATTCGCACCGACAAAGTAGTAACATAAAGCGCTGGTCAAAACAAGGACCAGAGGGCACAAAAAAAGAACAACAAAAAGCGCTTGCACAAAAGGCAAGGGAGGAAAATAAGGATCGCGAAGACAAACACAAACAATGTATCAAAATACACGCAAGAGAAAGCCAATTCACAAAATAAAATCCAATACTTCCAAAACCATTGGTATGGAGAGTTCAAAAGCGAAACACGACGAGATCTATAGCAATAATAGTCTATGGGCAAGGAGGCATCAAGGCATAAACAATACTCCGACAACCAGCAGACAGATTGTTGGTCCTTAAATACACAGTTCCTTAATTGAAAGATTGGCAGCAGGGGTACAGCCAGAAAGTCTGCTCAGTCTGCCACCTGCTGGCCAGGCCAAGGACAGGAACATGACATATCCACTTTCACTACTTTGCTGATGACACCCAGCTCTACCTCTCCTGCAAGCCAAACTCCATACTCCCACCCCCCTCCCTCACCTCTTGCCTCTCCAAACTCAAAACATGGTTCACAACAAACTTTCTTAAATTAAATGCTAATAAAACTGAAGTCCTCCTTCTTGGCACCAAATCCACTTTATCTAAAGTAAACAGTTTTTCCTTCAACATTGACAGCTCCTTAGTGTACCCCTGCCCCCAGGCCAAGAGTCTGGGTGTCATCCTGGATAGCATGCTCACCTTCCACTCACATATCAACACTAAGGGTGTGGAAAATAATCGATATTAATCGATACATCGATGCGCACGTCCGCGATCCGAGTGCATCGGCTCATTCACTGGGTACGACGCGATTGACGGGTGAAATCGCGATTCATCACGATGCATTGATGGGTATCGGTGAAATCGCGATTCATCACGATGCATTGATGGGTATCGGTAAAATCCGATTCAATAGCCGTTTTATTCATGTTAAACGTCACATATCTGCCCTTTCCTAGGCGCAATGAATGCACCATCATTGCTTTGCGTTTTGTGTTGAATACGGACGGTAGCCGTGCGTCACATACAGTCCAGTACACAACGAGCGAAACATTATGGAAGTTAGCGCACGCAGCAGCAAGGAAACTACTATATTTAATGCAGCCGCAACATTCAAATCTTATGTTTGGAAATACTACGGCTTCGAAAAGAAAGACGAAAGCTTGATAAAACCTCCGTAATTTGCAAGGAATGTCGCACTAAGAAGCCATACAACGGCAGCACCACAAATATGCAGACCCACTTAAACCGATGGCACCAGATCACCGACAAGTTTCCCTTCCGCTTCCCCGCCCAGTTCCTCGTCGGACACCGGAGAAACTCTTGGTAAACCAGGTCAGGATCAGAAAAAAATCGCCTCTTATTTTGGGAGTCCCCTTGCAACTCACTGTGACCGCGCAATGGCTATAACTAAGGCCACTGCTTATTTCATATGCAAAGACCTCCAGCCTTAGCGTGGTGGACAACGAGGGTTTCAGACAGCTCGTGCACGTTTTGGAACCCATGTATAAAATACCAGACAGGTCTGTGTTCACTTACAAACATATTCCCGATGTGTACAACAAAGTGAGAAGTGAGATTACTGTGTCGCTGAACAGTGCGCAAAGAGTTGCACTTACAGTGGATGGGTGGACATCTTGCGCTAGAGATTCATATACATATATATATATATATATATATATATATATATATATATAATTATATTTCATATAAGACACTCAGTGAGAATAGTCTGTTTGTGTTTACACTATAGCAACAGCTGTGAGTCTCAGGTGCCAAATTGTTTACATTTTCTTTGCACAAAACCCAATTGTGAAAGGGCTTAAATAAGTTGTTTTACAAGTTCTACTCTTTATAAGGAATAAAGTGGTATCCTTTTTGTAATACCATACTGAATTCCATCTTTTTAAAAGCTTTTTTTCTTTGCTTATTTGCATCATGTTTAATTGCACAATATTGCAACAAATTGCATTGTACCGTATCGGATCGCATTGATTTGAACTTAATGTGTATCGAATCGTATCGCATCGTGACGACGGTGAAACGTATCGCATCGTATCGCCAGAAAATTCCATGTATCGTTTAAGTATCGCATCGCTGGCAGTGGATCGTGATGTGTATCGAATCGTCCTCAGTGCTGAGATTCACATCCCTAATCAACACCATCACCCGCACTGCTTATTTCCACCTCCGCAATATTACCAGACTTCGCCCTTCCCTCATCCCCCGCACCACTGCTATTCTTGTCCACAGTCTTGTCACATCCCACCTTGATTACGGCAATGCTCTCCTCGAAGAGCCTCGAATCCCTTTGCATAAGGACCGCAAAAATCCCGAAGAAATCTAATAAATTCCATTGAAGGAAACCCATATTGATGGATTAACTCCGTCGCTTTCAGAGGGGCGGGTCTGCCACTGACAGGTAACAATTAGCGCTACGTGTAAAGAGCAGCATCACAGTTAGTTTCAATCACGGTTTGTTGCGTTCGCGATCGGCAGTTTAAATAGCGTGTAAAGCCTTTCTGTAACAGTGGTGTCTTTTATTGAGTTATTTTTGTACAATCGTCACGTTTGTGCGGTCGCACTAGAATGTTTGTTTGAACCAAGTAATTTGCGTTACAGCTAGTCAAGTCAAGTCAAGTCAAGTCAACAGTATTTATAGAGCACTTTCAAACAGCCATCGCTGCATACAAAGTGCTGTACATGGAGCGATTTAACATACACAGTAAACAGTAAGACGAAATGGTAATAAAGGCGGTAGAAAGCACCAAGCAGTAAAATCATGCTGAGTCGAACGCCAAAGAATACAAGTGGGTTTTGAGGAGGGCTTTAAAGATGGGCAGCAAGGAGGCCTCTTTTACTGTGAGCTGGTAGTTACGCCAGCAGTCTTTCCATATTTAATAAGAGACATGAAATTTGTCTTTTTTCCACTTGCGTTCAGCTTTGCGACACTAGAGTCAATAATGTCTGCACTTCACTTTCGGGTTTGGCCGTTGGGATTTGGAGTCCTTTTGCTCGATTCCAGTTATGTTTGCTGAATGCTTTCTCGTGTTTGGAATAATGAATATTGATAATACATAGTTTAAAATCATGGTTGATTTATTTATTTATTATTATTATTGTGACGTTAAAGGTATTAATTAATGTAGTGTTAGTGGTAGTGGTAATAAGTACTCAGAGAATGGTTAGAGATTCAGCCATCTCGTTACCTCTGTGCTCCGCGTTCTAGACGCATAATTTTCCCACGGGACGCACAGTTCCAAGCAATGTGCGTTTTTGGGACGCAAGGAAATTTCTCAGGCAAAACAAACAAACAAACAAACAAACAAAAAAACTACGGCAAGCCTGAGGATTTCACCGTAACAATCGTTACCGGTAGCGTGTCGTTTCCGTGACGTAATTTTCACGGAACCGAAAAAAAGACTAATTATAAAAGTCACCGCACTTGAATTGACTGTGTGATCCACGCGATTTCACTGCGCCTGTATGTGTGTTTGTGATGTGATGTGGTGTGCAAGTTGTTTCTTCTAATTTACTTTTGTTTTGTTGTTTTCAGTGCTGGGTGCGGGGGACACAACAGATGACGTTATGTGCGATGGGGGTTGTTATTTTAGTCCGCAAACTGAGGAATCAAGCGGATGAACGTTTGAGATGGCGGCGAAAAAAACTCACCAAGGTCTACTAATTATGATATTTAAAAAATGGAAATGCTTGTCTGATTTTTCGTATGAATCGTCCAAAATGGCACTCATACTTTTCTGATCAGGTAAACTGTAAAATTATCACTGAAAGATTACCGCTTTTTCTGCAGTCAGTGATTGACTTCTATGCAAAGTCATTTCTGTCATTTTTGGAGCGATCCGCGCGATTGAAAACAACATGGAGACGTTGGAATTCACGCTGCGAAAGAATTTTTCGGATCTGAATGATTGGCGCCAGTGAGAGATACAGACCAACGACTCAAGGCTGTCTGGAATTGTTGGCGGCCGTCTTTCCAAAACAAACAACGCTATCAGGCCTTTCCCCTGGATGGAAATACGCATGGAGTCTAGGGCCCCACCACCACCATCCCTCCTTCTCGGCCATGGACTGATAAGCCCGGACTGGCTTCATGATGAGTAGACCTCGACGAAGCAGCTGTGACCTGTACATGCATACACATACACGAATGGACAAGCACACGCGCATACACATCCTTGTTATCACCGTCTTCATCGCTCCGGTTCTTTTTCCCCCGTGACGTGGCTTGACCTGGCCGTGCAGCTGGTCAGGCGGCCGCATCGCGGTCACCCCCCTCCTTACCCCCCTCTCCCTTCTCATTCATCTTCCCCCTTATACATGTTAGGTCTTGTGACTTGTTTGTAACTGTCATATGCTTATTCATGTGCTAGGGTCTTTTTTTTATCCTGGATTTAAATTATCCTCGAAAGAGGATAGTTCGAGCGTGTTTTTTTTTCCCTCTCCCTACCCAGCGTTTTTCCTTTCTGAACTCTGATTGTAATTTCCCCATTGCGGGACAAATAAAGGATATAAAGGATATCTTAAAGTCATTTCTCAACTTGTGTTCTGTGGCATGTCATGCCTGTTGAGTATTGACTTACTGCATATTAAAAAACTACTGCACTAAAACATTAATTCATAAATGTATACCATATGATTTTATTTTTTTTTCTCAGCATAAATAACACGTACCCTGACTGTTCTACTCTTTGAATAAAAACACTTCATTCAAGCATTAGGGAGTACAAAGGGTTATAATGGAGGGGTGTTGCAAATCATGAAGACCTGCCAAGTGGTATGCTAGCATTGTTTTATACATGTCCTCGGCTAGGCCTCAGTTTCAAAATCAGTTCTTGCTCCTTGGCCTTGGCCTCGGAGGCAAGTCCTTAGTCCTTGGCCTTGGCCTTGCCCCGGAAAATTTTCCAAGTCCCTGGCCTTGGCCTTGGCCTCGTAGTCAAGTCCTTGGCCTCGGGTTGCCGGTCCTTGGACACAACACTGCAAGTATGTTTGTTTGTTTGTTTGTTTATTGAACATAAAACATATACAGTAACAATTTGACAGAAAATAAGGTAGATAAAATAGTAAAAACAAAGAAATCAATCTTCATTCAACACAGTTATTATGTTCAAGGAAGTAGGAAGAAGTAAAAAACGTATCTAGTCCTACCCCGTTATGTGTTTATATCTAATAAATCATTTTTATATGGTTGGTTGGTTGGTTGGTTTGTTTGTTTATTGAACATAAAACATATACATTAATAATTTGACAGAAAATAAGGTAGATAAAAAAGTAAAAGAAAGAAATCAGTCTTCATTCAACACAGTTATTATGTTCAAGGGAGTAGGATGAAGTAAAAAAAACTTATCTAGTCCTACCCCGTTATTTGTTTATATCTACTAAATCATTTTTATATCAATCAGAAAAGAAAAAGTAAGAAGAAGTCTCCATTAAGGCTCATACTTTACCCTTAACCGTGATATTTTCACAACTTTTGGTTTGTATCCTCCCAAAATTAAAAGCTGCACGTGACAGAGGGGAAACTGCCTACTTAAGACATAACAAACTTATTGTCCACCCCCGCACCAGTACTCCAACACAACAGGCTCGAGTTCAACACCATCAAGCAGCAGACTGAGAATTTTTCACCACCCGACAATCAAAACTCTGACCCTTCTGAAGCAGGAAATTCACATACCAAAAAACATGGACTTCGAATCCTTTGATGACCCTTCCAACCCTTTGATGACCTCCAACCCTACTGACCACAAGACGTTTGACCCTGAGAACAACTTGGACCCGGACAATAACTTTTTCAAGACCGACCGACCGCGAGGCAGCCAGCGACGACCGACCGTGAGGGAGCCAGTGATGACCGTGAGGAAGCCAGCGACGACTGCAGGGAAGCCAGCGACCGTGAGGAAGCCTAGAGATAACCAGCCTGCGACCACCGTGAGGGAGCCAACGACGACCGCAAGGGAGCCAGAGACGACCGAGAGGAAACCAGCGACGACTGCAGGGGAGCCAGTGACCGCGAGGGAGCCGGGAGACGGCGAGCCTGAGGCAGCCGGGAGACAACCAGCCAGCGCGCGGGAGAGAGCCGGGAGGCAGCCAGCCGGCGAGCGTGAGGGAGTCGGCGACGACCGCAAGGGAGCCAGTGACCACGAGGGACCCAGTGATGACGGCGAGAGAGCGAGCGACGACAGCGAGGAAACCAACGACGGCCGTGAGGGAGCCATCGACGACCGTGTGGGAGCGGGAAATTCACATCCCAAAAACATGAACTTCCAACTCTTTGAAGATATTGACTGTAAGCCATTCGATCCCGAGAACAATTTGGACCCAGACAATAACTTCTTCAACAAAAAAAAAGAGGTAACAAACTCTGACTATTTCCTGGATGAACATCCATCCATCCATCCATCCATCATCTACCGCTTATCCGGGGCCGGGTCGCGGGGGCAACAGCTTTAGCAGGGAAGCCCAGACTTCCCTCTCCCTAGCTACTTCTTCCATCTCTCCCCGGGGGATCCCGAGTCGTTCCCAGGCAAGCTGGGTGACATAGTCTCTCCAGCGTGTCCTGGGTCTTCCTCGGGGTCTCCTCCCGGTGGGACATGACCGGAACACCTCACCGGGGAGGCGCTCAGGAGGCATCCGAATCAGATGCCCAAGCCACCTCATCTGGCTCCTCTCGATGTGGAGGAGAAGCGGCTCGACTCTGAGCCCCTCCCGGATGACTGAGCTTCTCACCTTATCTCTAAGGGAGAGCCCGGACACCCTGCGGAGAAAACTCATTTCAGCCGCTTGTATCCGGGATCTCGTTCTTTCGGTCACGACCCATAGCTCGTGACAGATAGATGAGGGTTGGGACGTAGATCGACCGGTAAATTGAGAGCTTCGCCCTTTGGCTCAGCTCCTTCTTCACCACGACAGACCGATACAACGAATCACAGCAGACGCTGCACCGATCCGCCTGTCAATCTCTCGCTCCCTCCTGCCCTCACTCGTGAACAAGACCCCAAGATACTTAAACTCCACCACTTGGGGCAAGATCTCCTCCCCGACCCGGAGGGGGCACTCCACCCTTTTCCGACTGAGGACCATGGTTTCAGATTTGGAGGTGCTGATTTTCATCCCAACCGCTTCACACTCGGCTGCGAAACGCTCCAGTGAGAGTTGGAGAGCCCCGTTTGAAGGAGCCAACAGCACCACATCATCTGCAAAAAGCAGGGATGTAATACTGAGGCCCCCAAAACGGACCCCCTCAACGCTTCGGCCGTGCCTAGAAATTCTGTCCATAAAGGTTATGAACAGAATCGGCGACAAAGGGCAGCCTTGGCGGAGTCCTACCCCCACTGGAAACGATTCCGACTTACTGCCGGCAATGCGAACCAAACTCTGACATCGGTGGTACAGTGACCGAACAGCCCGTATCAGGGGGTTTGGTACCCTATACCCACGAAGCACCCCCCACAGAACTCCCCGAGGGACACGGTCAAACGCCTTCTCCAAGTCCACAAAACACATGTAGACTGGTTGGGCGAATTCCCACATACCCTCAAGGACCCTGCTAAGGGTGTAGAGCTGGTCCACTGTTCCACGGCCGGGACGAAAACCACACTGCTCCTCCTCAATCTGAGGCTCGACTTCCCGACGGACCCTCCTCTCCAGCACCCCTGAATAGACCTTACCAGGGAGGCTGAGGAGTGTGATCCCTCTGTAGTTGGAACACACCCTCCGGTCCCCCTTTTTAAAAAGAGGGACTACCACCCCGGTCTGCCAATCCAGAGGCACTCTCCCTGTTGACCACGCGATGTTGCAGAGGCGTGTCAACCAGGACAGCCCCACAACATCCAGAGCCTTGAGGAACTCCGGGCGGATCTCATCCACCCCTGCGGCCTTGCCACCGAGGAGCTTTTTAACCACATCGGTGACTTCAACCACAGAGATAGGAGAGCCCACCTCAGAGTCCCCAGGCTCTGCTTCCTCCAAGGAAGGCGTGTTGGTGGAGTTGAGGAGGTCTTCGAAGTACTCTGCCCACCGGTTCACAACGTCCCGAGTCGAAATCAGCAGCGCCCCATCCCCACGTTACACAGTGTTAGTGGTGCACTGCTTCCCCCTCCTGAGACGTCGGATGGTGGACCAGAATTTCCTCGAAGCCGTCCGGAAGTCGGCTTCCATGGTCTCACCGAACTCTTCCCACGCTCGGGTTTTTGCCTCGGCGACCACCGAAGCCGCGGTCCGCTTGGCCAGTCGATACCCGTCAGCTGCCTCTGGGGTCCCACAGGCCATAAAGGCTCGATAGGACTCCTTCTTCAGCTTGACTGTATCCCTTACTGCTGGTGTCCACCAGCGAGTACGGGGGTTGCCGCCACGACAGGCACCAACCACTTTACGGCCACAACTCAGATTGGCCGCCTCAACAATAGAAGCACGGAACATGGTCCACTCGGGCTCAATGACCCCGCCTCCCCCGGAACATGGGAAAAGCTCTGTCGGAGGTGGGAGTTGAAACTCCTTCTGACAGGAGATTCCGCCAGACGCTCCCAACAAACCCTCACTATACGTTTGGGTCTGCCAGGACGGACCGGCATCTTCCCCCACCATCGGAGCCTACTCACCACCAGGTGGTGATCAGTTGACAGCTCCGCCCCTCTCTTCAGCCGAGTGTCCAGAACATGCGGCCGCAAATCCGATGATACAACTTCAAAGTCGATCATCGAACTGCGTCCTAGGGTGTCATGGTGCCAAGTGCACATATGGACACCCTTATGTTTGAACAAGGTGTTCGTTATGGACAATCCGTGACGAGCACAGAAATCCAATAACAAAACACCACTCGGGTTCAGATCGGGGGGGCCGTTCCTCCCAATCACGCCCCTCCAGGTCTCACTGTCATTGCCCACGTGAGCATTGAAGTCCCCCAGCAGGAGTACTCTCCAGCACACCCTCCAAGGACTCCAAAAAGGGTGGGTATGCTGAGCTGCTGTTTAGTGCATATGCACAAACAACAGTCAGGACCCGTCCACCCACCCGAAGGCGGAGGGAGGCAACCCTCTCGTCTACCGGTGTGAACCCCAATGTACAGGCACTGACCCGGGGGGCAATGAGTATGCCCACACCTGCTCTGCGCCTCTCACCGTGAGCAACTCCAGAGTGGAAGAGAGATACCAGTACCGGTACCAGTTCTCTCGAGAGTTCAACCCCTCTCGAGAGAACTGGTACCGGAACCCAGGCTGTGTGTGGAGGCAAGTCCGACTATATCCAGTCGGAAATTCTCTGCCTCACACACCAGCTCGGGCTCCTTCCCTGCCAGAGAGGTGACATTCCATGTCCCAAGAGCTAGTTTCTGCAGCCGAGGATCGGACCACCAGGGTCCCCGCCTTTGGCTGCCGCCGAGCTCACATAGCACCCGAGCCAATGGGAAGGGGGACCCACGTTGCCTCTTCGGGCTGTGCCCGACCGGGCCCCATGGGTGTAGGCCCGGCCACCAGGCGCTTGCCAACGAGCCCCACCTCCAGGCCTGGCTCCAGAGGGGGGCCCCGGTGACCCACGTCCGGGCAAGGGAAACCTAGGTCCATTTATTTCATTCATCATAGGGGTCTTTGAGCCGTGCTTTGTCTGGCCCCTCACCTAGAACCTGTTTGCCACGGGTGACCCTGCCAGGGGCATAAAGCCCCAGACAACTTAGCTTCTAGGATCATTGGGACACACAAACCCCTCCACCACGGTAAGGTGACGACTCTCGGAGGGGCCTGGATGAACAATTCAACACTAATATAAAATTGGAAAATGCACTTTCGGTAATACACTTAAACAGTAGAAGTCTCTATAAAAACTTCACAAAAATTAAAGAATACCAGACTAAATTCAATAAATTTAAAATAATTGCCATATCAGAAACTTGGCTTGATGAAGATAAAACAACTGAAATGGAAATAGAAGGTTATGAAATGTTTGCAACTAATAGAGAAAACAAAAAAGGAGGGGGGGGGGTTGCAATATATGTATACAAAGCACTAAAATGCAGTAAAATCGAGAGATTGACAAACACAATAGAAAACCTAATGGAATGTCTAACCATTGAAATACACAATAAAAAGGCATCAAATATCATCATAAGTTGCATCTATAGGACACCAGGAACATGTATTGACACATTCAATAAAAAACTAACAGATATGCTCAGTTACTACAACGATAAGAAAACACGAATATGTGGTGACTTTAACATTGACTTATTAAACCCAAATAGACACAAAAAAACAACTGACTTCATAAATACTATGTACAGCAACAGCTTTTTCCCAGTAATCCTGAAACCTAGCAGAATAACAGTTGACGCGGCCACATTAATAGATAACATATTTATAAATAAGATTGATGATAAAATGGGAAGTGGACTTCTCATTAATGACATAAGTGACCACCTACCTGTTTTTGCAGTTTTTCATAATTATTTCGATAGAAAAGCTAAATCAACAACTCGTATAACAGAAATAAGACTAAGAACCCAACGTTCCATCGATGCCTTTAAGCAAGACCTAGAAAAACAAAACTGGACCGAGGTCTACTCAAACGAAGACCCAAATACAGCGTTTGAAGTATTTCAGTCTACCATAATCTCCTTATATGATAAACATTTTCCATTAACTAAAGTTTCCAAAAAGTATAAAGACCCAAGTAAGCCATGGATAACGAAAGGCATAGAAAACGCATGTAAAAAGAAAAACAATTTATATAAATCGTTTTTAAAATTCAGAACTGAAGAAGCAGAAAAAAATATAAGACCTATAAAAATAAACTAGTAAAAATGATAAGAACCAGTAAAAGAGATCATTATCATGCACTATTAGAGCAGAATAAAGGTAACACACAAGAAATATGGAAAATACTTAACCAAGTAATCGGAAATAGTCCTAAAAAAATGGATTATCCAGAGTATTTTATCAAAGGAAAAAATACTATTTTGGAAAAAACTGCAGAAATAGCAACTGAATTTAATGAGTATTTTGTCAACATCGGCAGTAACCTAGCAAAACAAATTCCTGATCCAACAGACCTGTTTGAAGTGGATAGATACGTAGAAAAAAACTCCTCCACGATGTTCCTTACTGCAGTAAAACAAGAAGTATTAAATATTATAAAAACTTTTTTTTTAAAATTCAACTGATTGCTTTAATATTGATATGACAATAATCAAGCAGATTATAGAATATGTAGTGCGACCTTTCACACACATATGCAACCTGTCATTCAAAGCTGGTATCTTTCCATCAAAAATGAAAATTGCTAAAGTTATTCCAATCTATAAAAGTGGAGAAAAACATCTGTTTACAAATTATAGACCAATATCACTACTACCACAATTTTCAAAAATATTAGAAAAACTATTTTGTCGCAGACTTGATAGTTTTATACAAAAGCATGCGCTGTTAAGTGAAAATCAATATGGCTTCAGGGAAAAACGGACCACCTCAATGGCAGTTATGGAGTTTGTGGAAGCAATAGCCACTAATATAGACAACAAAGAATTTACTGTTGGGGTTTTCCTAGATCTAAAAAAAGCTTTTGACACAATAGATCACAGTATATTATTGAAAAAACTAGAAAGATATGGCATTAGAGGTGTAGCTTATAAATGGATAAAAAGTTATTTAGAAAACAGATATCAGTACGTGCAACTCAACAATAAAAAAACGAATCAACTGAAAATCACTCACGGAGTACCTCAGGGGTCAGTGCTTGGTCCAAAACTATTCATCTTATATATAAATGATATCTGCAAGGTCTCAAAACTATTTATCCATCCATCCATCCATCTTCTACCGCTTATCCGGGGCCGGGTCGCGGGGGCAACAGCTTTAGCAGGGAAGCCCAGACTTCCCTCTCCCTAGCTACTTCTTCCAGCTCTCCCCGGGGGATCCGAGGCGTTCCCAGGCCAGCTGGGTGACATAGTCTCTCCAGCGTGTCCTGGGTCTTCCTCGGGGTCTCCTCCCGGTGGGACATGCCCGGAACACCTCACCAGGGAGGCGTTCAGGAGGCATCCGAATCAGATGCCCAAGCCACCTCATCTGGCTCCTCTCGATGTGGAGGAGAAGCGGCTCGACTCGGAGCCCCTCCCGGATGACCGAGCTTCTCACCTTATCTCTAAGGGAGAGCCCGGACACCCTGCGGAGAAAACTCATTTCGGCCGCTTGTATCCGGGATCTCGTTCTTTCGGTCACGACCCATAGCTCGTGACCATAGATGAGGGTTGGAACGTAGATCGACCGGTAAATTGAGAGCTTCGCCCTTTGGCTCAGCTCCTTCTTCACCACGACAGACCGATACAACGTCCGCATCACAGCAGACGCTGCACCAATCCGCCTGTCGATCTCTCGCTCCCTCCTGCCCTCACTCGTGAACAAGACCCCAAGATACTTAAACTCCTCCACTTGGGGCAAGATCTCCCCCCCGACCTGGAGGGGGCACTCCACCCTTTTCCGACTGAGGACCATGGTTTCAGATTTGGAGGTGCTGATTTTCATCCCAACCGCTTCACACTCGGCTGCGAAACGCTCCAGTGAGAGTTGGAGAGCCCTGTTTGAAGGAGCCAACAGCACCACATCATCTGCAAAAAGCAGGGATGCAATACTGAGGCCACCAAAACGGACCCCCTCAACGCTTCGGCTGCGCCTAGAGATTCTGTCCATGAAGGTTATGAACAGAATCGGTGACAAAGGGCAGCCTTGGCGGAGTCCTACCCTCACTGGAAACGATTCCGACTTACTGCCGGCAATGCGGACCAAACTCTGACATCGGTGGTATAGTGACCGAACAGCCCGTATCAGGGGGTTCGGTACTCCATACCCACGAAGCACCCCCCACAGAACTCCCCGAGGGACACGATCAAACGCCTTCTCCAAGTCCACAAAACACATGTAGACTGGTTGGGCGAATTCCCACATACCCTCGAGAACCCAGCTAAGGGTGTAGAGCTGGTCCACTGTTCCACGGCCGGGACGAAAACCACACTGCTCCTCCTCAATCTGAGGTTCGACTTCCTGACGGACCCTCCTCTCCAGCACCCCTGAATAGACCTTACCAGGGAGGCTGAGGAGTGTGATCCCTCTGTAGTTGGAACACACCCTCCGGTCCCCCTTTTTAAAAAGAGGGACTACCACCCCGGTCTGCCAATCCAGAGGCACTCTCCCCGTTGACCACGCGATGTTGCAGAGGCGTGTCAACCAGGACAGCCCCACAACATCCAGAACCTTGAGGAACTCTGGGCGGATCTCATCCACCCCTGGGGCCTTGCCACCGAGAAGCTTTTTAACCACATCGGTGACTTCAACCACAGAGATAGGAGAGCCCACCTCAGAGTCCCCAGGCTCTGCTTCCTCCAAGGAAGGCGTGTTGGTGGAGTTGAGGAGGTCTTCGAAGTACTCTGCCCACCGGTTCACAACGTCCCGAGTCGAAGTCAGCAGCGCCCCATCCCCACTGTACACAGTGTTCGTGGTGCACTGCTTCCCCCTCCTGAGACGTCGGATGGTGGACCAGAATTTCCTCGAAGCCGTCCGGAAGTCGGCTTCCATGGCCTCACCGAACTCTTCCCATGCTCTGGTTTTTGCCTCGGCGACCACCGAAGCTGCGTTCCGCTTGGCCAGTCGGTACCCGTCAGCTGCCTCTGGGGTCCCACAGGCCATAAAGGCTCGATAGGACTCCTTCTTCAGCTTGACGGCATCCCTTACTGCTGGTGTCCACCAGCGAGTACAAGGGTTGCCGCCACGACAGGCACCAACCACCTTACGGCCACAACTCAGATTGGCCGCCTCAACAATAGAGGCACAGAACATGGTCCACTCGGACTCAATGTCCCCCGTCTCCCCCGGAACATGGGAAAAGCTCTGTCTGAGGTGGGAGTTGAAACTCCTTCTGACAGGGGATTCCGCCAGACGCTCCCAAAAAAACCCTCACTATACGTTTGGGTCTGCCAGGACGGACCGGCATCTTCCCCCACCATCGGAGCCTACTCACCACCAGGTGGTGATCAGTTGACAGCTCCGCCCCTCTCTTCACCCGAGTGTCCAGAACATGCGGCCGCAAATCCGATGACACGACCACAAGGTCGATCATCGAACTACGGCCTAGGGTGTCCTGGTGCCAAGTGCACACGTGGACACCCTTATGTTTGAACAAGGTGTTCGTTATGGACAGTCCGTGACGAGCACAGAAGTCCAATAACAAAACACCACTCGAGTTCTGATCGGGGGGGCCGTTCCTCCCAATCACGCCCCTCCAGGTCTCACTGTCATTGCCCACGTGAGCATTGAAGTCCCCCAGTAGAACAAGGGAGTCCCCAGCAGGAGTACTCTCCAGCACACCCTCCAAGGACTCCAAAAAGGGTGGGTATGCTGAGCTGTTGTTTGGTGCATATGCACAAACAACAGTCAGGACCCGTCCCCCCACCCGCAGGCGGAGGGATGCAACCCTCTCGTCCACCGGTGTGAACCCCAATGTACAGGCACTGAGCCGGGGGGCAATAAGTATGCCCACACCTGCTCTGCGCCTCTCACCGTGAGCAACTCCAGAGTGAAAGAGAGTCCAACCCCTCTCAAGAGGACTGGTACCAGAACCTAGGCTGTGTGTGGAGGCAAGTCCGACTATATCCAGTCGGAACTTCTCTGCCTCACACACCAGTTCGGGCTCCTTCCCTGCCAGAGAGGTGACATTCCATGTCCCAAGAGCTAGCTTCTGCAGCCGAGGATCGGACCGCCAGGGTCCCAGCCTTTGGCTGCCGCCCAGCTCGCATTGCACCCGACCCCTTTGACCCCTCCCACGGGTGGGACCATGAGAAGGGGGACCCACGTTGCCTCTTCGGGCTGAGCCCGGCCGGGCCCCATGGGTGTAGGCCCGGCCACCAGGCGCTCGCCAACGAGCCCCACCTCCAGGCCTGGCTCCAGAGGGGGGCCCCGGTGACCCGCGTCCGGGCAAGGGAAACTGGATACCATCGATTTTATTTGTCATTGCTTTGTCTGGTCCCGCACCTAGGACCTGTTTGCCATGGGTGACCCTGCCAGGGGCATAAAGCCCCAGACAACTTAGCTCCTAGGATCATTGGGACACACACACCCCTCCACCACGGTAAGGTGACGGCTCACGGAGAGGCAACAACTTTCTACTGTTCTGGAATAAATCTGAAACAGCTCCTGACAACCGTAGAAAACGAATTAAACAAATTAAAAAACTGGTTCGACAGAAATAAATTGTCACTTAACCTGAAAAAATCGAAGTCCATTGTTTTTGGCACAAGACCAATCAAACACCAAGCTAAAATTATGGTAGACTCAATTGAAATAGAAAGAGCGTATGAAACCAAGTTTCTCGGATTAGTAATAGACTCAAAACTATGTTGGAAACCACATATCGATAACGTAAAAAGAAAAATAGCCAAGACCATAGGGATCCTCTACAAAACCAAGGAAGTGCTAAATAAGAGATCCTTGTACACATTATACTCTTCATTATTATTACCATACATAATAATAATGAATGAATTGAATAAGTTGGTACCTCTTAAATCATAGCAGCTTTCTCGAATTTCGAAAATCTTCTGAATGTGTTGGCAGAGCAGGTTATTGTGTGCTTTGTACATTAATTGGGCGATTTTAAAGTCAACGAGGTCATAACATTTCACCGTATTTAATTTGATAAATAGTGGATTCCGCATATTTTGATCTATTAATAATTCAAATTGCTTTTTTTGTAGTTTTAGAATAGGGAGTGTGTTTGTTTTGCAGGCATTTCCCCATATTTCCACAAAGTAGGTCATATATGGTAATAATAATGAAGTGTATAATGTGTACAAAGATCTCTTAGTTTTGAGTCTATTACTTATCCGAGAAACTTGGTTGCATACGCTCTTTCTATCTCAATTGAGTTTACCATAATTTTAGATTGGTGTATGATTGGTCTTGTGCCAAAAACAATTAACTTCGATTTTTTTCAGGTTAAGTGACAATTTATTTCTGTCAAACCAGTTTTTTAATTTGTTTAATTCATTTTCTACGGTTGTCAGGTGCTGTTTCAGATTTATTCCAGAAAAGTAGAACGTGTATCATCAGCAAATACGACACTTTTAAATTGTTTTGAGACCTTGCAGATATCATTTATATGTAAGATGAATAGTTTTGGACCAAGCACTGACCCCTGAGTAACTCCGTGAGTGATTTTCAGTTGATTTGTTTTTTTTATTGTTGAGCTGCACGTACTGATATCTGTTTTCTAAATAACTTTTTATCCATTTATAAGCTACACATCTAATGCCATATCTTTCTAGTTTTTTCAGTAATATACTGTGATCTATTGTGTCAAAAGCTTTTTTTAGATCGAGGAAAACCCCAACAGTAAATTCTTTGTTGTCTTAGTGGCTATTGCTTCCACAAACTCCATAACTGCCATTGAGGTGGTCCATTTTTCCCTGAAGCCATATTGATTCTCACTCAACAGTGCATGCTTTTGTATAAAGCTATCAAGTCTTCGAGACTTTTCTAATATTTTTGAATATTGTGGGAGTAGTGATATTGGTCTATAATTTGTAAACAGATCAGAATCAGAATCAGAATCATTTTTATTGGCCAAGTATGTAGAACACACAAGGAATTTGTCTCCGGTATAACACACTGCATTAGTATCATCGTAAACAACAAAATCATTGAACCATTTTAGAGTAACCAGTAGTTTTGTAGTACCATTTTGTAGTCAACATAGGTCTGCACTACATCCTCGAGCACCTCAACAGCACAGGGACCTACGCATGGATACTGTGTGTGGATTTCAGCTCTGCGTTCAACACCATCATCCCGGAACTCCTCACCCCCAAACTCCTCCACCTCGGTGTGTTCCCTACGATCTGCCAGTGGATCCTCAGCTTCCTGACGGGACGGACACAATAGGTGAGACTGAGAGCAACAACATCATCAACACGCACCACTAGCACTGGAGCCCCACAGGGATGTGTCCTCTCTCCACTGCTCTTCTCCCTCTACACAAACGATTGCACCTCAACAGATCCAGCTGTCAAACTCATAAAGTTCGCAGACGACACCACGGTCATCGGTCTCATCAACGACGGCGACGAGTCTGCGTACCGCCAACAAGTGGAGCAGCTGGAGCTCTGGTGCAGCCGACACAACCTCGGGCTGAACACACTCAAGACTGTAGAGATGATCGTGGACTTCAGGAAACATTCTTCTCCACAGTTGCCCCTCACACTATCCAACTGCCCTGTGTCAACCGTCGAGACCTTCAAGTTCCTGGGAATCACAGTCTCCCAGGACATGAAGTGGGAAGTCAACACCATCTCCATCCTGAAAAGGGCCCGGCAGCGGATGTACTTCCTGAGGCTGCTGAGGAAGCATGGCCTGCCACAGAAGGTGCTACGTCAGTTCTACACTGCAGTCATCGAATCAATCCTGTGTTCTTCCATCACGGTTTGGTTTGGGGCCGCCACAAAAAAGGACAAAATCCGACTTCGACGCACAGTTAGGACGGCAGAAAAAATCATCGGCACCACCCTACCCACTCTTGAGGACTTGCACACCGCAAGAATCAAGACAAGGGCACGGAAAATCCTCCTGGATCCCCCGCACCCTGCCCACCACCTTTTCCAGCCACTTCCCTCAGGCAGACGCTACAGATCCATGCGCACCAAATCCAGTAGACACTTAAAAAGCTTCTTCCCTCAAGCCATTAACTCCTTAAACAGTCACTGACGTCGTCACTCTTCTTGTACAACAAATACTGCTACTGGTCACTCTAAAATGGTTCAATGATTTTCTGAACCAACTGTACAAACTGTCATCGTATTGTATTCTACCACTGATTACTTTAGCTCTGCCTGATACTTTGCACATTGTCTCACAGTTGTCACTGGGTGGTACCACCGCACTACTGTTCACTTACATTAGGAAATGTCCTTCCATACCTATTTGTCATGTCCTTGTTTACGATGATACTAATGCAGCGTGTTATACCGGAGACAAATTCCTTGTGTGTTCTACATTGAGTAAGCATTTGGGTTAAGTCATGCACATCCCAGTTGTCATTGAACGCATCACATGCTAAAAAGTGTGAGTTATTATGCATTGCCAAGCGGAAAGAAGGAGCAGCAACAGCAAAGTCAACATTTCTCTCGTGTGAAGCTTTCCCACATTTGAAAGTAAAGAACAGAGCGAAACTTGGTGGCAGCGCGTGTGTAGAAATTGGCGACGTGAAGAGGGGTGTTGGACGAAACGCTAGCTCGTTAGCACGTAAGCTAACCGCTGACGTTAGCACAGAAGCTAACTGCGAAAAGTCGCTACGCAGCTGGAACCCACCACCAGAGACCAACCAGCCGAACGCCAGCGAGCGCGAGGGAGCCGGCAAACCCTCTTGCCATGTTAGAAACACCCAGCAGCAAGCCCACTGGACACGTCACAAACTAGCATACAACTTGCTAGCAACGAGACCCGACAAAATGCCACCCAAACAGAAGCAAGACACAAAGCAGGATGAGGATTTCCTGACCCTCACTCAAGTAAACGAATTACTCCAGCAACAAAAGGAGCTTTTTACGGCGCTCTTGCAACAACAACAGGAAAATTCCAAAGGATTTGTCAAGATGATAATAGACTCAACAAACTCACAACTTGACACTTCTACCAGGGAAGTCCAAGAAATAAAAACCAGCATCAACTTTACCCAAAGAGAGGTAGACGACATTACAAAATCTAATCTGTCAAACTGGCCATTCCAAAGACACGCATACAGAATTCTACAAAATATGTGACCGCATGCTTGTATTAACAGACAAAATGGACTATTTGGAAGGACAGTCAAGAAGAAACAACTTGGTAATTGATGGAATTGAGGAAAAAATGGGAGCAACGTGGACTGAAACAGAGGAAAAAGTTTAAAAAATCCTCAAGGAGAAGCTGCAGATACAGGGACAAATTGAGGTGGAGAGAGCTGACCGCACAGGAAGACAAGAACCTGGAAGACCTCGACCGAGGCCAGTTGTGGTGAAATTTCTAAAATACAAGGACAGATCAAGGATCCTACAAAAAGCAAAAGGCTCCAACATCTACATCAACGAAGACTTTACAGATGCCGTATGACAAAAAAGAAAAGAGCTCCTCCCAAAATTAAAAGCTGCATGTGACAGAGGGGAAACTGCCTACTTAAGACATGACAAACTTATCGTCCACCCCCGCACCAGTACTCCAACACAACAGGCTCGAGTTCAACACCATCAAGCAGCATACTGAGAATTCTTCACCACCCGATGATAAAAACTCTGACCCTACTGAAGCAGGAAATTCACATACCAAAAAACATGGCCTTCGAACCCTTTGATGACCCTTCCAACCCTACTGACCACAAGACATTTGACCCTGAGAACAACTTGGACCCGGACAATAACTTTTTCAAGACCGACCGACCGCGAGGGATCCAGCGACGACCGACTCTGAGGGAGCCAGTGATGACCGCGAGGAAGCCAGCGACGACTGCAGGGAAGCCAGCGACCGCGAGGAAGCCGGGAGACAACCAGCAAGCGACCACCGCGAGGGAGCCAGCGACGACCGCAAGGGAGCCAGAGATGACCGAGAGTAAACCAGCGATGACTGCAGGGGAGCCAGTGACCGCGAGGGAGCCGGGAGACAGCAAGCCTGAGGGAGCCGGGAGACAACCAGCCAGCGCGCGTGAGAGCGCCGGGAGGCCGCCAGCGAGCGTGAGGGAGTCGGCGACGACCGCAAGGGAGCCAGCGACCACGAGGGACCCAGGAGACGTCCAGCCAGCAACCGCGAGGGAGCCAGTGATGATGGCAAGAGAGCGAGTGACGACAGCGAGGGACCCAACGACGACTGCGAGGGAGTCAGCGACGACCACGTGGGAGCGGGAAATTCACATTCCAAAAACATGGATTCCAACCCTTTGAAGATATTGACGATACGCCATTCAATCCCGAGAACAATTTGGACCCAGACAATAACTTCTTCAAGAACAAACAGGGTAACAAACTCTGTTACCTGGATGAACAATTGAACACTAATATAAAATAGGAAAATGCACTTTTCCGTAATACACTCTATAAAGTCTCTATAAAAACTTCACAAAAATCTAAGAATACCTGACTAAATTCAATAAATTTAAAATAATTGCCATATCAGAAACTTGGCTTGATGAAGATAAAACAACTGAAATGGAAATAGAAGGTTATGAAATGTTTGCAACTAATAGAGAAAACAAAAAAGGAGGGGGGGGTTGCAATATATGTATACAAAGCACTAAAATGCAGTAAAATCGAGAGATTGACAAACACAATAGAAAACCTAATGGAATGTCTAACCATTGAAATACATAATTAAAAAGGCATCAAATATCATAACTTTCATCTATAATATAATCCTAAAATGGCCGCTTGTGCCCCAGTGTGTTCGGCGATGCTCCTGCCATTTCGGGTTTTTTTACTTTTCGCAATGTTTGTTACCTCCCTAACAGTGTCTCAGTTGGTTTATGATCGCCGATCGTTGTTATTGATTCAACAACACGTCGGAGATTCGGCCGCATTTTGGCAAGGCAGTGGTGAAAAGACCCTACCTTCGTTCTTGGCTAACCTGCCGGCTGATCTCTTCCGCGTTCGCTCGCTCCCTTCACGGAAGCGCCGCCGCCGCAGCCGCGGCAAACGTAGCGGTCAGCTCGTGAAGCTGAAACGGGATCTGAGACACACTTTGATCGCTCCGGTGTGGTGTGCGCTCGACCCTGTCGCCTCGTGCTTGCTAACAGTCGTTGGCTCTCCCAACACGCCACGGCATTTCTACCCTCCACGCCTTTCTCGGGGAGGAATCCAGCGAAACCTTTTGAGGGAATTCCCCCGGGCTCGGCGATCGACAGAGGCAATCCCTCCCGTTGCTACTTCCACAAGGATCGCATTATTAAAGGCCCGGTCGCTGACGAACAAGACCCATATTCTGAGGGAGTATTTCCTTTCCAATGACTTGGATTTTCTGTGTCTGATGGAGACTTGGGCAGGTACTGGTGAGTACAACGCTTTGATTGAATTGTTACCACCTGACTGTGGTTTCCTCGATACCCCAGGACATCAGGCCGTGGTGGAGGTATGGTAAGCATCTTTAAGAACAATTTCAAATGTAAACGGTGCGCATTCACCACATCGGCCACCAACTTTGAAGCAACCTTCTTTGAAGTTGGTCGTGTTTTCCCGGTGCTTTGTGTTGTCATTTACCATCCTCCTAAATACAACAAAGACTTTTTAAGCGACTTTTCAACCTTTCTTGCGGAAATCAGGCTGAGATATGATCATATCCTCCTAATGGGGGATTTGAATATCCATGTGTGCTGTCCGGAAAAACCACTAGCAAAAGACTTCTTAAGACGTATCGACTCTTTCAATTTTGTGCAGTATGTGACCAGCCCGACACATGAACAAGGACATATTTTAGACCTTGTCCTTGCTCATGGTCGACCAGTGTCAAATCTGGAAGTCCTTGAAAATCGGATTTCTGATCGGCAGTTTTATTTGAAGTAGTCTTATCGCATGCTGCTGTGAAATCTGGCACTCCTAGTTGTAAATGAAGAATTTTTAACCCTCGCACTGCTAGTCGTTTCTCTGATGCCTTTAATAACCTTTGCGTACCCTCGTCTAACACAGAGGAACTCACCTCCTGGCTCGACTCGTCATGCCGTGCCATCCTGGAAAGCCTAAACCCGAGCCATGGTTTAACGACATTACTAGGCAGGGGTGTCGCAAAGCTGAACGCAAGTGGAAAAAAGACAAATTGCATGTCTCTTATCAAATTTGGAAAGACTGCTGGGGTAACTACCAGCTCACAGTAAAAGAGGCCAAAAGAGAATATCTTTTGGACCTTATTCTTATTGGACCTTTTTTTTTTTTTTTTTTTTTTTTGATGATGGCGCCCCCTGAGTGGCTGCCTCTCCAGCAGCTCATATCCCTGTTTGAGTTTCTTTTCGTCTTTTTACTTTATTTATTACTTCTTCCCATTTTGTTTTGGGTGGTTTTGTACCCCAAACCCATGGGGGGGAGAGGGGCAGCTTCATTTATGCTCATCTCCTTTATTTGCTTTAATCTTTTTACGTATCCTGTGAACGGAGATCCAGATAGCACACGCAACTCCATTGTTTACAGTAAGGACCAGCTGTTAGCATGGTGGGCTAACAGCAGGCTACTGGCCGGTGACAAACCGGATATCCCACGAGAGTTGAAGAGGAGGACACGAGGGTGTCGAGCCGGGAAGGACTGCCGCACAAGGCGGAGAAAGTACAGACATGTCCTCCCGTCCGTCATCATGGGGAATGTAAGATCGCTCCCTAACAAGATGGATGAGCTGGCGGCGCTAACGCGACATCAAAGGGAGTACCGCGAGGCTAGCCTAATGCTACTCACCGAGTCGTGGCTAACAGCGATCACTCCGGACACACATGTCGAGTTGGAAGGCTTCCAACTCATACGTGCGGACAGGAATGAAGGGAGTGGAAAGAGAAAAGGTGGGGGGCTTGCTGTTTTTGTGAACAACAAATGGTGCAATCCGGGGCATATCACGATCAAAGACAAACTCTGCAACCGGGACATTGAGCTGCTAGCCATTAGCCTCAGGCCCCATTATCTCCCGAGGGAATTCTCACACGTCATAGCCGTGACAGTGTACATCCCCCCGTCGGCTAATAGTGATGCAGCGTGTGATGCCCTGATGACTGTCGTGAGCAGGCTGCAAACACAGTCCCCCAACGTCCTGCTGATCATCTCTGGGGACTTCAACCATGTCTCTCTGTCGTCCTCCCTTTCAACTTTCAAGCAGTATGTAACCTGTGCCACTAGAGACAATAATATTTTGGACTTGTTTTATGCCAATACCAAGGAGGCATATAAACCCCTCTCCCTCCCCCCTCTTGGAAGAGCAGACCACAACTTGGTATTTCTCGAGCCTGTGTACAAACCCCTGGTGCACAGGCAACCAACTGTGACCAGAATGGTCAAGAAATGGTCATCGGAAGCTGAAGATGCTCTGTGAGACTGCTTCGCGACAACCAGGTGGGAACTCTTCAGCGAGGTTCATGGGGAGGACATTGATGCACTCACTGACACAATCACGGATTATATAAACTTCTGTGAGGAGAACACTGTACCCACCAGAACTCTGCGGTGTTTTTCCAATAACAAACCATGGATTAATCCGGACATAAAGACCCTGCTGAAGGAGAAGAAGAGAGCTTTTCGGTCGAGAAACAGAGAGGAGCTGAAGGCCGTGCAGATTCGGCTGAGAAGAAAGATCAGGGAGGGGAAGAAGTTATACAGGATGAAATTGGAGGACCAGTTACAGGCCAGCAATGTCACTGGTGTCTGGAGGGGCCTGAAAACCATCTCAGGCCATGACAACCCAAAGACAGTGGGCGAGAAGGACAAGGACTGGGCAGATGGACTGAACCATTTTTTCAACCGTTTCGACCAGTCGGTCCCTTCCCCCAACCACAAACTGCAACCTCTCTCACTGAGGACTTCTTCTCCTCCCCCTCCTCTTTCGACCAGCTCTCATCAACCCAGTATGTCACCTGGTTCCTGCCTGTCCGTCACAACAGAGCAGGTAAGGAACCAACTGAGGAAGATGAATGTGAGGAAGGCAGCAGGTCCGGACAAGATCAGTTCCCGGCTCCTCAGGACCTGCTCTGACCAGCTGTGTAACATTGTCCAGCACATCTTCAACCTGAGCCTGAAGCTGGGCAGAGCTCCACAGCTGTGGAAAACTTCGTGCCTGGTCCCAGTGCCCAAGACCCCCCACCCTAAGGAGCTGAACAGCTACAGACCGGTGGCGCTGACGTCTCACCTGATGAAGACGCTGGAGAGACTCATCCTCGCCCACCTTCGACCGCTGGTGAGCCCGTCACTGGACCCGCTGCAGTTTGCCTATCAGCCTGGCATCGGCGTGGAAGACGCCATTATCTACCTCCTCCACTCAGTGCTGTCACACTTGGAGAAGGATGGGAGCACTGTGAGAATCATGTTCTTTGATTTCTCCAGTGCCTTCAACACCATCCAGCCCAATTTGCTGGGAGGCAAACTGCAGAACGCCGGAGTGGACCACCATCTCACAGCATGGATCATAGATTACCTCACAAATCGGCCGCAGTACGTGAGATTGCAGAGCTGTGAGTCGGACCGGCTTCTCTGCAGCACTGGAGCGCCGCAGGGGACTGTTCTGGCTCCATTCCTGTTCATCCTCTACACCTCGGACTTCAGACATGACACTCCAAACTGCCACCTTCAGAAGTTCTCCGATGACTCTGCGATTGTTGGCCTCATTACAGAAGGGGATGATCGGGAGTACAGGGGACTGACAAAGGACTTTGTGGACTGGTGCCAGCAGAATCTCCTCCAGATCAACCCTTTTTCTGCAGGAAAAAGTCCTCACCAGCACCGATGAACATCCAGGGTATGGACATAGAGAGGGTGACCTCCTACAAGTACCTTGGTGTTCTTCTCAACGACAAACTGGACTGGTCCACAAACACGGACACCCTGATTAGGAAAGGACAGAGCCGACTCTTCCTACTCAGGAAACTGAGGTCTTTTGGGGTTCAGGAGTCACTCCTTAAGACGTTCTATAACTCGGTGGTGGCCTCGGCCATCTATTATGGCATTGTCTGCTGGTCAGGCAGCATCTCGGCCCGGGACAGAAAGAGACTGGAGCGACTGGTCAGGAAGGCCAGTTCTGTCCTGGGTTGCTCCCTTGACACTCTGGAGGAGGTAGGCAACAGAAGGATGCTAACTAAGCTAAAAGCTATGATGGCCAGTCCCTCCCACCCCCTCCAGCCCGCCCTGACAGCACTTGGTAGCTCCTTCAGCCAGAGACTGTTACACCCGCGCTGCAAGAAGGAGAGATACCGACGCTCGTTCCAACCGACTGCTGTCAGGCTGATGAATAAAAAATAACAATCATAATAATAATAATAATTAAATGATGTGAAGGTAAATTGTAAATAGTTCTGTGATTTATCCATTTGTGTTCATATTGTATTTAATTGAAAGATGTTTGTTGTTGTTTCTTTTTCTCTTCTTCTTTCTACATACATTCTTGCTGCTGGAGGCTGTAAATTTCCCCATTGTGGGACAAATAAAGGATATCTTATCTTATCTTATCTTAACCCACGCGCACTATTTAAAACAATAAATTCTGTACTCAAACCCCCTCTGCCTACTTGCTCGGATTCTTCACCCGAGATGTGCAACAGATTCCTTCAGTTTTTCATTGATAAGGTCTCTACAGCTAGGACTCCGGTCTCAAATACCGCATCTGACCCCTCTGTCCATGTTCCATGTTCAGCTGTACTAAATTCTTTTGAAACTGTGTCCTTGTCGCTTTTGGAGGATGTAGTTCGCCAGACGAAGCAATCAGGCTCCCCTTGCGACTCTCTTCCCCCATGCTTCTTTCAGGAGGTTCTCCCGAGTGTTGGCGCAACGGTCTTGGATATCATCAACAGCAGCCTTTCTTCTGGTGTAGTTCCCCAATAGTTTAAACATGCTGTGGTCTAACCCTTGATCAAGAAAAATGGTCTTGATCCAGATGTGCTATCAAGTTACAGGCCCATTTCTAAACATCCTTTCATTTCCAAAATTCTTGAAAAAGTGGTGCACATGCAGTTGAAACTTTTCTTGGATGAACATAACATCTTGGAGGTCTTCCAGTCAGGTTTCAAGACGATGCATAGCACGGAGTCAGCCCTGTTACTCGTTTCTAATGACATCCTCCTGGCAAATGACTCTGGAGACCACGTGTGTCTGGTTTTATTGGACTTAACTGCAGCATTTGATTCAGTGGATCACAGTACTCTGCTGACTCGTTTGCAGCACTTGGTGGGCATTGGCAGCAGTGCTCTTGAGTGGTTTAGGTCCTATCTAGCTGACAGGACCTATTGTGTCAGCCTTGGCTGCTCTGAGTCACGCACTGCTCCCCTGTCTTGTGGTGTTCCACAGGGATCAATTCTGGAGCCTCTGCTGTTGTCGCTGTATCTGCTCCCATTGGGTTCCATCTTAAGGAAACATGATATTCCCTTCCACTGCTATGCAGATGACTGCCAGATCTATGTCCCACTGAGCAAGAAAGACGCCTTCTCATTAAGGCCACTCCTATTCTGTCTGGAAGAAATCAAAACCTGGATGGCACAAAATTTCTTGAAATTCAAAGAAAAGAAGACAGAGGTGATATTGTTTGGTCCCAGTGGCCCTTGTACATTCCATCCTGTAGATTTGGGCCCCCTGTGTCCTTATCTGAAATCAACGTTCTCAAACTTGGGCCTTAAACTGGACAGTGATTTCAAACTCGATCGGCAAATTGGTGCCGTTGTTAAATCCAGCTTCTTTCACCTTAGACAGCTGGCCAAAATAAAACCTCTCCTCTCACATGAACACTTTGAGACAGTAATTCATGCCTTTGTCAGATCCCGGCTCGATTACTGCACTGCCCTTTACTTTGGAGTCAGCCAGTCCTCCATTAAGCGCCTTCAGCTGGTCCAAAATGCCGCTGCTCCCCTCTTGACTGGTACTCATAAGAGGGAGAATATAACTCCTGCTCTGGCATCCCTTCACTGGCTCCCCATTCATTTTAGAGTTATTTTCAAGATCCTCCTCTTTGTTTTCAAATCTCTGAATAATCTCGCGCCACCTTACCTCTCTGAGCTCATCCGCCCCTACACATCTGCCCGGCGCCTCAGGTCTGTGGACAAGTCTTTGTTAGAAGTACCAAGAACTAAACTGAGGCTCAGAGGGGATCAAGCCTTTTCTCTTGCTGGTCCCTCTCTCTGGAATGACCTCCCACTGAACATTCGGCAAGCCTCCTCGCTGCCCATGTTCAAAGCCCTCCTCAAAACTCACTTGTATTCTTTGGCATTCGACTCAGCATGACTTAGATTTGTTCTTGGTTTTACTGTTTGGTGCTTTCTACCGCCTTTATTACCGATTTGTCTTACTGTTTATTGTGCATGTTAAATCGCTCCATGTACAGCACTTTGTATGCAGCGATGGCTGTTTGAACGTCCTCTATAAATACTGTTGACTTGACTTGACTTGACTTGACTATAGGACACCAGGATCATGTATTGACACATTCAATAAAAACAGATATGCTCAGTTACTACAACGATAAGAAAAACACGAATAATATGTGGTGACTTTAACATTGACTTATTAAACCCAAATGGACACAAAAAAACAACTGACTTCATAAATATTATGTATATAATTATAATAATAATTAGCATAATTGCCATATCAGAAACTTGGCTTGATGAAGATAAAACAACTGAAATGGAAATAGAAGGTTATGAAATGTTTGCAACTAATAGAGAAAACAAAAAAAGGAGGGGGGAGTTGCAATATATGTAGACAAAGCACTTCAATGCAGTAAAATCGAGAGATTGACAAACACAATAGAAAACCTAATGGAATATCTAACCATTGAAATACACAATATAAAGGCATCAAATAGCATAAGTTGCATCTATAGGACACCAGGAATATGTATTGACACATTCAATAAAAAACTAACAGATATGCTCAGTTACTACAACGATAAGAAAACACGAATAATATGTGGTGACTTTAACATTGACTTATTAAACCCAAATCGACACAAAAACACAACTGACTTCATAAATACTATGTACAGCAACAGCTTTTTCCCAGTAATCTTGAAACCTAGCAGAATAACAGTTGACACGGCCACATTAATAGATAACATATTTATAAATAAGATTGATGATAAAATGGGAAGTGGACTTCTCATTAATGACATAAGTGACCACCTACTTGTTTTTGCAGTTTTTCATAATTATTTCGATAGAAAAGCTAGGTCAACAACTCACATAACAGAAATAAGACTAAGAACCCAACGCTCCATCGATGCCTTTAAGCAAGACCTAGAAAAACAAAACTGGACCGAGGTCTACTCAAACGAAGACCCAAATACAAGGTTTGAAGTATTTCAGTCTACCATAATCCCCTTATATGATAAACATTTTCCATTAACTAAAGTCTCCAAAAAGTATACAGACCCAAGTAAGCCATGGATAACGAAAGGCATAGAAATCGCACGTAAAAAGAAAAACAATTTATATAAATTGTTTTTAAACTTGAGAACTGAAGAAGCAGAAAAAAATATAAGACCTATAAAAATAAACTAGTAAATATTATAAGAACCAGTAAAAGAGATCATTATCGTGCACTGTTAGAGCAGAATAAAAGTAACACACAAGAAATATGGAAAATACTTAACCAAGTAATCAGAAATAGTCCTAATAAAATGGATTATCCAGAGTGTTATCAAAAGCAAAAATACTATTTTGGAAAAAACTGCAGATTATAGCAACTGAATTTAATGAGTATTGTGTCAACATCAGCAGTAACCTAGCAAAACAAATTCCAAATTCCAACCATCTTGTTTGAAATGGATAGATACGAAGAAAAAACTCCTCCACGATGTTCCTTACTGCTGTAAAACAAGAAGAAGTATCAAATATTATCTCATCTCATCTTTCGTACCGCTTGATCCTCACTAGGGTCGCGGGGGATCAAATATAAAAACGTTTAAAAATAAAAAGTCAACTGATTGCTTTAATATTGAACTGGGACACAGAGTCGATCAGGTACCTAGGCGTGAATATTCCAAAAGATTTAGATACAATTAGGCTTGAAAATTATTCCCCTCTCCTTGCCCAAATTAAGGCTGACTTGAACAGATGGAACCTGGTTCCATTCCTTGGATTACTGCAAAGAGTGGAAGCGATCAAAATGAACGTGCTGCCCAGACTACTATATCTATTCCAAACTCTAGCAATAGACTTACCCAAGGATATGTTCCAAGAGTTGGACAAAATAATATCGCAATTTATTTGGCAAGGGAAGAGGCCAAGAATTAGATTCAAGACTCTACAATTGGCAAGGAGCAAGGGAGGCCTCTCTCTACCGAATATGTCAAACTATTATAGGGCAACCCAAGTAAAGATTTTGGCCAATATCTGTAATCCATCCTATTGTGCGAAGTGGAAAGACATTGAATGTCAGACATCTAGCGATATTCCACTACAAGCAATTATCGGGGACCCTGGTTTGATTGATTGTATTAAGAGCGTTAACCCTTGGATAAGAACCTCAATTAAGGTGTGGCACGGAATATTAAAGCAAGACAAAGAAAATAGCCCATATTTGCTTCTAAGATGGATTGGATATGACTCAGATTTCTTACCAAACAGAATGGATACGGGATTTAAAAAATGGATTGGAAACGGGTTAAAGATATATAGGGACCTCCTCGAGGCGGGCGGGATGCGACAATTCCAAGATCTTAGAAACAATTTCGGATTGAGTAATCAAGATTTCTATCGATTCTTGCAGCTAAGACATTACCTAGAGAGATATCTACGCACAGGATGGGTCCAACAAAGTGGTTTCGGCTTAATCAAGATATTCCTACTAGCTTATGGGTCAGATCCTGGAAGGGGTAATATATCGAAAATTTACAAAGAGTTACAGGTACTAGAAGGTGGGGATACAATATATATAAAGAATAAATGGGCTAAGGAGGCTGGCATTTCAATTCAACTGGAAGCATGGGAGAGAATAATAGCACAGCAATGTAAATGTACATCGGCTCTCTTTTGGAGGGAATTCGGGTGGAAGAATGTCGTCAGGTTTTTTAGAGTTCCGGCCCAAGGGACTTCACAAGGAATGAATACAGCCTGTTGGAGATCCTGCGGTAATAGCAAAGCCTCACATTTTCATGTGTTTTGGGAATGCCCGGTCATCTCCAAATACTGGGAAGAGACAAAGTTGACTATGGGTAGGATTATGGGAACAGTGGTCCCTCCAACCTTTGAAGCCCTGTTCTTGGGACTGGATCCTGGATCCATTACCTTTGCACAGAAATACACCTACAACATCTTACTGTTAGCGAGCAAAAAGGCAATCACAAGAAGATGGCTGATGACACATCCCCCAGCAGTCAAAGACTGGACTAAGGTGGTTGGGGAAATTTTTGAAATGGAGAAACTGACATTTACTCTTCGAGGCGAACAAGAAAAATTTAAGACATTATGGGATAATGCCCTCTTTATCATCCAACCATCCATTTTCTAATCCTCGTATCCTCAGAAGGGTCACGGGTGTGCTGGAGCCTATCCCAGCCGACTTCAGGCAGTATGCAGTGTCCACCCTGAGCTGGTTGTCAGACAATGGCAGGGTGCCCTTTTTACCATAATCAGTTTATTAAAACAGATTATTCTGGAGAAATAATTAGATTTGGTTAAAACGAGAGTTTCTTTGTATGTCAGCAAGATATCGCACCATGCCTGACGGAAGGCCTGAAGCTCAGTTGCATGCCATTTGCATTCAAGCTTCCTGCATGATTGTTTAAGTGTATGGCTTTTACCTGTAACCCTCTGGTTGGTTATGATGAGTGGACAGCGCAAAGCCTGGACAATGCTGGATCTGCCCGTAGCGGTGGCTTTGGCGGACAGCAATATTTATGTGTGACAATAATTACATGGCACCACGTGTGCTCACCTTGCATTCCAGTCTCTTTGTTTTTGTCACATTTTTATTTTCCACTCCATCAACCAAATGTCCCAAATAAACTTTTCGAATGATTTACATGGGGAGAATATGAAAATACAAAATGCAAATACAAATCAGGTTGAATTGTATGTTGTTGTTTTTTTTTATATTGTGCACATTTTCTATGGTCTGAGAGGGTGAAATTGAAAGCATGCCCTGAGGTAATGATTGAAATGGCCTGGATAAAGTTGTTGTTTTTTATTTTTCTTCAGCCTCATTTTACTCCTCACTGGGTGGTCCGGAGGTGCCTGGGGAATGGGGGAGTGTGCCAGTGCCGATTTTTAAGAACAAAGGAGATGTGCAGAGTTGTACAGAGGAACAAAGTTAATGAGCCATACAATGAAACTATGCGAAAGAGAAGTTGAAGCTAGACTAAGAGCAGAAGTGAGCATTTGTGAACAGCAGTATGGTTTCATGCCCAAAAAAAGAGTACGACAGATACAGTATTTGTTTTAAGGATGTTGATAGAGAAGTAAAGAGAAGGTCAGAGGGAACTGCATTGTGTCTTTGTAGATCTGGAGAAAGCATGTGGCAGGGTGCCCAGAGAAGAAATGTGGTATTGTATGAGGACGTCTGGCATGACAGAGAAGTATGTTAGAGAGGTGCAGGACATGTATGATGACACGTAACCCCTGTAAGACAGTCTTACAGGGGTTATGTGTCATCATACATGTGTGCTATAAGGTGTGATGGAGGAATTCATTGTGGAGGTTGGGTATTTTAAGTACTCGGGGTCAACTGTCCAGAGCAATGGAGAGTGTGAAAAAGACGTGAAGAAGCATATGCTGCCAGGCTGGAACAGCTGGAGAAAAGTGTCAGGTGTGATGTGCAATAGAAGAATTTCAGCTAAGATGAAAGGAAAGGTGTATAAAACTGTGGTGAGACCAGCCATGCTGTTTGGACATGATACAGTGCCACTGAAGAAACGACAGAAGGCAGAACTGGAGATAGCAGAGCTGAAGATGTTGAGGTTCTCTTTGGGAGTTTGGATAGGATCAGGAATGAATACATCAGAGGGTCAACTCATATTAGAGGATTTGGAGAGAAAGTCAGAGAGGCCAAACTGCGATGGTTTGGAGGAGAAAGCATGAATATATTGGTCAAAGGATGCTGAGTCTTGAACTGCCAGGCAGGAGGCTGAGAGGAAGACCAAAGAGGAGGTTTATGGATGGAGTGAAAGAGGACATGAAGGTAGCTGGTGTGAGAGAAGAGGATGCACAAAACAGAGTTAGATGGACGTAACTGATTCGCTGTGGCGACCCCTGAGGGGAAAAGAAGAAGACTTGCAAGATGAAATAAAACTTCCCTCAGGGAGGCGAAAGCTGCACATGATGTTATTTGATAAATAAAAATAAAAATTGTTTCATAACTTAGTCTACATTTTGAGTTTTCTATTTCATATTGTTTAGAACCAATGGCATTCCATCAACGCCTCCAAGGCCTTCTCTGCTGACCTAAACATTATCAAAAGCACAGGTCTGCATTTAAAACATTTTTATAAATTTGCAAAATATTGTATGAATTGATTTCCAATAGTTCCGCTTTGTTTAAGTGTACTTAGCTATAAAAATATTACATCACTTATGTTGGTTGTGACATTTTTAAAGGTCGGAATTCCAAGATAACTCGCACATTTCACAGAATGTGCGAGTTATTCTGTGAAATGGCCTTTTGTCTAAGATCAAGTGTAGTATTAGTAGTAGGTAAAACAACACACACACCATAGGTAGCTTTGAAGGGAACAGCAACTTAATAATTTTGCGAACACCGAAGACCATACATGACATGACCAAAATAAAACATTTGGACCGACACCCCCAATTGCTCTGATGGTCTTTTTTGACCATTAACATTCCAGAAAAAAAGGTTCCTAATTTCTGTAGTTTATCCCATCTCACAGATTTTGTCAAAACAAATGTAACCATGTTTGTTGTTGGACAAAATTTAAATGTTATCCTCTTGTCGGTGAGTGCAGATTGAATGCAATGGTACTTACTGTTCATTTGTTTACATCTCTGACACTGAATTGGATTTGACTGCAGTTGTTGCCAAAAATTGTAAAAGGTGAATATTGATGTCCAATGCCCATCCCATTCAGCAGTTGTGAGGTACAAACTCTCCTCTGTAGTATCTCCCATCACCATGTATTCAGCCTCACATGTTGACAAAGTTACTGTTGCCTGCTTCCATGTTTTCCAATAAAGAGCAGGTCAATTCAAACAAAATCTGAAATAGTATCCAGTTGGACTTCTCCTATCACTTGAATCTAAAGTCCTGTAAGTGTCACTTAATGCTAAAAGACAATGCACTCTTCAAGTACCAAAGCCCACGCATTTTACTCCGGCACCACAAATCCTGCAGCCACCATTTGACTCAGCTCCAGCGGCACAAAACCCGCAGCTGTCCTCTGACCCTGCTCTGGCAGCGGAAGCCCTGTGGTCGCCCTCCATTCCTGTTTTGGTGCTGCGCGTCCCTTTGGATTTTCTCTGCGGCTGCCCTCCGATTTTATTCCGGTGGCGCAAGCCCTGCAGTCACCTTCTGATTCTGTTCTGCTGGCTCACATGTTGTGGTCGCCCTTTGAACCTGGTCCAGCGACACACACATTCTGGCCATCCCCCGATCCTACTCCGACAGCGCAAGCCCTGCAGCCGCCTTCCAAACCTGCTCCAGCGATGCAAGAAAAGATACTTTCTCAGTGAAGCTACTCTTGTCCTCTCTGGAGGAAATTAAGGTATGGATGGGACTGAATGTCTTGAATTTCAGTGAAAAGAAAACAGAAAGGATGGTGTTTGGTCTCAGTGGCCCTTGTCAATCCTCTTCTTTCTCAACCGCACTTTAAAACATTACTTAATGCCTCCGTCACATCTCGGCTGGATTACCAAAATGCACTTTATTTTGGAGTCAGACAATCTTAAATCAAGCCTCTCCAATCGGTCCAAAATGATACTGCTCGCCTCTTGACTGGATCACATAAGAGGGAGCACATCACTCCTACTCTGGCACCCCTTCAGTGGCTCCCTGTATATTTTAGAATTGTTATTTGTACTCTATTATTTGTTTTCAAATCTTCAAATGGTCTTGCCTTACCTTATCTCTCTGAGCTCAGTAATCGAGTCGCGAGGTGACGCGGGTGTGTACAAGTATAGCAGTGGACTGAGGAGTGAGAGAAGAGCGTAGCCGGTGGATGTTTCGAAGATGATAATATGCAGAACGAGTGATGTGGTTGATATGTGAGGTGAGGGAGAGGGTGCTATCAAGGATGACACCCAGACTCTTGACCTGAGGGGAGGGGGAGATGGAAGAGCTTTCGAAGGAAATGCAGAAATTGTTTGTTTTGTTTAGAGTGGATTTAGTGCCAATGAGGAGGAATTCAGTTTTATTGCTATTCAGTTTGAGGAAATTTGAGGTGAACCAAGATTTTAATTCCTGCAGGCAGTTGGTTAGGGAGGATGGCGGAAGTATGGTATTAGGTTTGGTAGAGATGTAGAGCTGGGTGTCATCCGCGTAGCAATGAAAGTGAATGTGATGTTTCCTGAAGATATTACCAAGGGGAAGAAGATAGATTAGAAACGGCAATGGGCCAAGGGCAGAACCCTGAGGAACACCTGAAGTGAGGGGAAAGGGGTGAGATCTAAAACGTTTGAGCTGGATAAACTGGGTGCGGTCAGAAAGATAGGAGCGGAACCAGGAGAGGGGGATGCTGGTGATGCCAATGGAGGAGAGTCTGTTGAGGAGGATGGAGTGAGAGATGGTGTCAAAGGCTGCACTGAGGTCAAGCAGGAGGAGGATGGCGAGTGAACCTGAGTCAGCAGAGAGAAGAAGGTCATTGCATATTTTGAGGAGGGCAGTTTCGGTACTATGGAGGGGACGGAAGCCAGATTTAAATTGTTCATAGAGGTTATTGGAGGAAAGATGGGTGTGAAGTTGAGCAGCTACTGTTTTTTCTAGATGTTTGGAGATTAACGGAAGGTTTGATATGGGACGAAAGTTGTTCAAGTCGGAGGGATCAGAGCCAGGTGTCTTCAGTATGGGAGTGACAGCAGCAGTTTTGAGATGGGATGGTACAATGCCAGTAGAGAGGGAAGTTTGAATAATGTTAGTGATGAGAGGGGAGAGGGCCGGGATAGAAGCTTTGACTAAAACAGTAGGGAGAGGGTCAAGATGACAAGTAGAGGATTTGGACTTCTGGATTAAGATGGAGATTTGGTGGACAGATGGGGATGTGAATGCAGAGAATAGGTGGGTAGGAACCGGAGAGAATGGAGAAGGAGGGTTAGGAGCAGCTGAAGGGGTGAGTTGCTGATGGATAAGTTGGATTTTGGATGTGATAAATGAGGCCAGAGTATTACAAAAATCAGTGGAATAGAGATGTGAGGGAAGAGTGTCAGCAGGTTTAGTGAGTTTAGAAATGAGTGAAAAGAGTGATCTTCATTGGAACTGATTAATCCAGAGTAGAAGATTGATTTGGCTTTGGATATTGAGTCCTTGTAATGGAGAAAGTGGGTAGTGTACATTTCTTTATGTATGGCGAGTCCAGTTTTTCTATATAATCTTTCGAGTTGACGGCCTTTTGATTTAAGTTGTCTGAGGGTAGGGGTAAACCAGGGTGCTGTTTGGTTGAAGGAGACAGTTCGGGTTTTGAGTGGGGCCAGGATATCGAGAATGTTATGGAGATTTGTGTTGTAGTGTGTCAAAAACTCATCTGTTGTAGAAAGACAATCAGTACTGGGGAGGTTGTTGCATTTTTCACAACCCCGATTTGTTCAGTGGCTATGTCAGCGCTGTTGGACAGTTGGCGTCGGTGCGGCTGGATGGATGGCCGCTGAAGTTGAGGATGAGGAGAGAGGAGCGTTGGCGAAGAGCACCGATGCGTATTTGGAACCGTGAGTCGCCGCTTGGAATTGAAGTGGATTTCCATGGGACAGGAGAAGTGAACCAATCTCTTTTTTCGTCAATGGATGCTACAGCTTCTTGTTGACTTTGAAACTTAGCTTGTAGCCGACGTGTGCTCATTTTGAGCATGACGTCTCTGATCCACTGGTTAAAGGACACTTTGATTCTCTCCTCTTTCATCTCAAACCGCTTCAAACAACAAAGCGTGTGACGGAAAAGTGGTTAGGACTGCACGACTGTTTTGTGTTTTATGTTATGTGTTGTGTTTATTATTTTACTTTATGTTAACTGTTTTGTAAAGCGCTTTGTTACAGCTGCCGCTGTTGTGAAAGCGCTATATAAATCAGAATGTATTGTATTGTATTGTATTGTAAGTGATTCTAAATTGTCCGGGTTAATGTCCTTGATTTTACGGAAATGTATAATGCGTTGTGGGTTGGATTTGCCCCTCCGTGAGTCGTCACCTTACCGTGGTGGAGGGGTTTGTGTGTCCCAATGATCCTAGAAGCTAAGTTGTCTGGGGCTTTATGCCCCTGGCAGGGTCACCCATGGCAAACAGGTTCTAGGTGAGGGGCCAGACAAAGCACGGCTCAAAGACCCCAATGATGATTACGATAAATGGATCTCGGTTTCCCTTGCCCGGACGCGGGTCACCGGGGCCCCCCTCTGGAGCCAGGCCTGGAGGTGGGGCTCGTTGGCAAGCGCCTGGTGGCCGGGCCTACACCCATGGGGCCCGGCCGGGCACAGCCCGAAGAGGCAACGTGGGTCCCCCCTCCCATGGGCTCACCACCCATGAGAGGGGCCAAAGGGGTCGGGTGCAATGTGAGCTGGGCGGCAGCCAAAGGCGGGGACCCTGGGCGGTCCGATCCTCGGCTGCAGAAGCTAGCTCTTGGGACATGGAATGTCACCTCTCTGGCAGGGAAGGAGCCCGAGCTTGTGTGTGAGGCAGAGAATTTCCGACTCGATATAGTCGGACTTGCCTCCACACACAGCCTGGGTTCTGGTACCAGTTCTCTCGAGAGGGGTTGGACTCTCTTCCACTCTGGAGTTGCTCACGGTGAGAGGCGCAGAGCAGGTGTGGGCATACTCATTGCCCCCCAGCTCAGTGCCTGTACATTGGGGTTCACACCGGTAGACGAGAGGGTTGCCTCCCTCCGCCTTCGGGTGGGTGGACGGGTCCTGACTGTTGTTTGTGCATATGCACCAAACAGCAGCTCAGCATACCCACCCTTTTTGGAGTCCCTGGAGGGTGTGCTGGACTTGGACTTGTGGACTTGGAGAAGGCGTTTGACCGTGTCCCTCGGGGAGTTCTGTGGGGGGTGCTTCGTGGGTATGGAGTACCGAACCCCCTGATACGGGCTATTCGGTCACTATACCACCGATGTCAGAGTTTGGTTCGCATTGCCGGCAGTAAGTCTGAATCGTTTCCAGTGAGGGTAGGACTCCGCCAAGGCTGCCCTTTGTCGCCGATTCTGTTCATAACCTTTATGGACAGAATTTCTAGGCGCAGCCGAAGCGTTGAGGGGGTCCGTTTTGGGGGCCTCAGTATTGCATCCTTGCTTTTTGCAGATGATGTGGTGCTGTTGGCTCCTTCAAACGGGGCTCTCCAACTCTCACTGGAGCGTTTCGCAGCCGAGTGTGAAGTGGTTGGGATGAAAATCAGCACCTCCAAATCTGAAACCATGGTCCTCAGTCGGAAAAGGGTGGAGTGCCCCCTCCGGGTCGGGGAGGAGATCTTACCCCAAGTGGAGGAGTTCAAGTATCTTGGGGTCTTGTTCACGAGTGGGGGTAGGAGGGAGCGGGAGATCGACAGGCGGATCGGTGCAGCGTCTGCTGTGATGCGGACGATGTATCGGTCTGTCGTGGTGAAGAAGGAGCTGAGCCAAAAGGCAAAGCTCTCAATTTACCGGTCGATCTATGTCCCAACCCTCACCTATGGTCACGAGCTATGGGTCGTGACCGAAAGAACGAGATCCGGGATACAAGCGGCTGAAATGAGTTTTCTCCGCAGGGTGTCCGGGCTCTCCCTTAGAGATAAGGTGAGAAGCTCAGTCATCCGGGAGGGGCTCAGAGTCGAGCCGCTTCTCCTCCACATCGAGAGGAGCCAGATGAGGTGGCTTGGGCATCTGATTCGGATGCCTCCTGAGCGCCTCCCCGGTGAGGTGTTCCGGTCATGTCCCACCGGGAGGAGACCCCGAGGAAGACCCAGGACACGCTGGAGAGACTATGTCACCCAGCTTGCCTGGGAACGACTCGGGATCCCCCGGGGAGAGCTGGAAGAAGTAGCTAGGGAGAGGGAAGGCTTCCCTGCTAAAGCTGTTGCCCCCGCGACCCGGCCCCGGATAAGCGGTAGATGATGGATGGATGGATGGTTGGATTTGAAAAATGACAGGTTAACGTTGAATGAAAGCAATAGATGATCTGTGTATGGGAGATCGGTTTTGCAGTTTGTTGGTGATAATCCAATACAGCAGATCAAGTCCAGAATATGTCCTTTACTGTGTGTGGGAAAGTTGACATACTGTTGAAAACCAAAACTGTCCAGACAGGAGGTAAAGTCTGAACCACTCGGACTCTTGGCCATTCACACGTACACAACTTTCTACACCTTGGTATATTTGTTAAAGAGTGTGGTGATCTTGGTTGGGACTCCGAGGGATTTTAAGATGTTCCAGAGGGACCTGTGGTCCACTGTGTCAAAGGCAGCCTTGGGGTCAATAAAAACAATGAATAAGTGCCGGTCCTTTCTGAACTCCTGAGACTTTTCAATCAGGAGTCGGAGAGCAGAGATGTGTTCGATGGTGGATGAATCCGGCTTGTTGTTGGCAGCATCTGCTTCTGGTTACAGGTAGAGCTCGAGTGAGTAGGATGCGGGTGAAAAGTTTAACGGGAATGGAGAGGAATATAATGCCCCTATGGTTGCTACAGGTCAGTTGGTCTCCCTTGTGCTTCCAGAAGGGAAGTAGGATGCCCCGCCTCCAGTCATCAGGCAATGACTCTGTGACCCACACATGGTTGATGAACTGTGTGAGCCACAGGATGATATGGTCTCCACCAGCCTTCAGCATCTCTGCTGTGATTGCACATAGACCTGGTGCTTTACAATATTTGAGCTTTGTCATGGCTGCTTTGACTTCAGCTGGCAATACGGGGGTGATTGGTGTTGAAGTGTATGGTGAGGGTTGTGTCTTTGGGGACAGGAGGATGATTTAGGAGCTCACGGAAGTGCTCCTTTCAGCGACTGATGCATTCAGTTTTGGTTGATAGAATATTGTCAGCCCTGTCCTTGACTAAGTAACAGCGCTGGTGGGGGCTGGCTTTCCCTTTGCGGAGAAGGTTGAAGAGCTGCCGCAGATTGTTGTTTTGGAAAGCGGCCTCCATGGCTGATGCCTGATTGCTCGAAGAAGGTTTTTCTGTCATGTTAAAGGGAGATGTTCCGTTGCGTGTTAAGGAGCTGCTACAGAGCCATGTCCACGCACAGCCGAGCCTCTCGTCTTTTATTTACGATGTCCAGCGTATCCTGGGATATCCAGGGCTTCTTCGGAGCAGGTCTTGTTCGCCCGATGGTCTCTATGGAAGCTTCGATTACATAAGCTTTAAATTGTGGCCAGTCAAAGGTCTGCACACTGCTCATCAGTGTGCTGAATTGATTGGTGATGGAGCATCTGTATAATTGCACGATGGCCGGGTCTTGTAGGCAAGAGGAGTCTAGCCTGGGGGAGGTAGTCTTTCGTGCCCCAGCCTTAAGCTTGAGTTGCATGTCTGCTATCAGCAGGCGGTGATCTGTATTGCCAAGTTGTGCACCTTTGCTGTTGATGATTGAATTTTTCCATCGTCGGGAAACAAGGATGTGGTCGATTGCTTTCTTCGTTTTTCCATCAGGGCTGGACCAGGTCCAGTGATGGATCCGCTTATGGGGAAACGATGTATCGGCAATGCAGAGGTTGGTGGCTCTGCATCGATTGTATAGTCGCTGGCCGTTATCGATGAAAAATGGACCTGTTACAGCCGGGAGGGTGTAGTCTTGGGTGGAGATTGTGGCGTTGGCATTAGTGAGGACAATGGCAATATCATGGGCGTAGGCTGCCTGGATGGCGTCTTATAACTTGTCATAAAAGTTGTCCTTTGTCTCATCTGGGATGATGTCTGTTGGGCTATAGGTGACAATAACTGTCATCTTCCCATGTTGGTGAAGGAGACGGGCGGAGAGCAGTCTGTCACTGACTGGCTTCCAGCTGATGATGGACTTCCGTTGGTATAGCGCAGGGGTGACCATTAGGTAGATCCTGATCTACCGGTAGATCTAAGACAGCTCACAAGTAGATCCGAGGAGTGTCGAGAAGAAAAAAAAACAAACAACCATTTGTGTGTCTTTGTACATATTAGTAATATATTTTTGTGTTAATATACACTGCACCCTAATCATCTTATCAGTTTCATTTTCACTAATTTTTTTTAAAATAAAATAAAGCAGGTAAATCTTAAATTTACGGTGGCGTGTGATTACGACACCGGAAGTTGTTAGCGCTCAGCAGTTTGCAATTGCAGGTTGTGATCAGAGCTGTTGCGCTAAATCTTTTATCGTTATGATTCTCATTCAGAGTTTGCTTCTTGTACAATTCACTAGGAGGGCCCAGGGAAGCACTTTAAAACAGTACGTGTGAGCTACGATAGTTAACAGGCTGCTAAAGTGTGTGGCATGCCTCTGTTTCAGGCTGTTTCTCATCATGGCGTGTGTGTGTGTGTGTGTGTGTGTGCGTGTGTGTGTGTGTGTGTGTGTGTGTGTGTGTGTGTGTGTGTGTGTGTGTGTGTGTGTGTGTGTGTGTTTGTGCGCGTGCGCGTGCCGGTAAGGGTAGATCCCGGGAGGTTAGTTGGTCGAAAAGTAGATCTTCGATCCAAAAAGTTTGGGCACCCCTGGTGTAGCGGAATAGCTCGGGCTACAACGTGGAGGCCTCTCCCATCATTCGGGCCGCTCCACAGAAAAAAGCTGGTCGCCGGCAGTGGTTTCTCCGGTTCCGCTCCAGCGTGACTCACAAAGGCCAGCAAGCATGATGTTAGACCGGGAAAGTTCATGGGAGAGTAGTGTGATCTAAGACTCCCATTTTGTAATTCTAGTGAAAAAAAATACTAAATAATCATCTTGTGTGTCTGTGTGAATGACAATTTGAAGTTGCAGAAATGCTCTGTGGACAGGAATATAAATGCAAACTTTCAGAATCCCCCAAGACACTGAAATAAGTCAAATTTCCGTCACACACACACAATCCTGAGCTCAATGACATACTCCTTGTCATGTTTGTCTGAGCTAATCACACAGCCATTGCCTCATCTCGCATTAACTTTGTTACAACAGAGACACCTTGTTAATGATGCTGCTAATTGAATGAAATGACCATACTAACAAGCATAAAACCTCCCACTCACATTATGGTAATTTGCAACACATTGGCTTAATTACAACAGTAGAAGCGTGTAGGGCTTCCTCGTTACTGATAATTGCCTGGGCGAACAGGAATTTATGATAATTGCCTGTTGAAGCACTGTCTGAAATGGTGACACAGACTGGAGGTGACCTGAGCTGTGCCACGGCTAATTAATAGTAGACAGGCTCGAGACAGCATATTTGTTTATTTGTTGTTGACAATGGAAGGTCCAAAGCCCAATGTAATACCATCCCGCAATTAGAACGTTGTTTAAAGATGCATTAATGATCAGATGATGCTGGTATTTATGAGGATGATTTCATATACAACATGACCTGTATGATATATCATAAGATGGGAATAATGATGGTGGGCTAAAATAGTTGAATAAGTGAGCCTTTTTATTCTTTTTGTTGGATGGCAGCTCTTTTATTGATCCTCAAACCCAATATGGCGGGCCACATCCAGCCCGCCACATCATTTTATGTGGCCCGCTGAAAGAAAATCACTTGTCAAATTGCATGATCCTTGCTAAAAAGGGTACCAAAAATGTCAAATTGTCACGTATCATAAATGACATTGAGATTTTGCAATAATTTTGTTACACTTACAAGTAATAAACGTGATAATGTGATTAAATCTGTACCGCCACATAATTTAATGTGGCCCCCTGAAAGAAAATCACGTGTGTCAACTTGCATGATCCTTGCTAAAAAATGTACCAAAAATGTCAAATTGTCATGTGTCATAAATGAGGTTGAGATTTTGCAATAATGTTGTTACTCTTTTAGTAATAATGTGATAATGCGATTAAACATTTTGTTTGATTTTGTTGTCATAACGGCCCTGTGGGGGAAGACGTAACTCAAAAGTGGCCCGCAACAAAAAATGAGTTTGACACCCCTGCTCTATCATGATATCTGTGTAAGGAATGTAAAGTAAGGAATGATACATTTTGAAGTTGTGTCAGACGACTGAATGATGAACTAAAAGAAAACAAAAGGAAATTGTTGCTTGATCATTGAGTAAAATCCAGACAAGATTTTTTGTGGATGAATAAATCTCAAGTGTGGAATTGGAGCATATTTACAGTAACTTGAGAACCAACCCTAAACACATAACAGCTAACCATGGATTCATATTTAAAGCAATGCCTGACTAATTTACTACGACCAAATACTCCCTCCTACAGGTGATTGGTATACTGCTTGCTCTCACTGGGGACAGGGTCCAATGCTTTAATGTGATCGAAGACAACTTTGTAAACATGTCAAAATTACAAAAACCCTCCAGAGCACAGTAAAAGGGAGGAGGAGAAGACAAACAACAGGAAGGAAAATGGGCAGAAAGGGAGGGCGAATTGTTTGTCCTTTTGATTTCGCCCATTTAATGTTGAAATAGGAAGTAACTAGCATGATTTGTTGAGCAGGAATGATACGATCATGAATGAAAGAAAATGTTACCGTGTGAATTTTAACTTGTATAACATTATAAATTAGAGACAATAATAAATGAGATGCCATTCTGGGTTTTTTTTTATCTCTGAAAATCGTCAATCGTGGAGGGCGGCATATACAATCTTGCCTGGTCAGAATACACAAATTAAGATTCCATACATCAGTTTCCTAGCAAACAGAAACTTTTGTCACCTGAATGAACCATAATCTACATGTAAGAGATATAATGCACATTCTTAGTTTGAGTTTTATTTGGGAAAATAATTTTTAAAAAATACATACTGTTACTGAAGAAATGCTGAAGCTCCAGAATGACAGCTTTACCCCGAGTCCTTAACACCCCCACCACTCCCCTCCCACACATGCAAGGGGGAAAGTTATTAGGTTATTATCTTTCCACCCCATAAAATGGGAATAACTTGAAGCATTTCCGCAATTAATAATCCGCTCATAAATCTAAATATTCACTATTAATAGGATTCTATATGCACACACATACACAGTGATTGTCAGGGTGTATGGGAGCAGGGAAAATGATAAAGCCATCAGAGAATGTTCTGGATGAACTGAGCCAAATGTGAATGTGTCTTTCAGAACGTGTCTATACGTGTGTGTATGCCCCATCATAGTGTGTTCTGCATGGTAGTTTTATGCATCAGCAGGCTGATTCTTTCTGCATTTTAATGTTGACGGTCCATATCCAGTTATGTGCCAGCTAAATCAATGCTGTATGCACTAACCTCTAACAGTCCAACACACATGACTGTCATCTTTTATGCCCTTGCTGCCTGGCAGAGAACAATGCACAGTTAGGAAACTCACAGTAATCCCTCATCTTTCTTTCTGTAGCCAGCTCTCATTTGGCCACATTTACAAACAGCACATAGGCACAATTTTGTACTAAAATTGTGCGGATGCACGTTTGATGCACCAATCTGTGATTTATTTTCAGACTTGAAACAGCACATCTACAAACAAACCTTCTCAGCCCGTAGGCACACACAATGAATAAAGGATCAGCTTTTAAAAAAATATATCAAACTCCGTGAGCCGTCACCTTACCGTGGTGGAGGGGTTTGTTGCCCCAATGATCCTCGCAGCTAAGTTGTCTGGGGCTTTTTGCCCCTGGTAGGGTCACCCATGGCAAACAGGTCCTAGGTGAGGACCAGACAAAGCACGACTCAAAAGACCCCTTATGGTGAACAAAACAAATGGACTTCAGTTTCCCTTGCCCGGACGCGAGTCACCGGGGCCTCCCTCTGGAGCCAGGCCTGGAGGTGGGGCTCGTTGGCGAGCGCCTGGTGGCCGGGCCTGCACCGATGGGGCCCGGCTGGGCTCAGCCCGAAGAGGCAACGTGGGTCCCACTTCTCATTGGCTCACCACCCATGGAAGGGGCCAAAGGGGACGGGTGCAGCGTGAGCTGGGTGGCAGCCAAAGCCGGGGACCCCGGTGGTCCGATCCTTGGCTACAGAAGCTAGCTTTAGGAACGTGGAATATCACCTCTCTTGCAGAGAAGAAGCCCGAGCTGGTGTGCGAGGTAAAGGAGTTCCGACTGGATATAGATGGACTTGCCTCCATACACAGCCTGGGTTCTGGTACCAGTTCTCTCGAGAGGTGTTGGACTCTCCTCCACTCTGGAGTTGCTCACGGTGAGAGGCGTAGAGCAGGTGTGGGCATACTCATTGCCCTCCGGCTCAGTGCCTGTACATTGGGGTCCACACCGATAGACGAGAGGGTTGCCTCCCGCCGCCTTCGGGTCAGGGGACGGGTCCTGGCCGTCGTTTGTGCATATGCACCAAACATCAGCTCAGCATACCCACCCTTTTTGGAGTCCTTGGAGGGTGTGCTGGAGAGTATTCTGGCTGGGGACTCCCTTGTTCTGATGGGGGACTTCAATGCTCACGTGGGCAATGACAGTGAGACATGGAAGGGCGAGATTGGGAGGAACGGCCCCCCCGGTCAGAATTCGAGTGGTGTTTTGTTATTGGACTTCGATGCTCGTCACGGATTGTCCAAAACGAACACCTTGTTCAAGCATAAGGGTTTCCATATGTGCACTTGGCACCAGGATACCCTAGGCCGCAATTCGTTGATCGACTTTGTAGTTGTATCATCGGATTTGCGGCCGCATGTTCTGGACACTCGGGTTAAGAGAGGGGCGGAGCTGTCAACTGATCACCACCTGGTGGTGAGTAGGCTCCGATGGTGGGGGAAGATGCCGGTCCGTCTTGGCAGACCCAAACGTATTGTGAGGGTTTGTTGGGAGCGTCTGGCGGAATCCCCTGTCAGAAGGAGTTTCAACTCCCACCTCCGACAGAGCTTTTCCCATGTTCCGGGGGAGGCGGGGTCATTGAGCCCGAGTGGACCATGTTCCGTGCTTCTATTGTTGAGGCGGCCAATCTGAGTTGTGGCCGTAAAGTGGTTGGTGCCTGTCGTGGCGGCAACCCCCGTACTCGCTGGTGGACACCAGCAGTAAGGGATACAGTCAAGCTGAAGAAGGAGTCCTATCGAGCCTTTATGGCCTGTGGGACCCCAGAGGCAGCTGACAGGTATCGACTGGCCAAGCGGACCTCGGCTTCGGTGGTCGCCGAGGCAAAAACCCGAGCTTGGGAAGAGTTCGGAGAGGCCATGGAAGCCGACTTCCGGACGGCTTCGAGGAAATTCTGGTCCACCATCCGACGTCTCAGGAGGGGGAAGCAGTGCACCACTAACACTGTGTACAGTGGGGATGGGGCACTGCTGACTTCGACTCGGGACGTTGTGAACCGGTGGGCAGAGTACTTCGAAGACCTCCTCAACTCCAGCAACACGCTTTCCTTGGAGGAAGGAGAGTCTGAGGACCCTGAGGTGGGTTCTCCTATCTCTGTGGCTGAAGTCACTGATGTGGTTAAAAAGCTCCTCGGTGGGAAGGCCCCAGGGGTGGATGAGATCCGCCCGGAGTTCTTCAAGACTCTAGATGCTGTGGGGCTGTGCAGGTTGACACGCCTCTGCAGCATTGCGTGGTCATCGGGAAGAGTGCCTCTGGATTGGCAGACCGGGGTGGTGGTCCCTCTTTTTGAAAAGAGGGACCGGAGGGTGTGTTCCAACGATAGAGGGATCACACTCCTCAGCCTCCCTGGTAAGGTCTATTCAGGGGTGCTGGAGAGGAGGGTACGTCAGGAAGTCGAGCCTCAGATTGAGGAGGAGCAGTGTGGTTTTCGTCCCGGCCGTGGAACTGTGGACCAGCTCTACACCCTTGGCAGGGTCTTTGAGGGTCCGTGGGAACTTGCCCAACCAGTCTACATGTGTTTTGTGGACTTGGAGAAGGCGTTTGACCGTGTCCCTTGGGGAGTTCTGTGGGGGGTGCTTCGGGAGTATGGTGATGGGTACAGAGTCCCCTGATACGGGCTGTTCGGTTCCTATACTGCCGATGTCAGAGTTTGGTTCGCATTGCCGGCAATAAGTCAGAATCGTTTCCAGTGAGGGTAGGACTCCGCCAAGGCTGCTTCTTTGTCACCAATTTTATTCATCACCTGTATGGACAGAATTTCTAGGCGTAGTCGAAGTGTTGAGGGGATCAGTTATGGTGGCCTCAGTATTGTATCTCTGCTTTTTGCAGATGGTGTGGTACTGTTGGCTCCTTCAAGCAGGGCTGTCCAACTCTCACTGCAGCGTTTTGCAGCTGAGTGTGAAGCGGTTGGTATGAAAATTAACACCTCCAAATCTGAAACAATGGTCCTCAGTCGGAAAAGGGTGGAGTGCCCCCTACGGGTCGGGGAGAAGATCTTGCCCCAAGTCGAGGAGTTTCAGTATCTTGGGGTCTTGTTCACGAGTGAGGGCAGAAGGGAGCGAGAGATCGACAGGCGGATAATTGCAGCATCTGCTGTGATGTGGACTTTGTACCAGTCTGTCGTGGTAAAGAAGTGGCTGAGCCAAAGGGTGAAGCTCTCAATTTACCGGTCAATCTACAGTACGTTCAAACCCTGATCTATAGTCACGAGCTATGGGTCGTGACTGAAAGAACGAGATCCCAGATACAAGCGGCCGAAATGAGCTTTCTCCGCAGGGTGTCTGAGCTCTCACTTAGAGATAAGGTGAGAAGCTCGGTCACCCGCGAGGGGCCGCTTCTCCTCCACATCGAGAGGACTCAGATGAGGTGATTCAGATGCCTGCTGAACGCCTCCCTGGTGAGGTGTTCCGGGAATGTCCCACCGGCAGTAGACCCCGCGGACGACCCAGGACACACTGGAGAGACTATGTCACCCAGCTAGCCTGGGAATGACTCGGGATCCCCCGGAAGAGCTAGAAGAAGTGGCTGGGGAGAGGGAAGTCTGGGCTTCCCTCCTAAAGCTGCTGCCCCCACGACCCGATCCCGGATAAGCGGTGGAAAATGGATGGATGAATGAATGGATATATATCAAACTGAGGCTGTCACAAACAAATCTTTTCAGAATTGATTATCCTATCGATTATTCTTTCGATTTCTCAAGTAATAAACCTCTTCGCACCCCATGCATGCACACACACACAAACACACACACACACACACACATATTAGCTGTCCATCATGTTTGATGATGACGCTTGCTACAAGGGAGGGGAGGAGGGGTCAGGTGGGGGGTTGGCGACTGTCGTTGGTGCCTCGGTGGCGGTTCCGGGTCGCTGCGCTGTGGTTCACCGGTCTACGTCCGGAGCGTTTTACTACTTACTTTTCTTCCACATATCTCACCTACACTGCCTGCTTTTTCCTGGCTCCACAGGACCGCGTGACCTCAGCGCGACTGTTCGAGCTATTAATTCTGCACTTTCCCCCTTCGATTATCTTTTTTCATTCCTTCATTAGCCCCGGTGCTAACAGCTAGCGCTTCCAGCTCGCCTGGTGCAAACGGCGAGCGCTCCAAGCCAGTGCTAACGACAACAACACTGCACCTCCACATTAATATTGGCTCACCACAACTTGAGACTCACACCAAATATGACCATCAACACAAGGGAACAGCTGCTGCTTCGCAGAGATGTCTCGCTGACCCCCCCCCCCCCCCCCCCCTTGCGCTCCTCGTCAGGCTCCCCGACACGATGTGCGTCCGCGGTGCGCAACTCATCTCAGTGGCCATGAGGAGTCGGAAGAAATAAAGAAGAAGAAGAAGAAGAAATAAGAAAGAACGGAGGACTCCGGGCAAGGCTGCAGCGCGAGGGCTGGGAACAGCGAGCAGTACCAGCGATCATTCGCTAATGTCCGCTCGCTACGGAATAAGACCGACGAGCTCCAGCTTAAGGTAAACAGCTGCTACCAATACAGGCTTGCATTCTGGCATTCACTGAGACCTGGCTCAGCAAGGATGACACCAACAGAGCCAAGCACATCAATGGATTCGGGTCTCCCATCAGGCTGGACCGTGACGGAGATGCCACCGGTAAACAACAAGGCGGAGGCGTGCACCTCTATTTCAACACTTGCTGGTCCTCCATTGTCCATGTGAGGGAGAAACTGTGCACCCCAGACATTGAGCTCCTGGCTGTGTCCTGCCGTCCTTTCTACCTGCCCAGAGAATTTCCGCAACTCTTCTTCATCACCGTTTACATCCACCCCAGAGCCAAGCCCACCACGGCGACCGACCACATTAGAAGCACCCTCAATAGACTGGAGCACCTTTCCCCCGACTCTCCCAAATTCTTCATGGGAGATTTCAACCACTGCAACCCAGAGAAATCCCTCAAAGGCTTCAACTAGTACATTACATGCACCACCCGCCAGGTGAAGACACTGGACAAATGGTACGGCTCCATCCCTGATGCATACAAGCCCGCCATCACTCCCCTAACCCCTCCCTCGGCTCTGCTGATTACCACACTATCCGGCTCCTCCTTGCCTAGAGCCCGGCCATCAGGAGAGTAGAGAAGGTAACCAAAACCATGAAACCGTGGAAGCAGGAGAGTATCACCGCCCTCCAGGGATGCCTAGATTCCACGGATTGGTGCAACCTTCTCTACCCCTCCGACAGCATCAATGTCCGAGTGGATGTGGTCTCCTCATTCATCCGTTTCTGTGAGGAAACCATCATCCCCACCAAGACTGTCACCATCTTCGCCAACAACAAACCCTGGATCACCAAGGAGCTGAAGGAGATCATCAATAGGAAGGAGCGCATCTTCTTCTCGAACATCGAGGTGGAGAAAAAGGAGATCAACAGGGAGGTCAAGAGAGTCATCAAGATCGCCAGGCTGCAATGCAAGTGCAAGGTGGACGAGAAACTTAATGGCGGTAACCTCCGTGCAGCCAGGAAATTGTTGCTTGATCATTAAGTAAAATCTAGACAATATTTTTTTGTGGATGAATAAACCTCAAGTGGTGAAGTGGAGCCTATTTACAGTAACTTGAGAACCAACCCTAAACACATAACATCTAACCATGGATTCATATTTAAAGCAATGCCCGACTAATATTACGACGACCAAATACTCCCTCCTACAGGTGATTGGTATCCTGCTCGCTCTCACTGGGGAGAGGGTCCAATGTATGAATGTGATCGAAGAGAACTTTATAAACATGTCAACATTATGAAAACCCTCCAGAGCATAGTAAAAGGGAGGAGGAGAAGACAAAAAACAGGAAGGAAAATGGGCAGAAAGGGAGGGTGAATTGTTTGTCCTTTTGATTTTGCCCATTTCCATTTGTAGAGCAGGAATGATAAGATCATGAATGAAAAAAAATATTACAGTGTGGTTTTTAACTTGTATGACCTTATAAATTAGAGGCAATGTTAAATGAGATGTCATTTTGGGTTTTTTTTTGTCACTGTAAATCGTCAATAGTGGAGGGTGGCATATAAAATCTTGCCTTTGGTGCCACACTGGCAGGGCCTGAAGAAAATGGCAGCTGCGAACACCACCACCAGCATCTCCCCTTTCTGCTTATAAATAACAACGATGTTAGCATCCTTCCAATCCTGCGGGACGGTCCCATGTTCCCAGATGTTTTGAATCAGAAGGTGCAGTCGGCGCGTGAGGAGAGAGCCTCCGTGTTTGAACACCTCTGCAGGAATGCCATCAGGTCCAGCGCTTTTTGTTATTCTTTAGGCCCGCAATGGCTTGCTGGGTTTCAGAATAAGATGGTAGGGTGTCGAGGCTCATGATTGGTGGCAGTTCTGGAAGATTATCCAGAATGTGTGGGTTGACAGGGTTGGTGTGGTTGAGAAGATTTTCACAGTGTTTTTTTTTTTCCCAAGATGGTGCCCGAGTAGGCAACCTTCGGCAAGTGCTCTTCAAGAGCCTTGCTTTTTTGATCTTTTTTTGTGTTTTTGTCTTTTGTCACATGTTGTTTGTTGTTTCATCGTGCGGACCTGATATGGACTGTTTTCAGCGTTTTTTGGCCACAACATTCGTCAAAGGAGAAGTATCTGTGCTTGGTGGTTGCGCCTTCTCGGCAGCACGCCTGTACCAGCACAGATTTTGATTGGGAGGAATGTCGGCGCCATTGACTGTCGGTGCTGGGCAGACCTGGGGCGCTTGTGTTTTTTGCGCCTGTAATGGGCAGCATTTTTCACAACCCCGTTTTGTTCAGTGGCTATGTCGGCGCTGTTGGACAGTCGGCGTTGGTGAGGCTGGATGGATGGCTGCTGAAGTTGAGGATGAGGAGAGAGGAGCATTGGCGCAGAGCGCCGATGCGTATTTGGAACCGTGAGTCGCCGCTTGGAATTGAAATGGATTTCCATGGGACAGGAGAAGTGAACCAATCTCTTTTTTCGTCAATGGATGCTACAGCTTCTTGTTGACTTTGAAACTTAGCTTGTAGCTGACGTGTGCACATTTTGAGCATGACGTTCTCTGATCCACTGATTAAAGGAAACTTTGATTCTCTCCTCTTTCATCTCAAACTGCTTCAAACAACAAAGCGTGTGATGGAAAAGTGGTGAGAACTGCCCGACTGTCCGTGTTTTATGTTATGTGTTGTGTTTATTATTTTACTTAATGTTAACTGTTTTGTTAAGCGCTTTGTTACAGCTGCCGCTGTTGTGAAAGCGCTATATAAATCAGCATGTATTGTATTGTATTGTATTGCCCAAGAGGCAAGGATCTCATGGTGGTCCTTGAGGAGTGCAGAGCCATCAGCTGATCGGACTGGAGCAATTGCCCGCCTCTTGGGACCATACAGTGCTTTGATGGCATTGTAGAAGCCATGGGTGTTGTTACAGTCTGCCAGGTTTTGGATCTCGTGTGCCTTCTGCACCCACCAGGTATCCTCCATGATACGGAGTGCTCGCTGGGTCACTGTTATAACTGCAGTAAAGGTGGCTTTCCGGGTGAGAGATGTAGGGCAGGACAGGGGAGCTTTATGGGCCTCATGCTTTGCTTTCAGAAGTGTATGTATCTCGGTTGAGTTGTAGTCAAGCCAATCCTGGTGGCATCTCCTTGACTGGCCAAGCACCTCCAAGGCTGAGCTATGGATAGGCTGGCGCAGAGCTGGCCAGTCACCTGATTCCTCTGGGATCTTGTCAAGGTTTTCAGCAAGGAGTCGCCGAAGGTTGTGTAACCCGGATTATGGCATGAGGCAATGGGGAGTGGACATAACCAAAATCTATATTGACTAAAAGAGTAGCGTCGTTAAAAAATGCTTAATTAAACAGAATTGAATATTGCCGTGGCCCAAGCGAATCAGGGCACAAAATACTAGGGGGGTGTCAGCGAATGAGAGGTGCAGTTTTTCACCTTCGTGACGTCACGAACGTGCGGCGCAACCTATCTCGGTCTCTTTTTCTGACGGGACCTGAACGCGAGCGGACGTATTCTTCGCCGTTGTGAGGAAGTGTTTCGGGAGAAGGAGTCATTCTACAGAGTGAGTGTGCTCAGAGGCTTGAACGTGTAATGCGCATTTCGTTTAAAATCACTTGTTGCTAAAACAGTCACTTTCTTTAGACCTCGAGTACTGTACCTGGCTAACGTAGCTGTTAGCATTACGTACCGCCGGGATTTCCCCGACCGTATAACATCGTCGGAGTATCGTTCAACATTCTTCTGGTGAGTGTACATAAATGTTAATAACGTCTCATAGTACTTGGAATTAAGTAGTTAATATTAATTACTGTAGTTATTTTATTGTCTGCGCTCGTGTGCTCTCGGCCCTATTAGGCCGGGTGTTTTGTGGAGTTCTAATTGAGGACAGCGCTGGGATTAGCGCGCCTTCAGTGGAGTGGATTCCATTACGGTGCCCTGACGCCCAAGAGTGCTGGAAAAGGGGGTACAGTGGTGGTGGCGAGCCAACCAAAGAACATACAATATATTACATTTGATAAATTTTAATTTATTTTATTTGTGTTGGTGATGTTTAGAAGAATTTATTTTGTACGACAGGAGTTGACAAGAACATTTTGTGTTTAGTTATTTCATTCAGATTGAAAGAAAAAAAAAGGGAACTCACACCGGTGTTGAGAAAAGTAATCACCAATTAGTTTGCTTGAGGGAAAGGTCAACTAAGAGGTTGAGACTAAATTGGATTTATTTACTTTCTTTTTTTTCACTGTGGTTGTTGTGATAATAATTTTGGTGTCCTGTGTCTATGTTTGATATAAAAGTTAATTGATTTTACAACTGTTGTCTTGTTTCTTTGCCCATGCCACCCCCCAATAGTGACATCATTGGCTCCAGTGAATAGAACCTAGTGTCCCCTTACTGGTCCAAGTAGAAACCCGTTGTCTGCCCATAGTGTTTTATCATCTCCAGCAATTATAAAACACACGTAGCCCTTGTTACAGTTGGCTTTGGTGGTGGGGTTATTCAGTGCTTCACAGTTGAGCCTTTTGTTGGGAGCTGTCCTTGAACGACGGGGTTGAATGCTCATGAGGAGTTTGGATCTAACCATGACGTGGTCAGTCCAACACTCAGCTCCGCGCATGACACGGGTGATGAGGACATCCCGTATGTTCTTTTGATGGACAATTACAGTGTTTGGAATGGGGGTGCTGCCAGGTGGTCTTAAACCTACTCTTCATTTGGAAAATGGTGTTAGTGATGACCAACTGATGTTCTGCACAGAGGGAGAGAAGCCGAAGGCCGTTGTTGTTCATGTTTCCTACTCCATGCTGGCCAACAACTTTACTCCATACCAGGTGTTCCGTGCCCACCCTAGCATTGAAATCTCCCATGACTATGAGCTTGTCCGTAGCCGGTGTTTTCTGCAGGATGCTGTCCAGAGCTCTATAAAAATCCTCCTTAATATTGTGATTGGCATTCAGAGTTGGTCAGTAAGCACTGATGACTGTGGAGACGCGTCCCTTTGCCAGGGGAATGCGCAATGTCATCAGCCTTTCATTGATGCCGGTAGGGGATTCTGGGATGAGCTTCAGCAGTTGGGACTTCACAGCAAAGCTAACTCCATGGTTTCAACTAGTGCCTTCAGGGACCCCTTTCCAGAAGAAGGTACAGTATACCCTGCACCTCGTTGAGAGCTGCGATATCGATGTTATACCAGCGAGCTCTGTGGCCACAAGTGTTGTCCTCCGTTGGGGCCTGTCAGGAGTTTCAGCCAGGTCCAGCAGTGTGTGGACGTTCCATGAAGCTATGCGTAGATTTGTTCTATTTCGTTTATTGTCATTTCGACCGCACGGGGGATGCTCCGATGATTGTGGTTTACCGTCCGGAGTGTGGAGAGCAGACAATTTTTTGACCACTTTTTCTAGGTCCCTCGCCATCACAGGGGTGAACAGTGTGGAGCTGCTCAGTCGCAATGGAAGCTGCAGAAGAGGTGCGCTGCTCCATTCCGCAGTGTCAACGACAATCACTTCATTGCCGCCTGTGTGCATGGTTTGGCTAGGCACTCCCACCCACATCCTTGGCTTGTGCCCACCGCCATTCTACATCGCCACAGGACTTTGGGGATTAGTGGGATGCAGGGTGGGGGATTGGGTGTGGAGTTGGGGCAAAACGGTTGCGCAAAGGTTGGAATTAAGGTGAGGGTGTGGGTGCACAGTCCTCACTCCCACCATCTTCACCCTACCAGGTCTCTTCCGGTGGCATGAGGGTACCCATGACGACCTTCTTCTGGCAGGAGGCTGCCGGTTGTCAGGTCTGTTGAACTCCGCCTGTGCCTGCGCCCAGGTGCCGGTTTTGGATCACTCTTTGTCTGGCCTCTACCCTTCGACCTGTTCAGCTTGGGTGACCCTGCCAGGAGTACGGGACTCCTGCCGACATAGCTCTAGGGGTCATGGAGACCCGCAAAGTGCCTCACCATGATGAGGTGGTGATCCCATTGAGGCACGACACACACACACACACTCTCTCTCTCTCTCTCTCTCTCTCTCTCTCTCTCTCTCTCTCTCTCTCTCTCTCTCTCTCTCTCTCTCTCTCTCTCTCTCTCTCTCTCTCTCTCTCTCTCTCTCTCTCTCTCTCTCTCTCTCTCTCTCTCTCTCTCTCTCTCTCTCTCTCTCTCTCTCTCTCTCTCTCTCTCTCTCTCTCTCTCTCTCTCTCTCTCTCCAGTTGAATTTGATTTTTTTGGTAAATTGTTTGACAGTGATAAGCACGCATCAATAAATAACGCATGTTTGCCAAGGATGATGGAGGAGTACATGAAAACACTGTTCTCATTCCTGTAAAACCAATATTTTTATATTAATTTTTGTAAAAGCCATTGTCTAATGTTGTGTTTTCTCTCTTTCGCCGGGTCAAGTACCTCTTGTGGCTGTTTAGGCTCCTCTAATGGTCCAGTGGACACGAGAACTCGTTAAAAAATTCACCAAATATAAAAAAAATTAAAATATTAGTTTAAGTAAATTCTTTGTTGTCTATTAGTGGCTATTGCTTCCACAAACTCCATAACTGCCATTGAGGTGGTCCGTTTTTCCCTGAAGCCATATTGATTCTCACTTAACAGCGCATGCTTTTGTATAAAACTATCAAGTCTGCGAGAAAATAGTTTTTCTAATATTTTTGAAAATTGTGGTAGTAGTGATATTGGTCAATAATTTGTAAACAGATGTTTTTCTCCACTTTTATAGATTGGAATAACTTTAGCAATTTTCATTTTTGATGGAAAGATACCAGCTTTGAATGACAGGTTGCATATGTGCGTGAAAGGTCGCACTACATATTCTATAATCTGCTTGATTATTGTCAATATAAAAGCAATCAGTTGACTTTTTATTTTTAAAAGTTATAATATTTGATACTTCTTGTTTTACTGCAGTAAGGAACATCGTGGAGGAGTTTTTTTTCTACGTATCTATCTATTTCAAACAGGTTTGTTGGATCAGGAATTTGTTTTGCTAGGTTACTGCCGATGTTGACAAAATACTCATTAAATTCAGTTGCTATTTCTGCAGTTTTTTCCCAAATAGTATTTTTGCCTTTGATAAAATACTCTGGATAATCCATTTTTTTAGGACTATTTCTGATTACTTGGTTAAGTATTTTCCATATTTCTTGTGCGTTACCTTTATTCTGCTCTAATAGTGCATGATAATGATCTCTTTTACTGGTTCATAATTATTTAGATAGAAAAGCTAAATCAACAACTCGTATAACAGAAATAAGACTAAGAACCCAACGTTCCATCGATGCCTTTAAGCAAGACCTAGAAAAACAAAACTGGACCGAGGTCTACTCAAACGAAGACCCAAATACAGCGTTTGAAGTATTTCAGTCTACCATAATCTCCTTATATGATAAACATTTTCCATTAACTAAAGTCTCCAAAAAGTATAAAGACCCAAGTAAGCCATGGATAACGAAAGGCATAGAAAACGCATGTAAAAAGAAAAACAATTTATATAAATTGTTTTTAAAATTCAGAACTGAAGAAGCAGAAAAAAAATATAAGACCTATAAAAATAAACTAGTAAAAATTATAAGAACCAGTAAAAGAGATCATTATCATGCACTATTAGAGCAGAATAAAGGTAACGCACAAGAAATATGGAAAATACTTAACCAAGTAATCAGAAATAGTCCTAAAGAAATTGGTTATCCAGAGTATTTTATCAAAGGCAAAAATACTATTTGGGGAAAAAACTGCGGAAATAGCAACTGAATTTAATGAGTATTTTGTCAACATCGGCAGTAACCTAGCAAAACAAATTCCTGATCCAACAGACCTGTTTGAAGTGGATAGATACGTAGAAAAACAACTCCTCCACGATGTTCCTTACTGCAGTAAAACAAGAAGTATCAAATATTATAACAACTTTTAAAAATAAAAAGTCAACTGATTGCTTTAATATTGATATGACAATAATCAAGCAGATTATAGAATATGTAGTGCGACCTTTCACACACATATGCAACCTGTCATTCAAAGCTGGTATCTTTCCATCAAAAATAAAAATTGCTAAAGTTATTCCAATCTATAAAAGTGGAGAAAAACATCTGTTCACAAATTATAGACCAATATCACTACTACCACAATTTTCAAAAATATTAAAACTATTTTCTCGCAGACTTGATAGCTTTATACAAATCATGCGCTGTTAAGTGAGAATCAATATGGCTTTAGGGGAAAACGGACCACCTCAATGGCAGTTATGGAGTTTGTGGAAGCAATAGCCACTAATATAGACAACAAAGAATTTACTGTTGGGGTTTTCCTAGATCTAAAAAAAGCTTTTGACACAATAGATCACAGTATATTATTGAAAAAACTAGAAAGATATGGCATTAGAGGTGTAGCTTATAAATGGATAAAAAGTTATTTAGAAAACGGATATCAGTACGTGCAACTCAACAATAAAAAAACGAATCAACTGAAAATCACTCACGGAGTTCCTCAGGGGTCAGTGCTTGGTCCAAAACTATTCATCTTATATATAAATGATATCTGCAAGGTCTCAAAACTATTTAAATGTGTCCTATTTGCTGATGATACAACTTTCTACTGTTCTGGAATAAATCTGAAACAGCTCCTGACAACCGTAGAAAACGAATTAAACAAATTAAAAAACTGGTTCGACAGAAATAAATTGTCACTTAACCTGAAAAAATCAAAGTCAATTGTTTTTGGCACAAGACCAATCAAACACCAAGCTAAAATTATGGTAAACTCAATTGAAATAGAAAGAGAGTATGAAACCAAGTTTCTCGGATTAGTAATAGACTCAAAACTATGTTGGAAACTACATATCGATAACTTAAAAAGAAAAATAGCCAAGACCGTAGGCATCCTCTACAAAACCAAGGAAGTGCTAAATAAGAGATCTTTGTTCACATTATACACTTCATTATTATTACCATATATGACCTACTGTGTGGAAATATGGGGAAATGCCTGCAAAACAAACACACTCCCTATTCTCAAACTACAAAAAAAGCAATTTGAATTATTAATAGATCAAAATATACAGAACGCACAAATCCACTATTTATCAAATTAAATACGATGAAATTTTATGACCTGGTTGACTTTAAAATCGCCCAATTAATGTACAAAACACACAATACCCTGCTCTGCCACAACATTCAGAAGTTTTTCGAAATTCGAGAAAGCAACTATGAATTAAGAGGTACCAATTTATTCAAAAAACTCAAAACAAGAACAAACATCAAGCAAAGAAGTGTATCTAGCAAAGGTGTTAATCTGTGGAATAATCTCGAAACCGACCTAAAACTGAGTAAATCGCTTGCTGAGTTCAAAAACAAATTCAAAAAAATAGTACAAACAACCTACATTAATCAGAGTTAAAATGATAAATTCTAAACATTAAATATAATGATAAACCAGAACTAAGTTAATAAATAGAGAAAGGTATTGAAATATCCATTATGAATACAAGAGAAAATTGACACAAGAGTGCCAGGGTGACGATGTACAGTATATAATCCCGATACAAACCAAAAGTTGTAAAAATATCACGGTTAAGGGTAAAGTATGAGCCTTAATGGAGACTTCTTCTTACTTTTTCTTTTCTGATTGATATAAAAATGATTTAGTAGATATAAACACATAACGGGGTAGGACTAGATAAGTTTTTTACTTCATCCTACTCCCTTGAACATAACTGTGTTGAATGAAGACTGATTTCTTTCTTTTTACTTTTTTATCTACCTTATTTTCTGTCAAATTATTACTGTATATGTTTTATGTTCAATAAACAAACAAACAAGGTACTTGAAGGTTTTGAGTGTCAAGTTTGATCCCATTGATTTTGATTTCTGTCATGATGCCTTGAGGGTTGTTTGTCATGAGTTTGGTCTTTTCATCGCTGATCTCCATGACAAATGCAAAGGATGCTTTGTCCAAATATACCACCAAGCTTGCCAGTTCTTCTTCGTTTCCTGCGAGGCCATCGATGTCATCGGCAAATCGGATGTTTGTGATGTATCTTCAAATCGGACCTTCCTCCGATAGAAACTGTCCCTTCATGATCTTCTAGGGCTTCATTCATAATTCATAATTCTTTCTAAGAAAATATTAAAGAGGGTATAGGAGAGGATGCATCCCTGGCGCACTCCAACAGCAGTGTGGAACCAGTCGCCTCTATTGCCGTTCAGGAGGACCGCACTTGGTCCTTATTGTACAGCTCTTCAATCACCCTGACAAGGTTGGGGTTGATATTATATTTCCGCATGGTGGACCACAAAGACAGCATGCCAAACCCTGTCGAAAGCCTTCTTGAAATCGACGAATATGTGTTAGAGGTGTTGTTGGTGCTGAAGATATTTCTCGCAGATTATCCTCGGGTTGAAGATCTGTTCTGTGGTGCTTCTCTTCGCTCTGAAACCAGCCTGGTCTTCCGCAATGATGTGTCTTCAGCATAACTTTTCTTGGATGGCTCACCAAGCTGATGGTGCGGTAGTTGTTACATTGCTGAAGATTCCCTTTCTTGGGCAGAGTGATGATCAATGACTGTGTCCAAGAGGATGGCCATATCCCAGTGTTCCAGATGTTGTTGCAAATGATGGTAAGAGCGGTGATGATTGCCTCTCCTTCTGCCTGCACTAATTCTGCAGGTATGTTGTCACTACCTGATTTGCCTTGTTTCAGTGATTTTACTGCTGCTTCGACTTCTTCTCTAAGGATGGATTGTGAGCCCCCTTCTCTTGTTGGCACAGGGCAATTAGGAACCTTTGGGTCTGCGTTGAGCTGGTGGCTATAAAGTTCAAAACAGTATTCGGTCCACCTATCTAAAATCTCTTTGTCTTCAGTGATTTACCTGCGTTGTCCTAGACACTCGTAGGTTTTCCTTGCTTCTCAGCGGTAAGGTCTTTTATGATAAGATAAGATGTCCTTTATTTGTTAATTTCACTGGGGAAATTTACAGCCTCCAGCAGCAAGAATGTGGGTAGAAAGAAGAAAAAACAAACACCATTCAATTAAGTGCAATATAAATACAAAATGGATAAATCGCAGTGCTATTTACAATTGTTTTTCACATTTAATTATTATTATTATTATTGTTGTTATTTTTATTCAGCATCCTGACAGCAGTCGGTAGGAATGAGCGTCAGTATCTCTCCTTCTTGCAGCGTGGGTGTAACAGCCTCTTGCTGAAGGAACTACCTAGTGCTGTCAGGGCAGGCTGGAAAGGGTGGGAGGGACTGTCCATCATAGCTTTTAGCTTAGTTAGCATCCTTCTGTTGCCCACCTCCTCCAGAGTGTCAAGGGAGCAGCCCAGGACAGAACTGGCCTTCCTGACCAGTCGCTCCAGTCTCTTTCTGTCCCGGGCTGAGATGCTGTCTGACCAGCAGACAATGCCATAATGGATGGCCGAGGCCACCACCGAGTTATAGAAAGTCTTAAGGAGCGACCCCTGAACCCCAAAAGACCTCACCTTCCTGAGTAGGAAGGTGAGGTGAGACTTCCAGGAATTTCAATTTCGGCTCTGTCCTTTCCTAATCAGGGTGTCCGTGTTTGTAGACCAGTCCACTTTTATCACCTTATCGCCTTTTTAGTGTTGTTCCTTTCTAGGCCCTCCTCTATTTCCGTGCATTGTTGTTCAATCCAGGACTCCTTTGCTTTCTTCATCTCTCTTGACTTTGTTTGCTTCCCTGTATTTCTTGGCTCCCTCTGGGTCTTTCTTCTCCCTCTTCAGTTCTCTTCATTTGTCACACAATGCCAGGATCTCTGTTGTGACCCAGGGTTTCTTGGGGTGCTGGTGTTTTCCTAAGATTTTGCTTGCAGTTTTAACTACTATTGAGTTTAATGCCTCCACAGTTGCTTCTAGGTCGAGATCGTTCTCATTAAGGATTGTCAGTGGTGCGAACTTCCCTCCAATCATTGCCTGGAACTCCTCCTTTACTGTTGGGTCCTTCAGTTTCTCTAGGTTGAAGCACAGCCTTGTGAATTTGGGATTGTTGTTTTTATTTCAAGCGCACTTTACATGTCATCATCACCAGATCGTGGTCGCTTCCAATATCAGCACCAGGGAAAGTACGAGTGAGAGCGATGTTCACTCGAGCTCAAAAGTGTTTGGAGACCAGGATGTAGTCGATCTGGTGATGATATTGGCAACCCGGGTTGTGCCGGGTCCACCTTCTAGAAATCTTGTGCTTACCAAGTGTGTTTGTTATGACCAGTTTTTTGGCAGCCGCAAACTCTAGGAGTCGGAGACCTCTGTCATTCGTCAGCTGGTTGCATGAGGGTCCGCATGTGCCCCTCCAGTTTATGTGTGTGTCTTCTCCAATTTTGGCATTTCAGTCACCTTGTACCACTGGGATGTCCTTTTTGGGTGTCTTATCAATGATTTCCTGTTGCTGGTTGTAGAAGTTTTCAACAACTTCATCACTGTAGTCTGTAGTAGGTGCGTAGGCTTCAATAACCATGATATTAAAGGGGCATGCCTTTAGCCGGATGGTGATCAGTCTGCTTGAAACTGGGCAGCAACCCAAACCAGTGTTGACAATGTCTTTGTGAACAAGGAAGCCGACACCTTCTTTGTGTTTGTCTTGTTTTCCACTGTAGTACAGCTTGTTACCTTCCATTATAGTTGTTTCGCCTATGCCTGTCCATCGTGTTTCGCAGATGCCCAGAAGGTTCTAGCGGTATAAGCTCATCTCATGAGTGAGTTCTTCAAGTTTGCCAGAGTGTTCTGGTGTTCCATGTGCCAATGACAACGTTCTTTCGGGCACGAAGCTTTGTTTTCATAGCACCAATAGCATATTTTTCACCTCTGCCCTGTTGTACAGCAGCTGGCGCGGTCCTTGTTGACCCGGGCGACGACATAATTAGTGTCACACAAAATACAACACAATAGGATTTGTGGCCGCATATTGTTGGACACGAGTATATTTAACAGAAGAGCATTGAAATCATTCATGAGATTATCAATCCATCCATCCATTTTCTGATCCACTTATCCGCACAAGAGTTGCGGGCGTGTTGGAGCCTAAACCAGCTGTCATAGTGAAGGAGGCGGGGTACACCCTAAACTAGTTGCCAGACAATCGCAGGGCACAAATAGATGAACACCCCTCCGTGCACACACTCACACCTAGGGACAAATTAGAGTGTTTCATACTTCATACATCAATGAATTACAGTCCTTTAATGGCCCACATCTGGCATCTAATTTGTGGGCCACATAAGGCCCATATCTGAGCCAAATTGTACTACCATATCTGGCCCTACTCCGGCCCGACGCTGTGCCAGAACAGGTTCCTGATATCAGCCTTAATTCAACCTTAACTAAGCCTCTTCATTCATGAGCCACATTTGACCAACATAAAAAAGTGGTCTCCTAACGTCAAGAAGAACCATTTTCTGTGCACTAACCCACTACAAAAACTCACTTATCCCACATGATATCAGCCTAATTAACAAGCAATCAGATAGGCACAGACAGACAAAATGGAGGACATGAGGGCAGTGTGAGGTATGTATATGCCTGGAAGTTGTGATGCATTTTGGATGAGTGTGGTGCTCGTCTGCATTGCACTTTGGCATCAACATGGCAGACACCATCCAGGAGGGGGAGGCCCCTCACTGTGCCACGCAAACGGCGGAATAATCCAGGATCCGCCCTGTTTTGCAAGGTATCCTGTACCCAGATCACATTCAGGGATCCAGAGACAGCAGCTTTGCAAGTAGCCTACGCAGTTCAATAAGAGGATCGGAGCCTGTTGCAGTAGTGGCAGAGAAGCTGGAGGGGAAGCAATCGGACCAGCTGGCTGAATTTGGAGCAGTGGTAAGAGAGCTTGAACTCGCAGAAGGCAAGCTTTTTTACAGATCTGGCTTCTTGATTGCAACATGGACCCCTATTATTCCTACGAGAAGCTCAGGCATATGTGGATGCCATCAATGTACGAGTGAGCGTGTAAAGAGCACAGCACAGGGAACAATATGGTCAAACAGGCAAAAGAGGCTGTCGAAAACTGCTTGGATGGCTGGTAAAGCTGACTAGGATCCCACAGGCTTGTGGCGTCATCCAGATGGACGCCCTATTCCGTCAGTCGGCACGCTTCGTGTCCTGGTAGAGGAAGCCCGTGGGGTGGCCCACGTAGGTACAGATGACACACTCATTCATACGTTGATGGCATTTACAGATGCGCGACATGATCGAGAGTTTTATTGACGAATGCGATGTGTGTCAACTGTCCACTGTTTAGCCAACAATGAAATCTCTCCATGGAACTTTTCCAATGCCCGACAACATAGAGAGGAAATTCAGATTATAATGCCATGATCGATTGAGTTTGAGATCTGAGATACCTGTTGTTAATAGTGGATGGATATAGCAGACAGCCCGAAGCCTACCCTTGCAAAAAGGAAGATGTGGTCCCCAGCATTATGTGTTGGTCAACCATTCCATTCCAACACATGGCTTTCTTGGTTGCATTCGTTCTGACAAAAAAATGAACATCTAGAAAAGGAAGATGCAGTACTGGGTTTGAAAACACTCAGCATTGTGTATTATCCCTAGTCTCAGGGCATGAACGAAACTGTATAGTCCAAAATTGCTAATATTATGGTCGGAACCAAACTGACATGGGTGGATGCCGTTCAGCGCACCTTAACGGCTGTTTGGAGCTCTGTAAACTCGCAGAAACATTAAGGAACAAACTTCAACTCCTGGTGGAAATCCATAATTCCTGTCAAAAACAGAATTCAAAAGAAACAAATGACAAATGAGAAATACAGAGGTCCAAAACAAGAATCAAAGTAACTCAACAAACACCGGGTAACCATCTTAAAATGTGTACTGCGACAGCAAACAAAGAGCAGTTGTATGTGGCAAAGAGAATGAACAAACAAAGATGAAAGAAGTAAAGAAACTAAACACAAACAAACTGATGAGAGGAACACCTGGAAGAGGGGGCTGACTGGACAACAAGGAAACAATAACCGAACGAGACAGACACAAACGAAAGAACGAGATGAAAACATGCAACTGAATCCTAAATGAAAACTGAAATGGTGGTGGGACCGATCCAGTGGGTGTCCCACCGGCCAGACAAGAAGTTCTCGACAGGATCAATCCGATGGCCATCCTGCCTCCCAGACCAATACGGTGGGCGTTCCAGAGGGCAGACAAGAGATTCTGGACGGGGGCAGTCTGGTGGTCGTCGCAAGGTCCACACAGGTGGTGAGTGCAGCCTCAGGGCTTGCACCACTGAAACAGTATCAGAGGGCAGCTACTGCCAGAACAGGATGAGAGGGCGGCCGGAGGGCTTGTACCCCCGGAGCAAAACAAAAACTGACAAGGCCTTGGTAAGGAACCAAGAAAACCAAAATAAGTGTCAAAATCCGAATCAGAAAGGAGGTTACCGAAATGCAAAGCCATCAACACAATCAAAAATTCGGAGTCTAAAAATAAAAAATGGGGAATGAAAGTAGAAGAAGAATGAAAAAACTATGACAAGTAGACGGTCCAGGATGTGGACGAAAAGAAAGGGTCCAAACCTTGATCAAGAAACCTGGTCTTGATCCAGATGAGCTGTCAAGTTACAGACCCATTTCCAAACTGCCTTTCATTTCCAAAATTCTGGAAAAAGTGGTGCACATGCAGTTGAAACTTTTCTTGGATGAACATAACATCTTGGAGGTCTTCCAGTCAGGTTTCAAGACGATGCATAGCACGGAGTCAGCCCTGTTACGCGTTTCTAATGACATCCTCCTGGCAAATGACTCTGGAGACCACGTGTGTCTGGTTTTATTGGACTTAACTGCAGCATTTGATACAGTGGATCACAGTATTCTGCTGACTCGTTTGCAGCACTTGGTGGGCATTGGCGGGAGTGTTCTTGATTGGTTTAGGTCCTATCTAGCTGACAGGACCTTTTGTGTCAGCCTTGGCTGCTCTGAATCACGCACTGCTCCCCTGTCATGTGGTGTTCCACAGGGCTCAATTCTGGGGCCTCTGCTGTTCTCGCTGTATCTGCTCCCATTGGGTTCCATCTTAAGGAAACATGGTATTCCTTTCCACTGCTATGCAGATGACTGCCAGATCTATGTCCCACTGAGCAAGAAAGACACCTTCTCATTAAGGCCACTCCTATCCTGTCTGGAAGAAATCAAAACCTGGATGGCACAAAATTTCTTGAAGTTCAACGAAAAGAAGACAGAGGTGATATTGTTTGGCCCCAGTGGACCTTGTACATTCCATCCTGTAGACTTGGGCCCCCTATCTCCTTATCTGAAATCAACGGTCTCAAACTTGGGACTTAAACTGGACAGTGATTTCAAACTCGATCGGCAAATTGGTGCCGTTGTTAAATCCAGCTTCTTTCACCTTAGACAGCTGGCCAAAATAAAACCTTTCCTCTCACATGAACACTTTGAGACAGTAATTCATGCCTTTGTCACATCCCGGCTCGATTACTGCAACGCCCTGTACTTTGGAGTCAGCCAGTCCTCCATCAAGCGCCTTCAGCTGGTACAGAATGCCGCTGCTCGCCTCTTGACTGGTACTCGTAAGAGGGAGCATATAACTCCTACTTTGGCATCCCTTCACTGGCTCCCCATTCATTTTAGAATTATTTTTAAGATCCTCCTCTTTGTTTTCAAATCTCTGAATAATCTCGCGCCACCTTACCTCTCTGAGCTCATACGCCCCTACACCCCTGCCCGGCGCCTCAGGTCTGTGGACCAGTCTTTGCTAGACGTACCAAGAACTAAACTGAGGCTCAGAGGGGATCGAGCCTTTTCTGTTGCTGGTCCATCTCTCTGGAATGACCTCCCACTGAACATTCGGCAAGCCTCCTCGCTGCCCATCTTTAAATCCCTCCTCAAAACTCACTTGTATTCTTTGGCGTTTGACTCAGCATGACTTAGATTTGCTATTGGTTTTACTGCTTGGTGCTTTCTACCGCCTTATTACTTATTACTTATTACTGATTCGTCTTACTGTTTATTGTATATGTTAAATCGCTCCATGTACAGCACTTTGTATGCAGCGATGGCTGTTTGAAAGTGCTCTATAAATACTGTTGACTTGACTTGACTTGACTTGACAAAGGGTGTTGAGGTGGTCAGCAGGCTCACAATGGTAGGGGCATGTGACGGCCTGGATGATCGAAGAGTGACACGATTGGTTGCCAGTGAAAAGGTGAAACATCTCTCACAAATGGCACATTCCAGAATAAAACACCTCAAGGGTGGCTATGGTATATTATTTTAATTGGAAAACCACATTTCTGGAAATGGATCTCAAACAATCTCGTTCGCTGATTTTTCTAAATACTTTTCTAATTCAGGAAATGCACATATCCATTTGCAGTGTATCATATCCTAGTGCTCCAGAGCATCACCTCTGCTCCTTTAATCCTCTCAGACTATCTCCTGCTTTGTCTTTCTCCATTTATCAGTCCACTAATCAGTTCATCTCTCAGTCGGTCACAAGCTCTGTGTTTAAAAATTATCACTGCTGATCAGCTGATAATGTGTCCTTCACAAACATACATTCCAAGTTTGAAGGACCCGAATGCAATCTTTTAATTAAAGCTACAATCACGTTTACTGATGCTAAATTATCACATGTAAGACAACCAATTAGACATTCCATCTGAAATGAGGCTACAATTATGATGACAAGAATATTATCTGACAATCAAATGTGTGTCTGTCATCCTCCAGTATTTTTTCAGTCTTTATCTCTGTTGTTGTCATTTCTGTCCTGATAAGATCATTTTATCTCCTCGCCAAATGACCACACCATCTTTGTGACCTTCAATGACACACAGTGGCGGTATGACTGTGCTGTTGATTAATGGCGGTCACACTTTTTTTAAACAATTATTTGTAACTCATGAAAGCATGAACCAACTTTTCAAATGTATTCGGCCCCTTATCAATTCAAAACATTCAGCTCAGTTTGAAACGGCATTTAATATCTAATTCCTTAGCTTTTTGGTTTTAACTCAGTTTTATCATAAAAATGAAAGAGGCATTTTTACATTATCATTTGTGCTGTGTGCACAATACATCTTGATAACCGGAGCGCACAAATACATCCAGACAGCCACAGTGCAGCTTGAAGTGCAGCATTGTCCGACTTGACAATTTGCTCTGTTTTTGATGTCATGTACTGTATTTCCCGCACGAAAAGACGCACTGGATTACGAGGCGCACCTTCAATGAATGGCTATTTTGTCAACTTTTTTCATATATTGGACGCTTCACATTGTAAGGCGCAATCTACAATACCTCCACCAGATGGTGCTGCGCTCCTTCCATTCAACTCGAGAGTCGTCCGTTCAACTTGAGAGGCATTCATGACCACCTTTGAAAAATGTAAATTAACTATTACTGTACTTAAATGAAACAACGAAAATTTAAAATAATGCATCAAAACAGAAAATCAAGCAAGGAAATCACAAAATAAATTCTATATCCCCCCTACAGAATTTATTTTGTGATTTCCTCGCTTGATTTTCTTTGTGGTAAGAATTAATTAACCTTTTTCGGAGGCGGCCATGAACATCTCTCGAGTTTAACGGAAGAAGGCACGGAGATGGACAAAGACGTACAGTACCTGTATTTGTTGAGACTGTGAAAATCATTTATAAATCAGAATCAGAATCATCTTTATTGGCCAAGTATGTAGAACACACAAGGAATTTGTCTCCGGTATAACACGCTGCATTCGTATCATCGTAAACAAGGACATGACAAATAGGTATGGAAGGACATTTCGTAATGTAAGTGACCACACCGTAGTGCGGTGGTACCACCCAGTGACAACTGTGAGACAATGTGCAAAGTATCAAGCAGAGCGAAAGTGATCAGTGGTAGAATACAATATTATGATAGTTTGTACAGTTGGTGCAGAAAATCATTGAACCATTTTAGAGTGACGAGCAGCAGTATTTGTTGTACAAGAAGAGTGACTACATCAGTAACTGTTTAGGGCAGGGGTGCCCATTACGTCGATTCTGATCTACCGGTAGATCGAAAACATCTCCCAAGTAGATCCAAAGAGTGTCGAGGAGAAAAAAAAACAATCATTTGTGTCTCTTTGTACATGTTAGTAATATATATTTTTTGTGTTAATGTATGCTGCACCATAATCATTCTATCAGTCTCCTTTTCACAAAATAAATATTTAAGAAATAAAATAAAGCAAGTAAATCTTGAATTCATGGTGGCGCGTGATGACGTCAAGTTGTTTGCGCTCAGCAGTCTGAAATTGCAACTTGTGATCAGAGCTGTTGCGCTCTATCTTTTATCGACATTATTCTCATTCAGAGTTTGCTTCGTGTACAATTCACCGAGAGCACGGGCAAAGAATAGGAACCTCGGAGGGCCCAGGGAAGCACTTTAAAACGGTACGTGTGAGCTACAACAGTTAACAGGCTGCAAAAGTGCATCGCCTGCCTCAGTTTCAGGCTGTTTCTCATCGTGTGTGTGTGTGTGTGTGCGTGTGTGTGTGTGTGTGTGTGTGTGTGTGTGTGTGTGTGTGTGCGTTTGTGTTCATGACATATCGGGACAATTTTATGATAACACACCTTCACAATGAGGACCTGTGGAAAAATGAGGACATTTTTCGCGTCCTCATATTTCCACGCAGTCTACACTGCTCTAGAGCTCACGAGGATACTCCCACACCAAAAATAAGTGATGTCCTGAAAGAGGACAATTTTCAGAAATTGTGTGTTTAAGTGTGTTTAAATTTCGACTCACTTTTCATTTGGAAAACTAGTGGCCAACTTCGGTACTTAACACACTTTTAACACACTTTCAGTGACGTCATTGTGCAGGACCTCAAATGTCATCTTTTTCGGACTGACTCACACATTTTCCCCGCCCTCGTCCTGATAAGTCACATCAATTAGCAGTCACACAAAATCCAACATGTGAAGCAGCCAGACAATCCTACTCTCAAACACGACCACGCGTGGATGACCATCGGGTAAGCAATTCCTTTTCGTTTATCTTACCGTAACATAGAAGTTGTTCAATATAACCGTGTTTAATAGTGCCCACCAAAGGTAATATCATTCAATACGACAGCTAGCTAGCTAGCTCGATCGTTAGCATGCTAATAAGCTTCCAGTAAAAGTAATGTGGACATGTCCTGCAGGCAAGGTTCTGGAAAACTTTTCTAAATCTTTAACAGCACAGTCTGTGGAACTTGGTTTTGGTGCCATATGTTTATTTCAGTGCAGTATTTGTTTTATTCGATTGCAGTTAATTTAAATTAGTTAGTACAGGTAGCCTAATGAAAGTGGGCCAGGCACTTCCAGCATTTACGCTAAGCCCGGTGTATTTACACTGTTTATTCTTGTGCTGATTCAATTGTACACCGTTTCAATGAAAAAACAAACAAACGTTTGCAATGAAATTATAGCAGAATTCAGCTTTGTTGGTACATTTGGTCAAGACAATATTGTGTTACTCTATTTTAATTTTACATTGTTATCTGCCTGACAAATGGTTTGCCCGAATCTATTAGTCTGACCAGCAAATGTTTGATGAAATGAATTTTTGTATTTTTGAGGAAGAAAATAATATTCCTTTGGCTCAGTACTTTTTGAGCCAAAATAAGTGCTGCCATAATATTGTGCTTACTTGTCTGGCTGACTTCTTCTCACTTTCCATTGTAGATGTTTACTGGTGGTGATAATGTCACAAAGAAGAACCAGACTGAGCCCTGAATCTGAGGCTGCTCCTTTTATCTGGAGTCAACAAGCCTTGTTTGAAAGCCCAGTGGATCAATGATTATAAAGGTATGCTATCAATCTACCTGCTATCTAATTCTTATGGCTACCGCAAGCACATGACAAGAGCTGCAACCAAAGCCTGTCACAGTGACAGATTTTATTCGTACATTGTATTTACCCCAAAAATGTCACAAGAAACAATAGCATGTTTTTTTATGCCATTGATCATATTGGAGCAAAAATAATTATTGAGAATATTGTATTGCCATGTAGAACTAGGAATATCTTGGAATGAAAAAATAGAAATAGAAATTATTCGGCTTCTGTTAAAATATTGTGCTTCACCAAATATCACAATTCATAAAAACGCATACTATCCGTAATAGTCGAGGAAAATTAGATGCCTTTAAACTTCCTTCATAATGCTTATTTCACCTGATTGAAGAAGGCTGTGGTAGCTGTTTGACAAATCCACATTTTTATCAGCAATTTGTACTGCCCATCAAAAGTCTCTACTTAGTTGAAAACAACGAATGGTCACCGGAATTATTTTTCAGTCATTACATTGTTTTAGTCTGAAAGAGTATGTTTCGGGTGTTGTCTTTATTATTTGAACTCAGTCATGTCTGTTGTCCTGAAATTGTTAGCTATAAGAGCTGTACAGTGGTAACTACCATAAAGAGCCGGCTTGTGCTGTGTATGAAGTTTAATTTATTCAAAAGTCATGTAACTATGGCATATTTCTGACACTCTATGGTTGCTATAATGTTGATTTTCATGATTTCAGTCATGCCCTCATACTTCTTCAGTTACTGTAGAATACTTTTTAGAATATTTCTGATACTGTAATGTTGCTGAAAAACCAGAGTGTGATCAGGTGAAATGACTTTTGTCTGGACCTAACACTGGAGAGCCTGTGTTCGAATGTCCCCATATTGATGTTCCACAGAGCCGAACAGTGTTAACTTTCTATAGTGTGGTATATTAATCCCAAACCCTCCTGTGAGAGATGTTCAATGAGAAATAATGTTTATTGATTTCTTAACTGGTCAGAATGAAGAACGCTGAATATTTTGACACCGTAATGGTGTTATGTTGCAGACACCAAGTGACGGGATCTTGACTGAACCTTCTGGAGACCAAGAAGGGAGTGAGAGAGCCACTTCATCCTTACAACAGGTTACTACTTCTTATCATGATATACTAGGTTTGAGTTTTCAGCTTTCTTTGACAAACACAGGAGAAGTTATAAATCAGAAACATGGACTCTCCATGATTTCAGTCGTCATGTCCTCATATTTCTTTAGACCTGAAAAACCGGAGTGTGTTTCAGGTGACATGATTTTTGTCTGGACCTAATTCTGGAGAGCCTGTTTTCGAATGTCCCCATATTGCTGTTACACAGAGCTGAACAGTGTTAACTTTCTATAGTGTCTTATATTAATCCCAAACCCTCCTGTGAGCGATGTTCAATGAAAAACAATGTTTATTCATTTATTAACTAATCAGGATGAATAAATTTGAATATTTCTGACACTGCACTGTTGCTATGTTGCAGACATTAAGTGTTCCGATCCTGATGAAACCTTCTGAAGATCAAGAAAGGAGTGGAAGATCCACTTCTTCCTTAAACAGGTTACTACGTCTTATCATTATGTATTAGGTTTCAGTTTTCAGCTTTCTTTGACAAACACAGGAGAAGTTATAAATCAGAAACATAGACTCTCCATGATTTCAGTCGTCATGTCCTCATATTTCTTTAGACCTGAAAAACCTGAGTGTGTTTCAGGTGTCATGACTTTTGTCTTAACCTAACTCTGGAGATGCTGTGGCTGAATGTCCCCATATTGCTCTTCCACAGAGCTGAACAGTGTTAACTTTCTATAGTGTGGTACATTATTCCCAAACTCTCCTGTGAGCAATGTTCAATGAGAAATAATGTGTATTCATTTCTTAACTGGTTAGAATGAAGAATGCTGAGTATGTTGACACCGTAATGTTGTTATGTTGCAGACACCAAATGACAGGTACCTGACTGAACCCTCTGGAGACCAAGAATGGAGTGAGAGATCCACTACATCCTTACAACAGGTTATTACTTCTTATCATGATATACTAGGTTTGAGTATTCAGCTTTCTTTGACAAACACAGGAGAAGTTATAAATCACAAACATAGACTCTCCATGATTTCAGTCGTCATGTCCTCATATTTCTTCAGACCTGAAAAAACCTGAGTGTGTTTCAGGTGACATGACTTTTGTCTTAACCTAACTCTGGAGAGCCTGTGTTCGAATGTCCCCATATTGCTGTTCCACAGAACTGAACAGTGTTAACTTTCTATCGTGTGGTATATTCATCCCAAACCCTCCCGTGAGCAATGTTCAATGATAATTAATATTTATTCCTTTCTTAACTGGTCAGAATGAAGAATGCTGAAACTTTTGACACCGTAATGTTGTTATGTTGCAGACATCAAGTGACAGGTACCTGACTGAACCCTCTGGAAACCAAGAATGGAGTGAGAGATCCACTTCATCCTTACAACAGGTTACTACTTCTTATCATGATAGACTAGGTTTGAATTTTCAATGTTCTTTGACAAACACAGGAGAAGTTATAAATCAGAAACATGGACTCTCCATGATTTCAGTCGTCATGTCCTCATATTTCTTTAGACCTGAAAAACCCGAGTGTGTTTCAGGTGACATGACTTTTGCCTTAACCTAACTCTGGAGAGCCTGTGTTCGAATGTCCCCATATTGCTGTTCCACAGAACTGAACAGTGTTAACTTTCTATCGTGTGGTATATTCATCCCAAACTCTCCCGTGAGCAATGTTCAATGATAATTAATATTTATTCATTTCTTAACTAGTCAAAATGAAGAATGCTGAAACTTTTGACACCGTAATGTTGTTATGTTGCAGACATCAAGTGACAGGTACCTGACTGAACCCTCTGGAAACCAAGAATGGAGTGAGAGATCCACTTCATCCTTACAACAGGTTACTATTTCTTATCATGATATACTAGGTTTGAATTTTCAATGTTCTTTGACAAACACAGGAGAAGTTATAAGTCAGAAACATGGACTCTCCATGATTTCAGTCGTCATGTCCTCATATTTCTTTAGACCTGAAAAACCCGAGTGTGTTTCAGGTGACATGACTTTTGCCTTAACCTAACTCTGGAGAGCCTGTGTTCGAATGTCCCCATATTGCTGTTACTCAGAGCTGAACAGTGTTAACTTACTATAGTGTGGTACATTATTCCCGAACTCTCCTGTGAGCAATGTTCAATGAGAAATAATGTTTATTCATTTCTTAACTGGTCAGAATGAAGAATGCTGAAACTTTTGACACCGTAATGTTGTTATGTTGCAGACATCAAGTGACAGGTACCTGACTGAACCCTCTGGAAACCAAGAATGGAGTGAGAGATCCACTTCATCCTTACAACAGGTTACTACTTCTTATCATGATATACTAGGTTTGAATTTTCAATGTTCTTTGACAAACACAGGAGAAGTTATAAATCAGAAACATGGACTCTCCATGATTTCAGTCGTCATGTCCTCATATTTCTTTAGACCTGAAAAACCCGAGTGTGTTTCAGGTGACATGACTTTTGCCTTAACCTAACTCTGGAGAGCCTGTGTTCGAATGTCCCCATATCGCTGTTCCACAGAACTGAACAGTGTTAACTTTCTATAGTGTGGTATATTCATCCCAAACTCTCCCGTGAGCAATGTTCAATGATAATTAATGTTTATTCATTTCTTAACTGGTCAGAATGAAGAATGCTAAATATGTTGACACCGTAATGTTATGTTGCAGACACCAACTGACCTGACTGAACCCTCTGGAGACCATGAATGGAGTGAGAGATCCACTTCATTCTTACAACAGGTTATTACTTCTTATCATGATATACTAGGTTTGAGTATTCAGCTTTCTTTGACAAACACAGGAGAAGTTATAAATCAGAAACATGGACTCTCCATGATTTCAGTCGTCATGTCCTCATATTTCTTTAGACCTGAAAAACCCGAGTGTGTTTCAGGTGACATGACTTTTGCCTTAACCTAACTCTGGAGAGCCTGTGTTCGAATGTCCCCATATTGCTGTTACTCAGAGCTGAACAGTGTTAACTTACTATAGTGTGGTACATTATTCCCGAACTCTCCTGTGAGCAATGTTCAATGAGAAATAATGTTTATTCATTTCTTAACTGGTCAGAATGAAGAATGCTGAAACTTTTGACACCGTAATGTTGTTATTTTGCAGACATCAAGTGACAGGTACCTGACTGAACCCTCTGGAAACCAAGAATGGAGTGAGAGATCCACTTCATCCTTACAACAGGTTACTACTTCTTATCATGATATACTAGGTTTGAATTTTCAATGTTCTTTGACAAACACAGGAGAAGTTATAAATCAGAAACATGGACTCTCCATGATTTCAGTCGTCATGTCCTCATATTTCTTTAGACCTGAAAAACCCGAGTGTGTTTCAGGTGACATGACTTTTGCCTTAACCTAACTCTGGAGAGCCTGTGTTCGAATGTCCCCATATCGCTGTTCCACAGAACTGAACAGTGTTAACTTTCTATAGTGTGGTATATTCATCCCAAACTCTCCCGTGAGCAATGTTCAATGATAATTAATGTTTATTCATTTCTTAACTGGTCAGAATGAAGAATGCTGAATATGTTGACACCGTAATGTTATGTTGCAGACACCAACTGACCTGACTGAACCCTCTGGAGACCATGAATGGAGTGAGAGATCCACTTCATTCTTACAACAGGTTATTACTTCTTATCATGATATACTAGGTTTGAGTATTCAGCTTTCTTTGACAAACACAGGAGAAGTTATAAATCAGAAACATGGACTCTCCATGATTTCAGTCGTCATGTCCTCATATTTCTTTAGACCTGAAAAACCCGAGTGTGTTTCAGGTGACATGACTTTTGCCTTAACCTAACTCTGGAGAGCCTGTGTTCGAATGTCCCCATATTGCTGTTCCACAGAACTGAACAGTGTTAACTTTCTATCGTTTGGTATATTCATCCCAAACTCTCCCGTGAGCAATGTTCAATGATAATTAATATTTATTCATTTCTTAACTAGTCAAAATGAAGAATGCTGAAACTTTTGACACCGTAATGTTGTTATGTTGCAGACATCAAGTGACAGGTACCTGACTGAACCCTCTGGAAACCAAGAATGGAGTGAGAGATCCACTTCATCCTTACAACAGGTTACTATTTCTTATCATGATATACTAGGTTTGAATTTTCAATGTTCTTTGACAAACACAGGAGAAGTTATAAGTCAGAAACATGGACTCTCCATGATTTCAGTCGTCATGTCCTCATATTTCTTTAGACCTGAAAAACCCGAGTGTGTTTCAGGTGACATGACTTTTGCCTTAACCTAACTCTGGAGAGCCTGTGTTCGAATGTCCCCATATTGCTGTTACTCAGAGCTGAACAGTGTTAACTTACTATAGTGTGGTACATTATTCCCGAACTCTCCTGTGAGCAATGTTCAATGAGAAATAATGTTTATTCATTTCTTAACTGGTCAGAATGAAGAATGCTGAAACTTTTGACACCGTAATGTTGTTATTTTGCAGACATCAAGTGACAGGTACCTGACTGAACCCTCTGGAAACCAAGAATGGAGTGAGAGATCCACTTCATCCTTACAACAGGTTACTACTTCTTATCATGATATACTAGGTTTGAATTTTCAATGTTCTTTGACAAACACAGGAGAAGTTATAAATCAGAAACATGGACTCTCCATGATTTCAGTCGTCATGTCCTCATATTTCTTTAGACCTGAAAAACCCGAGTGTGTTTCAGGTGACATGACTTTTGCCTTAACCTAACTCTGGAGAGCCTGTGTTCGAATGTCCCCATATCGCTGTTCCACAGAACTGAACAGTGTTAACTTTCTATAGTGTGGTATATTCATCCCAAACTCTCCCGTGAGCAATGTTCAATGATAATTAATGTTTATTCATTTCTTAACTGGTCAGAATGAAGAATGCTGAATATGTTGACACCGTAATGTTATGTTGCAGACACCAACTGACCTGACTGAACCCTCTGGAGACCATGAATGGAGTGAGAGATCCACTTCATTCTTACAACAGGTTATTACTTCTTATCATGTATTACTAGGTTTGAGTATTCAGCTTTCTTTGACAAACACAGGAGAAGTTATAAATCAGAAACATGGACTCTCCATGATTTCAGTCGTCATGTCCTCATATTTCTTTAGACCTGAAAAACCCGAGTGTGTTTCAGGTGACATGACTTTTGCCTTAACCTAACTCTGGAGAGCCTGTGTTCGAATGTCCCCATATTGCTGTTCCACAGAACTGAACAGTGTTAACTTTCTATAGTGTGGTATATTCATCCCAAACTCTCCCGTGAGCAATGTTCAATGATAATTAATATTTATTCATTTCTTAACTGGTCAGAATGAAGAATGCTGAATATTTTGACACCGTAATGTTATGTTGCAGACACCAAGTGACCTGACTGAACCCTCTGGAAACCAAGAATGGAGTGAGAGATCCACTTCATCCTTACAACAGGTTACTATTTCTTATCATGATATACTAGGTTTGAATTTTCAATGTTCTTTGACAAACACAGGAGAAGTTATAAGTCAGAAACATGGACTCTCCATGATTTCAGTCGTCATGTCCTCATATTTCTTTAGACCTGAAAAACCCGAGTGTGTTTCAGGTGACATGACTTTTGCCTTAACCTAACTCTGGAGAGCCTGTGTTCGAATGTCCCCATATTGCTGTTACTCAGAGCTGAACAGTGTTAACTTACTATAGTGTGGTACATTATTCCCGAACTCTCCTGTGAGCAATGTTCAATGAGAAATAATGTTTATTCATTTCTTAACTGGTCAGAATGAAGAATGCTGAAACTTTTGACACCGTAATGTTGTTATGTTGCAGACATCAAGTGACAGGTACCTGACTGAACCCTCTGGAAACCAAGAATGGAGTGAGAGATCCACTTCATCCTTACAACAGGTTACTACTTCTTATCATGATATACTAGGTTTGAATTTTCAATGTTCTTTGACAAACACAGGAGAAGTTATAAATCAGAAACATGGACTCTCCATGATTTCAGTCGTCATGTCCTCATATTTCTTTAGACCTGAAAAACCCGAGTGTGTTTCAGGTGACATGACTTTTGCCTTAACCTAACTCTGGAGAGCCTGTGTTCGAATGTCCCCATATCGCTGTTCCACAGAACTGAACAGTGTTAACTTTCTATAGTGTGGTATATTCATCCCAAACTCTCCCGTGAGCAATGTTCAATGATAATTAATGTTTATTCATTTCTTAACTGGTCAGAATGAAGAATGCTAAATATGTTGACACCGTAATGTTATGTTGCAGACACCAACTGACCTGACTGAACCCTCTGGAGACCATGAATGGAGTGAGAGATCCACTTCATTCTTACAACAGGTTATTACTTCTTATCATGATATACTAGGTTTGAGTATTCAGCTTTCTTTGACAAACACAGGAGAAGTTATAAATCAGAAACATGGACTCTCCATGATTTCAGTCGTCATGTCCTCATATTTCTTTAGACCTGAAAAACCCGAGTGTGTTTCAGGTGACATGACTTTTGCCTTAACCTAACTCTGGAGAGCCTGTGTTCGAATGTCCCCATATTGCTGTTACTCAGAGCTGAACAGTGTTAACTTACTATAGTGTGGTACATTATTCCCGAACTCTCCTGTGAGCAATGTTCAATGAGAAATAATGTTTATTCATTTCTTAACTGGTCAGAATGAAGAATGCTGAAACTTTTGACACCGTAATGTTGTTATTTTGCAGACATCAAGTGACAGGTACCTGACTGAACCCTCTGGAAACCAAGAATGGAGTGAGAGATCCACTTCATCCTTACAACAGGTTACTACTTCTTATCATGATATACTAGGTTTGAATTTTCAATGTTCTTTGACAAACACAGGAGAAGTTATAAATCAGAAACATGGACTCTCCATGATTTCAGTCGTCATGTCCTCATATTTCTTTAGACCTGAAAAACCCGAGTGTGTTTCAGGTGACATGACTTTTGCCTTAACCTAACTCTGGAGAGCCTGTGTTCGAATGTCCCCATATCGCTGTTCCACAGAACTGAACAGTGTTAACTTTCTATAGTGTGGTATATTCATCCCAAACTCTCCCGTGAGCAATGTTCAATGATAATTAATGTTTATTCATTTCTTAACTGGTCAGAATGAAGAATGCTGAATATGTTGACACCGTAATGTTATGTTGCAGACACCAACTGACCTGACTGAACCCTCTGGAGACCATGAATGGAGTGAGAGATCCACTTCATTCTTACAACAGGTTATTACTTCTTATCATGATATACTAGGTTTGAGTATTCAGCTTTCTTTGACAAACACAGGAGAAGTTATAAATCAGAAACATGGACTCTCCATGATTTCAGTCGTCATGTCCTCATATTTCTTTAGACCTGAAAAACCCGAGTGTGTTTCAGGTGACATGACTTTTGCCTTAACCTAACTCTGGAGAGCCTGTGTTCGAATGTCCCCATATTGCTGTTCCACAGAACTGAACAGTGTTAACTTTCTATCGTTTGGTATATTCATCCCAAACTCTCCCGTGAGCAATGTTCAATGATAATTAATATTTATTCATTTCTTAACTAGTCAAAATGAAGAATGCTGAAACTTTTGACACCGTAATGTTGTTATGTTGCAGACATCAAGTGACAGGTACCTGACTGAACCCTCTGGAAACCAAGAATGGAGTGAGAGATCCACTTCATCCTTACAACAGGTTACTATTTCTTATCATGATATACTAGGTTTGAATTTTCAATGTTCTTTGACAAACACAGGAGAAGTTATAAGTCAGAAACATGGACTCTCCATGATTTCAGTCGTCATGTCCTCATATTTCTTTAGACCTGAAAAACCCGAGTGTGTTTCAGGTGACATGACTTTTGCCTTAACCTAACTCTGGAGAGCCTGTGTTCGAATGTCCCCATATTGCTGTTACTCAGAGCTGAACAGTGTTAACTTACTATAGTGTGGTACATTATTCCCGAACTCTCCTGTGAGCAATGTTCAATGAGAAATAATGTTTATTCATTTCTTAACTGGTCAGAATGAAGAATGCTGAAACTTTTGACACCGTAATGTTGTTATTTTGCAGACATCAAGTGACAGGTACCTGACTGAACCCTCTGGAAACCAAGAATGGAGTGAGAGATCCACTTCATCCTTACAACAGGTTACTACTTCTTATCATGATATACTAGGTTTGAATTTTCAATGTTCTTTGACAAACACAGGAGAAGTTATAAATCAGAAACATGGACTCTCCATGATTTCAGTCGTCATGTCCTCATATTTCTTTAGACCTGAAAAACCCGAGTGTGTTTCAGGTGACATGACTTTTGCCTTAACCTAACTCTGGAGAGCCTGTGTTCGAATGTCCCCATATCGCTGTTCCACAGAACTGAACAGTGTTAACTTTCTATAGTGTGGTATATTCATCCCAAACTCTCCCGTGAGCAATGTTCAATGATAATTAATGTTTATTCATTTCTTAACTGGTCAGAATGAAGAATGCTGAATATGTTGACACCGTAATGTTATGTTGCAGACACCAACTGACCTGACTGAACCCTCTGGAGACCATGAATGGAGTGAGAGATCCACTTCATTCTTACAACAGGTTATTACTTCTTATCATGTATTACTAGGTTTGAGTATTCAGCTTTCTTTGACAAACACAGGAGAAGTTATAAATCAGAAACATGGACTCTCCATGATTTCAGTCGTCATGTCCTCATATTTCTTTAGACCTGAAAAACCCGAGTGTGTTTCAGGTGACATGACTTTTGCCTTAACCTAACTCTGGAGAGCCTGTGTTCGAATGTCCCCATATTGCTGTTCCACAGAACTGAACAGTGTTAACTTTCTATAGTGTGGTATATTCATCCCAAACTCTCCCGTGAGCAATGTTCAATGATAATTAATATTTATTCATTTCTTAACTGGTCAGAATGAAGAATGCTGAATATTTTGACACCGTAATGTTATGTTGCAGACACCAAGTGACCTGACTGAACCCTCTGGAGACCATGAATGGAGTGAGAGATCCACTTCATTCTTACAACAGGTTACTACTTCTTGTCATGATATACTAGGTTTGAATTTTCAGCTTTCTTTGAAAAACACAGGAGAAGTTATAAATCAGAAACATGGACTCTCCATGATTTCAGTCGTCATGTCCTCATATTTCTTTAGACCTGAAAAACCTGAGTGTGTTTCAGGTGTCATGACTTTTGTCTTAACCTAACTCTGGAGAGCCTGTGTTCGAATGTCCCCATATTGCTGTTACTCAGAGCTGAACAGTGTTAACTTACTATAGTGTGGTACATTATTCCCGAACTCTCCTGTGAGCAATGTTCAATGAGAAATAATGTTTATTCATTTCTTAACTGGTCAGAATGAAGAATGCTGAAACTTTTGACACCGTAATGTTGTTATGTTGCAGACATCAAGTGACAGGTACCTGACTGAACCCTCTGGAAACTAAGAATGGAGTGAGAGATCCACTTCATCCTTACAACAGGTTACTACTTCTTATCATGATATACTAGGTTTGAGTTTTCAGCTTTCTTTGACAAACACAGGAGAAGTTATAAATCAGAAACATGGACTCTCCATGATTTCAGTCGTCATGTCCTCATATTTCTTCAGACCTGAAAAACCTGAGTGTGTTTCAGGTGTCATGACGTTTGTCTTAACCTAACTCTGGAGAGCCTGTGTTCGATTGTCCCCATATTGCTGTTACTCAGAGCTGAACAGTGTTAACTTACTATAGTGTGGTACATTATTCCCAAACTCTCCTGTGAGCAATGTTCAATGAGAAATAATGTTTATTCATTTCTTAACTGGTCAGAATGAAGAATGCTGAAACTTTTGACACCGTAATGTTGTTATGTTGCAGACATCAAGTGACAGGTACCTGACTGAACCCTCTGGAAACCAAGAATGGAGTGAGAGATCCACTTCATCTTTACAACAGGTTACTACTTCTTATCATGATATACTAGGTTTGAGTTTTCAGCTTTCTTTGACAAACACAGGAGAAGTTATAAATCAGAAACATGGACTCTCCATGATTTCAGTCGTCATGTCCTCATATTTCTTCAGACCTGAAAAACCTGAGTGTGTTTCAGGTGACATGACTTTTGTCTTAACCTAACTCTGGAGAGCCTGTGTTCGAATGTCCCCATATTGCTGTTCCACAAAACTGAACAGTGTTAACTTTCTATAGTGTGGTATATTCAACCCAAACTCTCCCGTGAGCAATGTTCAATGATAATTAATGTTTATTAATTTCTTAACTGGTCAGAATGAAGAATGCTGAATATTTTGACACCGTAATGTTATGTTCCAGACACCAAGTGACCTGACTGAACCCTCTGGAGACCATGAATGGAATGAGAGATAAATTCTCAGAATTCTCAAATTTTCAGAATTCTCATTATTTCCTGGAATATCTTGATTATTTTATTTTTCCATTTTTAATAAATAATGCCTTCTTTTACAGGTGGGAATAAGAGACACACGTGGACAGATGATGAAGTGAAGGCTGTTGAGCGACATATGTTTGATTTCATAACAAGCCATAAAGTTTCAGGTAAAACGAGCTGTGAGTCCTGTCTCCACGCAGAGCCAGCAGCTCTGAAAGACAGAGGCTGGGTGTCCATCAAAAACTACATCCACAACAGGATATAACTGCATTAAAAAGGGAAATGAATGGCTAGTCCATTGAAATGCGAGCACGTCTGGGTACATTTCAGTTCAAGTTAACTAAAGCAATAGCAATGGTGCATTTAGGGTGGGATGGTCAATTATGGATTTCATATTTGTTGTTTAATACTGTGTTTCACGTTTGTTGTTTCATGATCTTCAAGAGCAATTTGGAAAATCCTTGAAGATGTATGAACATGTAAATTATACTGTATATCAGGCATGTCCCGATCTGGGCCCGGAGGGCCACTGTCGTGCCTGTTTTCCAGCTCTCCCGGCTGCATCACACCTGTTTCAGATGATCAGTTCATCAGTCAGCTCTGATGCAGCATTAGAACATCCTGGGAGAGCTGGAAAACAAAAAGACAGCGGCCCTTGAGGACCGACCTTGGACACCCCTGCTGTATATAAACGTACGTACGATATACAAACTTCTCACAAAAGATAGGCTTATTAGGTTTGAGGTGATATTTCGGAAAAACCCTGAAACATTTGAATTCATCCTATTTCAAGAATTTCAATACTTTTATAAAAGTTGCTTTTGTCTAACGGTAGCTAAAGAAGTTGCTACACACATGGCACAATATATGGCCAGATTCATTAAAAATTCTTCATCGCAGTATTCACATTTTGACATAATCTTCTTCAGTTCAAACAACCCTCATCTATTGCAGTGCTTTGTGTCATGGAGAGGAGGTGGCATGTTTTCTGTGTTCATAATTTCATATTTGTCAGCAATTAAAAAATAAGAAAGTGGACTGACCGCATATTTAACCGTCTCTTCTTCTTCACAGCTTATTTTACTATCTTGTATTGTTAATGTGAATATTTGAGGGATGACGGGTGTAACGACTGTTTGGCACATTCGCCTCACAGTTCAGCAATTGATATTTGAATGTTTGAATCTGGGCTTCCTTCCTTTGTAGAGTTCTCCCCATGCCCGAGCATGACAATTGGACACATGTGCCTAACATATACTGTTGGTATGTAACATGAGTCAATTTAAAAATACACACTTTACTCTTAGCTGGTCTTCATAAGTCATATATACTTGAAAATGATGTGTATCTAGGGGGCTCAAAATTCACAAAAACATGAAATGGTAGTGTGTTTGAGGTGACTGTCTCCATAATACACAAAAACCTGTCAATGTCCTCATATGTAGTAGTTTTGTCATAAATCAAAAAAAAATTACGTCCTAGCCAAAATCTGAGTAGATGGCTGTCTTCCTGATTTTTTTTCATGGTTACCATATTTTTTTGGAGCCTGTAGGACCACGGGAAAGGCATGTACCCATATGTCGGGTGAACAAACGGACGTCCTGAAAATGCACCAAAACACGTATGTGTGTGTGTGTGTGTGTGTGTGTGCGCGTGTGTGCGCGTGCGTGCGCGCGTTTGCGTGCGCGCGTTTGCGTGCGTGTGCGCGCGCGTGCGCCGGTAAGGGTAGATGCCGTGAGGTTAGTTGATCGAAAAGTAGATCTTCGGTCCAAAAAGTTTGGGCACCCCTGGTTTAGGGAGTTAATGGCTCGAGGGAAGAAGCTGTTTAAGTGTCTGCTGGATTTGGTGCCCATGGATCTGTAGCGCCTGCCTGAGGGGAGTAGCTGAAAAAGGTGGTGGGCAGGGTGCGGGGGTATCAGTCGGATTTTCCGTGCCCTTTTCTTAGTTCTTGCGGTGTGCAACTCCTCAAGAATGGGTAGGGTGGTGCCAATGATTTTTTCCAACGTCCTAACTGACCGTTGCAGTCGGATTTTGTCCTTTTTTTGTGGTGGCCCCAAACCAAACCGTGATGGAAGAACACGGGATTGATTCGATGACTGCCGTGTCGACCTGACGTAGCACCTCCTGTGGCAGGCCATGCTTCCTCAGCAGCCTCAGGAAATACATCCTCTACTGGGCCCTTTTCGGGATGGAGATGGTGTTGACTTCCCACTTCATGTCCTGGGAGACTGTGATTCCCAGGAACTTGAAGGTCTCGACGGTTGACACAGTTGGATAGTGTGAGGGGCAACTGTGGAGAAGAATGTTTCCTGAAGTCCACGATCATCTCTACAGTCTTGAGCGTGTTCAGCCCGAGGTTGTGTCGGCTGCACCAGAGCTCCAGCTGCTCCACTTGTTGTCGGTACGCAGATTCTCCGCCGTCTTTGATGAGACCGATGACCGTGGTGTCGTCTGTGAACTTTATGAGTTTGACAGCTGGACTTGTTGAGGTGCAATCGTTTGTGTAGAGGTAGAAGAGCAGTGGAGAGAGGACACATCCCTGTGGGGCTCCAGTGCTCGTGGTGCGTTTAAAGTTTGCTTTTAAAAAAAAAATAAAACCACAGCGCTCCTTTTTATCAACAAATACAAGCAAGTCTTTGTCCATCACCGTGCCTTCTCTTATTCTGTTCAACTCGAGAGGCGTTCATGACCGCCTCCGAAAAACGCATTGGCATTTCCTTGATCATCGTGCCACGACTACTACGATCAGATATCAGTCGAAGTTATTTATTCCTTTGTTGCGTACAGTAATCCATTGTTTATCGCGGTTAATGGATACCAAAACCACCTGCGATAAACGAAAATCTGCGAAATAGCGACCAATTAACATATTAATTACATATTAAACAAAAATTGCCCCACGTGGGCCTTTGCCTTGAGCGGAGCGCACTCTCACACACACACACACACACACACACACACACACACACACACACACACACACACACACACACACACATAAACACTAGGGATGTGAATCTCAGCACTGAGGACGATTCGATACACATCACGATCCACTGCCAGCGATGCGATACTTAAACGATACAGGGAATTTTCCGGCGATACGATGTGATACGTTTCACCGTCGTCGCGATGCGATACGATTCGATACACATTAAGTTCAAATCAATCCGATCCGATACGATACAATGCAATTTGTTGCGATATTGTGCAATTAAACATGATGCAAATAAGCAAAGAAAAAAAGCTTTTAAAAAGATGGAATTCAGTATGGTATTACAAAAAGGATACCACTTTATTCCTTATAAACAGTAGAACTTGTAAAACAACTTATTTAAGCCCTTTCACAATTGGGTTTTGTGCAAAGAAAATGTAAACAATTTGGAACCTGAGACTCACAGCTGTTGCTATAGTGTAAACACAAACAGACTATTCTCACTGAGTGTCTTATATGAAATATAATAATAATATATATATGTATATGAATCTATAGCGCAAGATGTCCACCCATCCACTGTAAGTTAGGGATGTGAATCTCAGCACTGAGGACGATTCGATACACATCTCGATGCACTGCCAGCGATGCGATACTTAAACGATACATGGAATTTTCTGGCGATACGATGCGATACGTTTCACAGTCGTCACGATGCGATACGATGCGATACACATTAAGTTCAAATCAATGCGATCCGATACGATACAATGCAATTTGTTGCGATATTGTGCAATTAAACATGATGCAAATAAGCAAAGAAAAAAAGCTTTTAAAAAGATGGAATTCAGTATGGTATTACAAAACGGATACCACTTTATTCCTTATAAACAGTAGAACTTGTAAAACAACTTATTTAAGCCCTTTCACAATTGGGTTTTGTGCAAAGAAAATGTAAACAATTTGGCACCTGAGACTCACAGCTGTTGCTATAGTGTAAACACAAACAGACTATTCTCACCGAGTATCTTATATGAAATATAATAATAATATATATACATGAATCTATAGCGCAAGATGTCCACCCATCCACTGTAAGTGCAACTCTTTGTGCACTGTTCAGCGACACAGTAATCTCACTTCTTACTTTGTTGTACACATCGGGAATATGTAAGTGAACACAGACCTGTCTGGTATTTTATACCAGGGTTCCAAAACGTGCACGAGCTGTCTGAAACCCTCGTTGTCCACCACGCTAAGGCTGGAGGTCTTTGCTTATGAAATAAGCAGTGACCTTAGTTATAGCCATTGCGCGGTCACAGTGAGTTGCAAGGGGACTCCCAAAATAAGAGGCAAGTTTTTTCTGATCCTGACCTGGTTTACCAAGAGTTTCTCCGGTGTCCGACGAGGAACTGGGCGTGGAAGCGGGAGACAAGGGGAGGGAAACTTGTCGGTGATCTGGTGCCATCATTTTAAGTGGGTCTGCATATTTAGATTTGAATGTTGCGGCTGCATTAAATATAGTAGTTTCCTCGCCTCCCCTTGCGCTAACTTCCATAATGTTTCGCTAGTTGTGTACTGGACTGTATGTGACACACGGCTACCGTCCGTATTCAACACAAAACGCAAAGCAATGATGGTGCATTCATTGCGCCTAGGAAAGGGCAGATAGGTGACGTTTAACATGAATAAAACGGCGCTTGAATCGGATTTTACCAATACCCATCAATGCATCGTGATGAATCGCGATTTCACCCGTCAATCGCGTCGTACCCAGTGAATGAGCCGATGCACTCGGATCGCGCACGTGCGCATCGATGTATCGATTAATATCGATTATTTTCCACACCCTTAATAAACACAGGCCAGCGATCCCGAGGGCGTGCAGCAGTGTTTATGAAGAGTCAATTATGGTTGTTTAGACAATTAAGGATGGAGAGACCTGCTTTTGTTCTTATCAGTTTCTCTCTGTCTCTCTCTCTCTTTCAGCAACACACATACGTCATTCTTGCTTGGCTCTCGACGAAGGCGGATGCTTTTTGCTTTCTGCAATGTCCCCCACCCCACCCCACCCATTCCTGCTCGCGACTCAGTCCTTGTGCTGTCTTATGTCTGACTTTTCCTAGCCTCCTGTCGTATTTTCATCCTAAAAACAAACATGGAATTGGTTGGCTGGTCTCTCGATGCCATTGACAACATTTTCTCGATGAGAAGAGCAGGCAGTGGGGAGCCTACTTGCCCCTCTGGGACTTTTGCTGCTGGGTACACCCTAGATCCTTGGAGGAAGCGGAGAATGGTGTGCCTGTCAACACTGTCCGTTGAGGATTTGGACGACATCTTCATTTTGGGCCTTCCGATAACCGGTATGCTGCTGTTTGGTGTGAGCAGTTTCCTGATCTATCGAAAATTCAACCGACGGGAGCGGCTCTATTGGACGAGGCTGCCGGTCTAAGGATGGCAAAACGCGGATGTCCAACACTCAGACTCAGACTGTGCTCAACCACAAACTGTTGCGGGTTTCACAGCAGGATGGTCATCAACTTGGAGAAAACTGGAATTCCTGGGTAAATACTGACTGAAATCATGGATTTGGCTGATCGACGCCACTAAAGAGACATAAGCCACCGACTCAAGGCTGTCTTAAATTCTTGGGCAGCCTGCTACCAAAACAACGTCTGCTATCTCGACCTTCCCCTGATGAAAATATGCACAGAAGCTCGTCCCCCACCATTACCCCCTCCCTCATACATTCCCTTGATTCACCGTCTTCATTGTTTATGTCTTGTGACCTGTTGTAACTGTCATATGCTTATGCTGGAGTTTTTTTGCCTCACTCAAATTATCCTCAAAATGAGGGTAGCTCGAGTGTGTTTTTTTTCTCCCTCTCTCCCTCCCCTGTGGTTTCTTTCTAACCTTCGGGTTGAGTGAAAGCTGGCGCGTTTTGGCTGCCGCTGCTCAACCCGTATTGTTTTGTGTTTTTTGTTATTGTAAAGTGTCCTTGGGTGTCTAGAAAGGCGCTTATAAATAAAATGTATTATTATTATTATACGGGCGGCCCGGTAGTCCAGTGGTTAGCACGTTGGCTTCACAGTGCAGAGGTACCGGGTTCGATTCCAGCTCCGGCCTCCCTGTGTGGAGTTTGCATGTTCTGCCCGGGCCTGCGTGGGTTTTCTCCGGGTGCTCCGGTTTCCTCCCACATTCCAAAAACATACGTGGCAGGCTGATAGAACACTCTAAATTGTCCCTAGGTGTGAGTGTGAGTGCGAATGGTTGTTTGTTTCTGTGTTCCCTGCGATTGGCTGGCAACCGATTCAGGGTGTCCCCCGCCTACTGCCCGGAGACGGCTGGGATAGGGTCCAGCACCCCCGCGACCCTAGTGAGGATCAAGCGGCTCGGAAGATGAATGAAATGAAAATTATTATTATACACTCACCTGCAAGCACACACACGCTTGTCCCACGTGTACCTTCTGCGCTTGAGCAGAGTGCGCACACACTAGCACGCATAGTAAACAACACTTAGACACTGATTTTTGCGGACCTCAAAAAATAATAATAAATCTTTTTTTATTTTATTTTTTTTTAATTTTTATGAATGTTTGAAAAAAATCCGCGATGCACCAAAGCCGTGATAAACGAATTGCGAAATAGCGAGGGATCACTGTATTCACAAATCACAATATAAATTCTGTAGGGGTGGCTATAGAATTTATTTTGTGATATCCTGGCTGGCTTTTCAGTTTTGATGTATTATTTTCAATTTTCGTATTTTCATTGAAGTAATCATTAGTTTACGTTTTTCGGAGGCGGTCTTCAACGCCTCTTCAGTGGAACGGAAGAAGGCTTCTTAGACAGACAAAGACGTACCTGTATTTGTTGAAACGTTTTTTTTAAAAATGAACACCACGGCGCTCCTTTTTTCGGAGCTGCAACAAACACCTATTTAATAAAGCAGCGACACAGTTCACTGAAAGAACCAACAGCAAGTTATAACATTGGAAGCATGTCTCCAGGAAGGAGTCATCTTGGACTCGACATCTTACCGTAATGACCATACAAAAGACACACCGGATTTTAAGGCGCTCAGTGAGCTTTTAAGAAAATGGAAGACTTTTTGGTGCGCCCTATAGTGCGGAAAATACGGTACTTGTATGCACCATTGTCATGCATGGTTAAAAAACAATGGTGGAAGCAGAGAGATTTGTGTTTTCAAGAAGTCTCAATTTTGAGTTTATCATCCCATAGAAATATCAAGTTACAGTGCATGTTCTGTTCTGTTCAAAAACACTAGCAGGACGTCAAATTACCAAAATAAATAAACATCACAAATAAAAAGTATCAATTGCAGCAGATTCAAGAAAAAGAAAGACCCACTCGTAGGCGTGTCCCAATAATTACTGTATCAACGTATCGCTCGATGAAAAGAAATGGGCATAATAGTTTTGCTGGACTCGATATACACTGCTTCAAACAACGTGTATGCAGAAAAAGTGGTTAAGATTGCACGACTGTCTGTGTCTTATGTGTTGTGATGTATTATTTTGACAATTTATGTTAACTGTGTCATGTTATCAAGTGAGGCACACGTGAGTCCAGCTGCCGTGTTAACGTGGATAACTTTTATTTAGCTTTCCCGAAGCGTGTATACTCTCTCTAGTCACTCTCTCGTCTCCCGCTGTCGACGCCCACCATGACGTAGTCGCACCGCGACTCTATCGTCATGCTGTACACGATTACACCACATCTCCCTTTTCTAGAATCATTGGGTATACTGCCAATGATTCAACTTGAGGATTATTCTGCCTCGTAGTTGAGAGGTCTGCTCCTATCTCAGCCTGTGTCAAAGGATCACATGCACAAAAACAAATGTTATTCTTATTTTCAACAATAAGCTTCAACACACATATGTTCTGCAACCGGCTAGACATTGTAGAGTGAACAAAACGGCACGTTCAAGCACATCACACCATTCACCCCCCACCCCTCCCGTTTTTTTTTTTTTCAAAAACCTTACAAGCAGAGCCTCATCGACTGTACCGAAACCGTAGGAGGAAGAGGGGGGGCTTATAAGTCCAACCTGGTTGGTTTCACCACGACTCTCCCAAACCTGGTCTTGGTATTTGGAGGAGCTGGCGGGTCTGGAAGGTTCTGCTGCGGTGGTTCAGCCGATGGTTTTCCTGGAATGCTTCCCGAGAACTGTTCCGCTGCACCACGGTCACTCTGCTCAGGCAAGGACCTCCTTGGGGTGAGATGACGACGGTTTCGTCTGATGGTCCCATGGGGTCCCTCCACCACATATGATCGTGGGGAAGCATGTCTTTCGATGATGGCTCCTTCCGCTCCTTGGTCCTTGATCCACACATCCTGTCCTGGGTCGAGTCTGACGAGGTTCTGTGCTCGATGCCGCATGTTGTAACGTTGAGCATCTTTTGTCCTCTTCTCCCGTTCACTCCGTACAATGGCATCTCAGTCAGGGATGGCTGGGTTGAGCAGGGCAGGAAGGACAGGCACCGTTGTGCAGAGTCTCCTCCCCATGAGAAGCTGAGCCGGACTGTACCGTTTTCGAGAGGGGTAGCCCTGTATGCGAGTAAGGCCAGGTAAGGGTCAACTGCCTTTTTCAAGAGGCCTCGTCTGAATGGCACGTTCTGCCTCGGCATTTCCTTGTGGATATTGTGGGCTACTTGTAATGTGAAGGAACCCGTAGGACTCCGCGAAAGCCCTGAACCCGTTCCGGAGAACTGGGGCCCTCCATCCGAAACTAGAAGGTCGGGGATTGCATGGCGTGCATAGATCAACTTAAGGTGGCGAATTACCTCATCCGATTTTGAGGAGGCCAACAGAGCTATCTCCACGTACCTTGATATGTAGTCCCTAACAAGCAAGTAGGTCTTGCTTCCGAGCACGAACAGATCTGCACCCAACTTCTCCCATGGTCAGCCTGGGAACGGTGATGGAATCATCGGCTCCCTCCGGTTCCGTCTTCTTGCAGCATGTTCGGCAGTTGAGAACCAACTATTTCAGCTGTTGGCTCAGCCCGGGCCACCATACCGACTGCAGCGCTTGCTGTCTACACTTTACCATGCCTTGGTGACCTTCATGCAGTTTGGCGAGGACATCGTTTCTCATGGTTGGGGGTATGACGATTCTCTCTCCCTTCAGTAAGATTCCGTCGTGGACTGTAAGGAACGTCTGCTCTGCTCAGCCTGAGTGCCGGTTCATTTGGACCGTTTTCGGGCCAGCCTTCTGTGCACAGCTGCATCACACGTGCACACACACTGTCCCTCCGCAGCTGCTCCCTCAGCTTTCCTAGGTATTCGGTGGTTGCCGGTAGGTTCTGCATCACCATGTCCGCGTAGATTGTCGTCTCTTTGAACAACTTGTCGGCTGGTGTCTCCACCCTCTCAATGGGAGCTCGAGACAGAGTGTCGGCTGTCCACAAGCACTTTCCTGGGACATGAGAGATGTAGTAAGAATAGCGCATGAGTCGCATTCTGAAGCGTTGGATCCACGGAGGTAAGGCCTTGGGACACCAGGAGACTCATGAGAGGCTTGTGGTCCATCTCCATCAGGAAATGCTTCCCAATGAGAAAGTTGTGAAACCTCTCGCAGGTCCAGGTCAGCGCCAGAGCCTCCTTCTCCACTTGTGCATATCTCTGCTCCGTAGGTGTGAGCGACCGCGACATGTAGGCGATTGGCCTCCATTCTTCCTCCCACTTCTGGAGAAGAACGCCTCCCAACCCGTATGACGACGCGTCTGCAGAAACTTTGCTCTCCCTGTTGGGATCGAACATGGAACATGTGGACGTCAGCGCATCTTTTAAATCTTGGAAGGCTCGCTCTTGGTCGACGCCCCACACCCAGCAGTTCTTTTTGGAAAAGAGATCACGGAGAGGCTTATCCCTCTCTGCCAGCTGTGGCACAAATCTCCCGAGTTGGGTCAGCATTCCGAGAAAACTTTTCAACTCTGTTGTATTCGTTGGCTCCGGCATCATCCTTACTGCCTCAGTCTTGCCTGGGTCTGGCCTGATGCCTCTGTCTGAGATCATATGGCCTAAAAATGTCACCTCTGACTTTGACAGTACACACTTTTTTGACACTGAGCGCGATGCGTTGGCTCCTCACTTCTGCTTATCACCCCGAGTCGTTCCATGCGGGATAGTTCTTGCTTGACTTTGTCCAGTAACAGCAATGGAATCCTCCTTGGTGTTTTTAACGAGAAAGGTTTAGCCCCAGGTTTCAGCTTGATGTTGTACGGTCGCCGCATCTCTCCGAGCCCAATGCATATTTTTGGATAATTCTCTTTTAGTGTCTCCATAGAGACGCTGCCTAGGTGTGCGACGAACCCCAACCTGCAGCTCACAGATCTCCCCAGCAAGGCAGTATGCACTTGACGAGCGATGTCCACATCCTCCATCACTTCCCTATCACCTTTCCTCAGCAGCAGCCTGGCGACGCCCACGACCTCAAGCGGGCTCCTCCCTGGTCCCAGGAGTCGTTTTCTTGCCTTTCTGAGTTTAGGGAGATTGTTTTCGTACGTGCCCCTGAAAACTGTGTGTGGCAGAACAGTGACATCAGCGCCCATGTCAATTTTGAACATCACGCCGCGCTGATTGATGTCAATTTTGACCATCCACGGGTCACGGTCTGTCGTAACACTGTCAAGGAGGAACTCCTACACGTCCCCATCTTCTTTGTCCCCTGTAACTTTGTGCGCAGATTTAGACTTGAACACACACTTAAAATGTCCTTTCTTTCCGCAAGCATGACATTTTGCCTCATGAGCGGGACAATCACATTTTGGATGGGATGGAGAGCTGCCGCATTTCTGACACACTGACTGTGCACCCCATTCCTTATTGTAACGAGTACTTTGGGACTTGTTTGTCTGCCTATTAGTATAGGTAGGTGTGTTTTTAGCATTCCTTAAATTGCTCTTGAACACCCTGTCAACAGATTCAGCTCCACTTGCCTTTGAGTTGGTGTCCCCTCGGAGATGAGACTGCTGCTTCTTCACCTCCTCGCTTTGCCGTGCAATTCTTATGGCCTTTTCAAGGGTTAAATCCGCGTCCAACTGCATGCGTTCAGACAATCCACTGTCTCGTAGTCCGACGACAATTCTGTCTCTGATCAGTTCATTGCGTAGCGCCCCGTAGTTACAATGCTCAACCAACGTATATAGTGCAGTGAGGAACGAGTCCACACTCTCCCCTTCTTTCTGACAGCGCATGTTGAATACAGCCTGCTCGACAACGAAGAAATTTTGGAGTCCCCTGCGCACTTCTTGGTATGTGCGCCGTTGAACCTCGGTCAGATGCAACCCGCGTGGGATATCATCAGCCTCGTTAACCATGCAGTAAATCAATGCGTTCACTGGATTTTCTTTGGAACTAGCATTCAGGTTACTTGCCAGGCGAAATATTTCGAATCTCCGGATCCATTTGTCCCACTCCTGCGGCTTTGATAAGTCAAAGGGCTCCGGCGGCTGGATGTTGAACGTGGCGCACGGCCCCGCGGTGAAGACCGGTCCCGAAGCCCGCTGTGCACCTAGCGCTCCATCCACCCGCGCCGAGGTTCCTTCCCCTCCGTCGCTCACTTCGCCTTTTCCTCTTCACCGTCGTGTACAAAGATCCACCTCACGCACTCCACGCCAACCACAGGACTTCTGACACCATGTCGTGTTATCAAGTGAGGCACACGTGAGTCCAGCTGTCGTGTTAACGTGGATAACTTTTATTTAGCTTTCCCGAAGCGTGTATCCTCTCTCTAGTCAGTCACTCTCTCGTCTCCCGCTCGACGCACACAATGACGTAGTCGCCCCTCGACTCTATCGTCATGCTGTGCACGATTACACCACAAACTGTTCTTTTGTTACACATGTAACACATGTAGCAATAAAGTTGACTTGAACTTGCATAGTCGTTTATATACGTTTGTGTTGAAATACGTCGTCAACATTCACTTATGCTGCCTCGTGTTGCCTCATCTGTCAGTCACCCTGCTTCTCGATATGGGTTGAAAAGGGCGTAATGCAGGCATGTCCATCTCCGGGACTGGAGGGCCACTGTCCTGCCTGTTTTCCATCTCTCTCGGCTGCAACGCACCTGATTCTGATGATCAGCTCATCAGCCAGCGCTGAGGCAGCATTAGAACATTCCTGATTATTTGAAAACAGGCAGGACAGCGGCCGTAATGGCTATGGAAACGGTTCGGTTTATAGGCATATGCAACTCTTTTACTCATTTATCAGTGTGCTACAGCAGTGTATTGTCACAGTAATAAGAGCCATGCAGCATTAATGACAGCAAGTGTTACGGTTCACAGAGATGGACGGACGGACGCCCATTTTGGGAACGGAGGACGAGAAACTTTTTAAAAAGGATGGACTAAGCAGGGATGGAAGTGGGATTTCATCTGTCCCATTAATCGTCCTGAACTGGGTTAAGTATGTGGTGTCGGGAGGCAAAATAAAAACGCCAGAGTGTCGCCCAACACTCTTGTTTTCCTAACAGGCCATTTATTAACAGCATAACACTAGTTTGTACAACTCATTTAATCGCCATTATACAGAATTCCTCTTTTTCCTCATAACAGTACTTTTATTGCCACACTGCCACCAGAATATAACAAAGTACAGATTTTAATAACGATCTATCCAGCCGGTTAAGAGAGCTGAAAGTGTTGTATGTCTGTCGGCGACTGCCCACCAAGATTCTTATTATTTTCCTTTTTCTTCTCAATTGTGTAGCAGACAATTGTTGAACCGGATTGAAGTGATATGTCAGCTCATCCGCCATATTTAAGCCACATATTGTAGGTGGCTTAAATATTAGCCATACATTTGGCAAATAATATTGTAAAACTAAGCGAGGACAACGTCATAAAACAAAAGCAATAATTTCGCATTAATCCAGTGTGTTTTGGTGTGATGATAAATCTCCAAGCAGGAAGCATCTTCACAATTTGCTTCACTTTGCCACATCCAATACGACTGCAGTGTTGACGTACTCAAGAAGGTGTCTTTGAATATGAAATGTAAATGCTGTTTATGATGATACTTGCTTGCGGTTGCATTTCATGTGCCCTCATTAAAAGGACAAGGACGGACAGCGACAGAGGATGACGGAAGGGTACCCAGGTCGTGTACGGAGGACGGATCGGCAAAATAGGATAAAGTGTCCCTCCTTGATGGTTCATCTGACTTCCAGTTGAAAGTTAGCAACAGATTGTCACATTCGGAGTTGTCGGTCCAATAACGTAATAACTAAGCATCATTAAAACACAAACAATGCTTCTGTCCAATCTGATTTGAGATGATTTTTAACATACCTACTCGTAATTGCAGCGACAAATATGACGTTTCTGACGAAGAGCTAACGCAAAGACAGTGCCCAGGGACCGTCAACAAATAGAACCTAACAACAAAAAAACGAAACACTGTATTAAAAAATATCATTATCATTGTGGTGTTTCTTCACTAACACACAAAGAAGATCACGACCTGGTTACATTACAACCCCCCTGTTTATAGTACAACTCTTATTTCATGAAAATGTCATTTCCTGTATTTGAGACTTTTTTTTAATTTGTTGTGATTATTAGTACATAATTCGGCCTTCAAAACCACATCACACATGGAGGAGGACGATGTGGTACGTTGCTCTAAGATTGCTCTTTTGATTGACAGTGAAATGAGCCAATCACCGATCTTTTGGTGTCGGCATCCATGGGAGCATTTTTCAGTTCTCATTCTGTTCTGAGTTGAACTGGAGACTTCTTCCAATCATCTTCGCGACAGTCTTTGTTGAAAACGACTCGCGACAAGTTAATCTTTTATTTCTGGTGGGTTTTATTGTCGTTGCTTGTGTTCACAGACTGACTTCTATCACCACAGTTAAGAACCTGGAAAAGACACCTCGTTAAAAATAAATGGACACATTTTATGATGTAGGCTGAAATTGAGCTTCCCCTCCTTGACAAACCAGCATCCGCCACTGATGTTGTAGTACTACAATTCTAATTTATATGATGAAAATATATTTTCTGTTTTTCACAAATATTTATTACCTTCAATACCATCGTGGCAGTACATACTTAGGCCTCCAAAAGCAAGGCATACAGTATATAAGAGGCTCCGTTCTCCGATATTTTTGACAATATTCTGTTTTTATAATTGTACATAAAATGTACTGATGTTTTATTTGGCTGCTATTGGTATTATGTGTCGAATTGTGATGCTTTGTAAAGCTACAGATGTTATTGTAAATAAATACACTGATTTCATTCACAAATGTTTTATTCATAATATCTTTCCCGATTTCCCTCCATCAATTTCTCTTGTTCTTTGCAGATTGAAACACCATGTTTTTTTCTGCAATGGGTGTAATGTTATGTAATGACCGCTAGATGGTGTATGCAGCATCACCTATGATGCTGATTGTTAAGATCAGGGTGACAATTAGTGATGGGAATTCCGGCTCCTTTTAGAGAGCGGCTATTTTGGATCGGCTCCCTAAAAAGAGCCGGCTCTTTCGGCTCCCAAATGGCTCCTCAGTTTTTTTGTTGCTTAAATTAATTTAATACCAAAAATAACGTAATATTATGTGTAAAATGAAGTACTAATGCAAAAAATAGACATATCAAATATTTATTATTTATATGGCTTTATTTATATTCTTCTGAACATACTCAACATGGAGTGCAACAAAATAAAAACACAGTACAAAGACCCATCTCAAAACAAGGTCGTCAAAAAGCTCCAATCTCTGAATGTGTATATTTATAAGCTTTTAACTATAACTGCTTCAGACAACAAAGTGTATGCAGAAAAGTGGTGAAGATTGCACGACTGTCTCTGTCCTATGAGTTGTCTTGTTATTTTTGTTATTTTGACTTCAAAATGGCGCCGCGAGAGTGGCTGCCTTTCCAGCAGCTCCTACTTTTTTGTTGTTCTACTTCTTCCTTTCATAACTTTGCTGCTGTGAATCTGGAATTTCTCCATTGCGAGACTAATAAAGGTTTTCTTAAACTATTTACAGTAAAACAACATAAGTAAACTTTGAATACCACACAACAAATAAATTAAAATTTGTAAAACAAAATAGAAAAAAAGCAGCATCCAGGTAAAGGTTTTAGCTTATCTTTAGCGAAGATTGGCATGAAGAAAAACCAAGTGCCTCAGCTTTGAGGGGTTGATACTCTTTCTCCTCTCTGTTAATATTTGCCCTGTTTTGGAGAAGATTCTCTCTGAGGGGACAGATGTTGCGACAACACACAGCCAACACAAAATGGGTGAAAATCCCTTGCAATCATTTTACCGAGTTCCTCATCAATTGTGTTCTGTTTTGCTGGTTTTATAGCTTTTTGCATAAAGTGGCCCATAGAGCTCTGGGTTGTACATCTAGGCAGTTGTGACATTGCAGTAGCAGCAACAGTTGCAGACACACTAGCACCTTCATTAATAACTGGTTCCCTTGCTTCTCTTTTCTCTTCAAATTGTACTGATGGGTGGATATTTCTGATGTGCCTGTGCAGGTTATTTGTGGAGCCTGATCTATGGGATATTTTAACCTCGCACAGTCTACACGCTGCCTTTGAACTATCAATTAAATTGAAATGAGTCCATATTTCACTGCGTTTCCTAACCATTTTCTCACCTTTCCACTTTCCACCGTGTTGTTTTTTTTCACTAACTAGCTCTCTCGTCTCCTCGTCTGTCTTGTTCGCGTGCTGCTCAGTGTGCTGCTGTGTGTGTCTCTTCTCTAACCCCTCCCCCTTCTCTAGACTGCAGCGCATGTGTGTGTGTGTGTGTGTGTGTGTGTGTGTGTGTGTGTGTGTGTGTGTGTGTGTGTGTGTGTGGGAGCCAGCTCCCAATGAGGTGGGAGCCGGCTCCCATCGTTCACTTCAAAGACAGCTCGTTCGCAAATGACACATCACTAGTGACAATAGATGGTCCATGAACACCAGAACAGGTTAGCAGGTCAGTCTTGTTCACTTGGTTTCTTGCTCAAGCGTACAATGCAGATTCGGGGCTAGTAGGAGCACATTTAGTTCTCCGATTGGCACTCTCTGTACTCCACGTGATAGTGTCCCTCAAAGGGAGATAATGTATTGAAAAAAGTTAGCATGACATTAGTAAGTGAGCATGCACTGTCTCAACAAGTGATAATGTAACATCGGGTATCCTCATTACTCTTTTGAGGCAATCAAAGTAAAGATGCAAAACGACAACCATGTCAATCAAATGCCGGGCCTTTATGTACCTGAAGTTTGAGGCAGATGGTAGACTTTGTGTCATGACTCAAAACAACAACAGTGGAAAATACTTTTGCAGAATTATCAAATGAAGATTGTCAGGAAAAAAATAACCGTCTTTTCGATTCCCTTTGTTAATGTAAGTACATCACTTTGACACAATTGCATCGTTTTTCATTTTATGTTGCATGAGTTTCTTTTAACCGATTGCGTAAAACTGTTTTTGATCAAAGATTTTAATCTAAGATGTATAGTGCCACTATCTTCTTGCAAACATTTTGGATTGCACGTAATCCAAAATGTTATTTAAATAAAATCTCATATATAAACGTGGAAACTCTGGAACTCACTTCCTCCCAACATTCGTAATATTGACTCTCTTTCCTTATTCAAAACCCAGCTCAAAACCCACCTATTCAGACTTGCCTACCCGCCTTAAATCTTTCTCTCTTTATTTATTATTTTATCTGTGTTTTACTATTGGTCTTGGCTGTACAGTGTCCTTGAGTGTTGTGAAAGGCGCTTACAAATGTGATGTATTATTATTATTATTTTATATATATATATATATATATATATATATATATATATATATATATATATATATATATATATATATATATATATATATATTATATCTGGGGCGGCCCGGTAGCCCAGTGGTTAGCACGTCGGCTTCACAGTGCAGAGATACCGGGTTCAATTCCAGCACCGGCCTCCCTGTGTGGAGTTTGCATGTTCTCCCCGGGCCTGCGTGGGTTTTCTCCGGGTGCTCCGGTTTCTTCCCACATTCCAAAAACATGCGTGGCAGGCTGATTGAACACTGTAACTTGTCACTGGGTGTGAGTGTGAGCGTGGATGGTTGTTCGTCTCTGTGTCTGTCCCCCACCTACTGGCCGAAGACAGCTGGGATAGGCTGCAGCACCCCCGGGGACCCAAGTCAGGATCAAGCGGTATATATATATATATATATATATATATATATATATATATATATATATATATTAGAGCTGTCAAACGATTAAAATATTTAATCTAATTGAAAATGCAACTGTTTAACTCAAATGGACTAAAAAATTAATCGTGATTACTCACACATTTTTTATTGTTTCTGAACTTCCTTTTACATTTTTTGTCCTATTTTTCCCCCATTTTAATGTTCTCATCAACATGGAATCATGAAACAATTTTTCATGTGCCAAATGCAAATATTTACTGAAATAACTATTTCGATTTTCAATTTTACATTTTTCACTTGGAGCAGTTAATCACACTCTCTCTCACAATATTACTATACATCAACAACAGTGAAAACAATATTTTGTCACACAACAGCTGCTTTAACAGCTTTTTTTTTATCAAATCAAAACAGAGCAATATAACATTATAAAGTGCACATCCAAGGTAAACTAGTACTCAGCCTATAGCAGATTTAAACCATGGTTGCATACTTCGTTTTTCTCAAGTTTACTTTGAACACAGCAGTCTGTTTCTGTATGTTTGTTGAAGAATAACGAGACACCGGACACCAGCGTTCATTATGTGTCGCTGTATTCAAAACTGCCCGCCGTACAAAAAAGTGCACGCACTTCCCCCGTGCTGCTGGGGCAAACCATTCTGAAAGGTGTGGGGGGGGGGTCACTCCGCCTAACACAGTCAGGCTATGTTGATTGTCCATCCATCCATCCATCTTCTACCGCTTATCCGGGGCCGGGTCGTGGGGGCAACAGCTTTAGCAGGGAAGCCCAGACTTCCCTCTCCCTAGCTACTTCTTCCAGCTCTCCCCGGGGGATCCCTAGGCGTTCCCAGGCCAGCTGGGTGACGTAGTCTCTCCAGCGTGTCCTGGGTCTTCCTCGGGGTCTCCTCCCGGTGGGACTTGCCCGGAACACCTCACCAGGGAGGCGCTCAGGAGGCATCCGAATCAGATGCCCAAGCCACCTCATCTGGCTCCTCTCGATGTGGAGGAGAAGCGGCTCGACTCTGAGCCCCTCCCGGATGACCGAGCTCCTCACCTTATCTCTAAGGGAGAGCCCGGACACCCTGCGGAGAAAACTCATTTCGGCCGCTTGTATCCGGGATCTCGTTCTTTCGGTCACGACCCATAGCTCGTGACCATAGATGAGGGTTGGGACGTAGATCGACCGGTAAATTGAGAGCTTCGCCCTTTGGCTCAGCTCCTTCTTCACCACGACAGACCGATACAACGTCCGCATCACAGCAGACGCTGCACCGATCCGCCTGTCGATCTCCCGCTCCCTCCTGCCCCCACTCGTGAACAAGACCCCAAGATACTTGAACTCCTCCACTTGGGGCAAGATCTCCTCCCCGACCCGGAGGGGGCACTCCACCCTTTTCCGACTGAGGACCATGGTTTCAGATTTGGAGGTGCTGATTTTCATCCCAACCGCTTCACACTCGAAACGCTCCAGTGAGAGTTGGAGAGCCCCGTTTGAAGGAGCCAACAGCACCACATCATCTGCAAAAAGCAGGGATGCAATACTGAGGCCCCCAAAACGGACCCCTTCAACGCTTCGGCTGCGCCTAGAAATTCTGTCCATAAAAGTTATGAACAGAATCAGCGACAAAGGGCAGCCTTGGCGGAGTCCCACTGGAAACGATTCCGACTTACTGCCGGCAATGCGAACCAAACTCTGACATCGGTGGTATAGTGACCGAACAGCCCGTATCAGGGGGTTCGGTACCCTATACCCACGAAGCACCCCCCACAGAACTCCCCGAGGGACACGGTCAAACGCCTTCTCCAAGTCCACAAAACACATGTAGACTGGTTGGGCGAATTCCCACATACCCTCAAGGACCCTGCTAAGGGTGTAGAGCTGGTCCACTGTTCCACGGCCCTTTTTAAAAAGAGGGACTACCACCCCGATCTGCCAATCCAGAGGCACTCTCCCTGTTGACCACGCGATGTTGCAGAGGCGTGTCAACCAGGACAGCCCCACAACATCCAGAGCCTTGAGGAACTCCGGGCGGATCTCATCCACCCCTGGGGCCTTGCCACCGAGGAGCTTTTTAACCACATCGGTGACTTCAACCACAGAGATAGGAGAGCCCACCTCAGAGTCCCCGGGCTCTGCTTCCTCCAAGGAAGGCGTGTTGGTGGAGTTGAGGAGGTCTTCGAAGTACTCTGCCCACCGGTTCACAACGTCCCGAGTCGAAGTCAGCAGCGCCCCATCCCCACTGTACACAGTGTTAGTGGTGCACTGCTTCCCCCTCCTGAGACGTCGGATGGTGGACCAGAATTTCCTCGAAGCCGTCCGGAAGTCGGCTACCATGGCCTCACCGAACTCTTCCCACGCTCGGGTTTTTGCCTCGGCGACCACCGAAGCCGCGGTCCGCTTGGCCAGTCGATACCCGTCAGCTGCCTCTGGGGTCCCACAGGCCATAAAGGCTCGATAGGACTCCTTCTTCAGCTTGACGGCATCCCTTACTGCTGGTGTCCACCAGCGAGTACGGGGGTTGCCGCCACGACAGGCACCAACCACCTTACGGCCACAACTCAGATTGGCCGCCTCAACAATAGAGGCACGGAACATGGTCCACTCGGGCTCAATGTCCCCCGCCTCCCCCGGAACATGGGAAAAGCTCTGTCGAAGGTGGGAGTTGAAACTCCTTCTGACAGGGGATTCCGCCAGCCGCTCCCAACAAACCCTCACGATACGTTTGGGTCTACCAGGACGGACTGGCATCTTCCCCCACCATCGGAGCCTACTCACCACCAGGTGGTGATCAGTTGACAGCTCCGCCCCTCTCTTCACCCGAGTGTCCAGAACATGCGGCCGCAAATCCGATGATACAACTACAAAGTCGATCATCGAACTGCGGCCTAGGGTGTCCTGGTGCCAAGTGCACATATGGACACCCTTATGTTTGAACAAGGTGTTCGTTATGGACAATCCGTGACGAGCACAGAAGTCCAGTAACAAAACACCACTCGAGTTCTGATCAGGGGGGGCCGTTCCTCCCAATCACGCCCCTCCAGGTCTCACTGTCATTGCCCACGTGAGCATTGAAGTCCCCCAGTAGAACAAGGGAGTCCCCAGCAGGAGTACCCTCCAGCACACCCTCCAAGGACTCCAAAAAGGGTGGGTATGCTGAGCTGCTGTTTGGTGCATATGCACAAACAACAGTCAGGACCCGTCCACCCACCCGAAGGCGGAGGGAGGCAACCCTCTCGTCTACCGGTGTGAACACCAATGTACAGGCACTGAGCCGGGGGGCAATGAGTATGCCCACACCTGCTCTGCGCCTCTCACCGTGAGCAACTCCAGAGTGGAAGAGAGTCCAACCCCTCTCGAGAGAACTGGTACCAGAACCCAAGCTGTGTGTGGAGGCAAGTCCAACTATATCCAGTCGGAAATTATCTGCCTCACACACCAGCTCGGGCTCCTTCCCTGCCAGAGAGGTGACATTCCATGTCCCAAGAGCTAGCTTCTGCATCCGAGGATCGGACCTCCAGGGTCCCCGTCTTTGCTGCCGCCCAGCTCACATAGCACCCGACCCCTTTGGCCCCTCTCATGGGTGGTGAGCCCATGGGAAGGGGGACCCACGTTGCCTCTTCGGGCTGTGCCCGGCCGGGCCCCATGGGTGTAGGCCCGGCCACCAGGCGCTTGGCAACGAGCCCCACCTCCAGGCCTGGCTCCAGAGTGGGGCCCCGGTGACCTGCGTCCGGGCAAGGGAAACCTTGGTCCATATATTGTAGTCATCATAAGGGTCTATGAGCCATGCTTTGTCTGGCCCCTCACCTAGAACCTGTTTGCCATGGGTGACCCTGCCAGGGGCATAAAGCCCCAGACAACTTAGCTCCTAGGATCATTGGGACACGCAAACCCCTCCACCACGGTAAGGTGACGGCTCACGGAGGGGTATGTTGATTGTGTTGGTCCTTTTTGTGCGGAAGTCTCTCTACAGTTTTTGTGTAGACCTCATTTCGAATGACTACACTTGGTTTGATGACAACACTGGAGACGTTTTATTTTCGCTAGGTCGCTACCACTGTCAGACAAACACAGAGAAGCTCCACCCGCTCTATTTGTATGGACGCAGAACACTATAACCTTCCACACAAAATAGTTATATATAGTATATAGTATTATATAGTTATATATAGTATATAGTATATAGTATATAAAATTCCTCATCTCACCCCTCGGGTGGTGTCCGTCCCTCATTCAGCTCGGGTCCTCTACCAGAGGCCAGGAAGCTTGAGGGTTCTGCGCAGTATCCTTGCTGTTCCCAGCACTGCACATTTCTGGACTGAGATGTCCGATGTTGTTCCCGGGATCTGTTGCAATCACTCATCTAGTTTGGGGGTCACTGCCCCGAGTGCTCCAACCACCACAGGAACAACTGTCACCTTTACCTTCCAGGCTCTCTCCAGGTCCTCTCTGAGCCCTTGGTATTTCTCGAGTTTCTCATGTTCCTTCTTCCTGATGTTTCCATCACTTGGGACCGCTACATCCACCACAACGGCTTTCCTCTGCCCTTTATCTATGATCACGATATCTGGTTGGTTCGCCATTACCATCTTGTCTGGATCTGGAAGTCCCACAGGATCTTCGCTCTGTCATTCTCCACCACCTTCGGAGGTGTTTCCCATTTTGACCTTGGGGTTTCCAGTCCATACTCCGCACAGATGTTTCGGTAGACTATGCCAGCCACCTGGTTATGGTGTTCCATGTCGGCTTTCCCTGCCAGCATCTTACACCCTGAAGTTATGTGTTGGATCGTCTCATGTGCCTCTTTGCACAACCTACACCTTGGGTCTTGTCTGGTGTGGTATATCTGGGCCTCAATGGCTCTGGTGCTCAAGGCCTGCTCCTGAGCAGCCAGGATGAGTGCCTCTGTGCTGTCCTTCAGGCCAGCCCTCTCGAGCCACTGATAGGACTTCTTGAGATCGGCCACTTCAGTTATGGTCCGGTGGTACATCCCGTGTAGTGGCTTGTCCTCCCATGATGGTCCATCTTCCAGCGCCTCATCTTCTGTTCCCCATTGTCTGAGACATTCTCTGAGTACGTCATACGTTGGAGCCTTCTCCTTGATGTATTCATGGAGCTTGGATGTTTCATCCTGGACAGTGGGTCTCACACTCACGAGTCCCCGGCCTCCTTCCTTTCGGCTTGCGTACAGTCTCAGGGTGCTGGATTTGGGATGGAACCCTCCATGCATGGTTAGGAGCTTTCGGGTCTTAACGTCCGTGGTCTGAATCTCTTCCTTTGGCCACCTTATTATTCCTGCAGGGTATCTGATCACTGGCAGGGCATAGCTGTTTATTGCCCGGGTCTTATTCTTGTCATTGAGCTGGCTTCTTAGGACTTGCCTCACTCGCTGGAGGTATTTGGCCGTAGCCGCTTTCCTTGTTGCCAGTTCGAGGTTGCCATTGGCTTGTGGTATACCAAGGTACTTGTAGCTGTCCTCAATGTCTGCTATTGTTCCTTCAGGGAGTGAGACCCCTTCAGTGCGGACTACCTTTCCTCTCTTAGTCACCATTCGACTACATTTCTGAAGCCCGAATGACAACCCGATGTCGCTACTGTAGATCCTGGTTGTGTGGATCAGGGAATCTAAGTCCCTTTCGCTCTTAGCATACAGCTTTATGTCATCCATGTAGAGGAGGTGACTGATTGTAGCTCCATTTCTGAGGCGGTATCCATAGCCTGTCTTGGTGATTACTTGGCTTAGGGGGTTCAGTCCTATGCAGAACAGCAGTGGGGAGAGTGCATCACCTTGGTATATGCCACATTTGATGGACACTTGGGTAAGTGACTTGCCATTGGCTTCAAGTTTGGTTTTCCACATCCTCATCGAGTTCGCAACGAATGCTCTTAGCGTCCTGTTCACCTTATACAACTCCAAGCATTCAGTGATCCATGTATGTGGCATCAAGTCATAGGCTTTCTTGTAATCAATCCAAGCTGTGCACAGGTTGGTACGTCGGGACCTGCAGTCTTGTGCGACTGTTCTTCAACCAGGAGCTGATGTTTGGCTCCTCTGGTATCTCTACCAATGCCCTTCTGTGCTTCGTTCATGTATTGATCCATGTGTCCACTTATCTTAGCCGCAATGATGCCTGACATGAGCTTCCATGTTGTGGAGAGAGAGGTTATTGGCCGATAGTTGGATGGGGCTGCACCCTTCGAGGGATCCTTCATTATCAGGATCGTTCGCCCTTCGGTTAGCCATTCTGGGTGAGTCCCATCCCTCAGCAGCTGGTTCATTTATACTGCTAGGCGCTCATGGAGTGCTGTGAGTTTCTTTAGCCAGTAGGTGTGGACCATGTCCGGGCCTGGTGCTGTCCAGTTCTTCATATCTGAGACTCTTTCCTGTATGTCTGCCACTGTTATGGTAACTGGGTTCTGTTCAGGGAGGTTGCTGTGCTCCTCTCTCAGGGTCACCAGCCATTGTGCACTGCTGTTATGTGCAACCTCCTTCTCCCATATGCCTTTCCAGTACCTTTCAGTTTCCAGTCTTGGTGGGTCAGCTCTGTTGTTAGGACCCTGCCACTGAGCGTACACTTTCGCAGGTTGTGTTGCGAACAGCCTGTTTATTCGTCTGGCCTCATTCTCTTTCGTGTACCGCTTTAGGCGACTGGACAAGGCTTGGAGCCTTTGTTTGGCAGTTTCGAGTGCTTCAGGTATGGTCATCTGGATGTACCTCTCGGGTATCGGCCTTTTCATCACACCTCTCTGGGCCTCCGTCAATTGACTCACATCTTTCCGGGCCGCCTTGATCTTCGCCTCCAAACGTCTTTTCCATGGTGGGTAACGTATCTCATGGCTTCCATGGTTGCTCTTATAGCCCAGAGTCTCCAGGATCACTGATGCTGAAGCGTATATCAGCTCATTGTTTTCTGTGATTGTTACGGTAGGGATCGCCCTCAGTGCTGCATTCACACTTTCTATGAGACTTTCAGATGGTACTTCACATAGCCGTTGTAATCGGTTTCTCGGTTGCCCAGCTTTCATTCTCGCCATGATCTTAACTTTCAGGTCAGTTGCTGCCTCGCTCAGCATTTCAGTCATTGGGGCTGGCCACCCAATCTCATCATCTGCATTCATTGGGGCTTGCCTCCCAATCTCTTGTATGACCTCCTCCTCTGATCTGGCAGCCTGGGGCCCTTCACCATGGAACCTGCGTTGTACCTCATCAATCTCAAGTTGTGACAGCAGTTGCCGTTTGTGGATGTTGGAACACTGAGCTACTCGTTGTTTCGCGGTCAACCGTGACTGTGGGTTTCGAAGTAACCATTTAGCCCACATTCTCTGCCTTCTCTGACTAGGGTTGCTTGAGTAGTAGCATTCCAACAGAGCCATGTTATCGCATCTCGCCCATCTCCGCTTTGTTCCAGTAGCCCATTTTTCATCAAGGTGCTCTGGTTCCCCAGCACCTGACGCAGACCTTGTTTGGCCGGGCGACGTCTGAGCCGGCATGTCATTCGTTTTATTGTCCCTCATCATTGTATGAGGTAGGCATTAGCGTGAAGGATCTTGCCCAAGGACCCACACTGGATGGTGTTATGTGCTCATTTTTGCCCCAAGCGGGATTCGAACCACCGTCTCCCGTATGCCAAACCGATGCCTTACCAACTGAACTATCCAGCCGCTTGGTGGAGAATGCGGGTGTATATATATTATATATATAAATAAATGTGTGTGTGCGTGTGTGTGTGTGTGTGTGTGTGTGTGTGTGTGTGTGTGTGTGTGTGTGTGTGTATATACTTCCTTGTCTCACTCCTCGGGTTGTGTCCATCCCCCATTTAGCTCGGGTCATCTACAAGAGGCCGGAAAGCTTGAGGGTTCTGCGCAGTATCCTTGCCGTTCCCAGCACTGCGCTTTTCCGGACTGAGATGTCCAATGTTGTTCCCGGGCTCTGTTGAAACCAATAATAATAATAATAATAATAATAAATTTTAGTTATAAGCACCTTTCAAGACACCCAAGGACACTTTACAATAACAAAAAACACAAAACAACACGGGTTGAGCAGCGGCAGCCAAAACGCACCAGCATTCATTCAACCCAAAGGTCAGAAAGAAACCACAGGGGAGGGAGAGAGGGAGAAAAAAACCAAGCAAACCAGGCAAAAAAACTCCAGCATAAGCATATGACAGTTATGACTTGCTAGGCATGCTTGACACACCTGTGCTGTTGCATTCTGGGACTTCTGGGTAGAGTGAACGCTGGCGCGTTTTGGCTGCCGCTGCTCTCCCACAAACTTTTGTGTTTTACGGTGTTTTTACGCTCGATTGTTTTACTGTTTCGCATGGAATCACGATCATCATCTCACAGTCATTCCACCCAGCCCCCATTCACGCCTGCCTCGCACTCTCAACTATCTTCGACTGTTTCGTCCCGGCGTCTCAGTGTCCTACCTGTCAACCTGTCGCTCCTCCATCGACCTGTCAAGGGTCTGCTCCAGTACTCGTTGGCCGAGCTCCTTCGGCTCCGCTTCCAATGGCTGGGCCCTCCTCCTGCTCTACACTGGCTCCCGGACATCGTTCGCTTTCCTTCCCTGAAATATATTCATCGTGGGTCTCGTCGGGGCTTCTGCCTCAACCGATCCAACACCATCATCTCCTTCTGGTCTTCCTCCCGTCAGCCATCCAGAAACGCCGGCCGATCCATCGACCATCGTGCGTTAGCTGGCTTGGCTAGGTCGGCTAACGGCCCCCGCAGCAGCGAGACTGCCGCCGTCAACTTCGGGCTACTTAACATCCGTTCGCTTACTGGGAAGGGTAATCTCATTCAAGATATCCTCACGGACCGTAATCTTGACATTCTTTGCTTAAATGAAACCTGGCAAACTCCCGGGGACTTTTCACAGTTGAACGATTCCTCTCCCCCGGGATTTGTTTACATTTCCAAGCCCCGCGATTCTGGTCGCGGAGGAGGTCTCGCAATAGTATACCGCGAGAAGTGGAAAGTACTTCCGGTTTCTCTCCCGCCACTTTCCTCCTTTGAATGCCTTGCCTGTCAAATATCCGGACCCATCCCCACGATTTTCGCCACAGTGTACCGCTCCCCCAAACCCCACCGCGACTTTTTAAATGAAGTGTCTACTGTCCTCACCCATCTCTCCTCTCTGTCACCAAATGTAATAATCCTGGAAGATTTTAATATACATATGGACAACACTGCTCTTCCTCTCACCATTGACTTCACTTCTTCAATTAACAGTTTTGGTTTTGATAAATTTGTAGATTTTCCCACACACATCAAAGGTCACACCCTGGATCTGATCTGCTGCTCTGGTATTTCCCCCTCCAACTGTACTGCTGATGAACTTCCAATAACGGACCACTTCCTTATCTCATTCAACATTACACTCCAGCTCTCAACTGCCAAATCACCCCGGACCATTGTTTACCGTAATATTAAAGACATTAACATTGACTCTCTCACTGCATGGCTGACCACCCTGACTCCGGACATTGACTCCACTCCTGATGATTTGGTTTTCCAATACAACTCTGGTCTCACCAGCATCCTCAATACGCTCGCCCCTGTCAAGTCCCGCTCTGTCCTTTTTACTCGGTCTGCCCCTTGGTTCACCCCTCATCTACGTTCCTTGAAATCCCAAACCCGGCAGCTTGAGAGACTTTATAGGAAAACCGGCCTCACTGCTCACAAGGACATCTATGCAGCTCAACTATCCCTCTACAAGGATTCCATCTCCCAAGCAAAATCACATTACTACTCCGGACTCATCTGCTCCAATGCTGGAAATACTAAGACTCTCTTTTCCCTTTGGAACAGAATCACTCAACCTCCTGACTCCCTACCACCTCACTTTTACTCTCGTGACACCTGCAACGCACTTCAATGAAAAAATCAACAGAATCCACCAGCATCTGGGCTCCTCTGTACCTTTCCCCTTATCTGACCCTCTCACCCCTTGCAAACTGTTCTCTTCTTTTGAACTCCCCCATCTCTCATTAATTTCAGACCTCATCATTAAATCCAAGACTTCCTCCTGTCAGCTTGATCCCCTCCCCACAGTTCTGGTCAAATCCTGTCTACCCTCTCTGCTTCCCTCCATCTAAGCCATTATCCATTCCTCTCTGTCGACTGGAATTGTTCCTGTGCTCTTCAAAACTGCAGCTGTCACCCCAATCCTGAAAAAAACTGGTTCAGATCCCAATGACTTCAATAACCTACGCCCCATTTCCCATCTTCCCTTCATCTCGAAAATTCTGGAGAAAACTGTCGCCTCTCAGCTCCACTCCCACCTCACCGACAATAGTCTTTATGAACAATTCCAGTCCGGCTTTCGTCCCCGTCACAGTACTGAAACAGCCGTCATAAAAATCACAAACGATCTTCTCATGGCAGCAGACTCTGGCCTCATCTCCATCCTCATCCTCCTTGACCTGAGTGCAGCCTTCGACACAATCTCTCACCCCGTCCTCCTCAATAGACTCTCTACCATAGGCATCACCAACACCCCTCTACATTGGTTCCACTCATATCTCACTGGCCGCTCTCAGTTCATTCAACTTGATTCTTTTACTTCACAATCCCTCCCCGTTTCTTCTGGTGTTTCCCAGGGTTCTGTCTTCGGTCCGCTCCTCTTCATTGTCTACCTCCTTCCACTCGGAAACATTTTCCACAAATTTGGCTTACACTTTCACTGCTTTGCGGATGACACCCAGCTCTATCTCTCTAGCAAACCCGACGCTTCTCTCCCACCCTCGTCCCTCTCTCACCGTCTCTCAGAAATCAAATCTTGGTTCATCCACAATTTCCTCAAGCTAAACAGCAATAAAACTGAACTCCTACTCGTCGGTACCAAATCCACTCTAAACAAAGCCGACAGTTTCTCCCTCACAATTGATAATGCCACTATATCTCCTTCCCCCCAGGTGAAGAGTCTGGGTGTCATCTTTGACAGTTCACTATCCTTTCACTCCCACATCAGTAACATTACCCGGTCCGCTCATTTCCACCTTCGCAATATAAACCGCCTCCGTCCCTCACTCACTCCGCACACCACCGCTATCCTTGTTCACAGTCTCGTCATTTCCCGTATTGACTACTGCAACTCACTCCTCTTCGGTGTCCATCAAAAATTCCTACATAAACTTCAACTTGTTCAGAATTCAGCAGTCCGGATCATCACGAGAACCCCCTCCTTCCATCATATCACCCCCATCCTCTGACAGCTCCACTGGCTTCCTGTCAAACTTAGAATCAATTTCAAAATACTTCTCTATACATTCAAAGCCATCCATAACCTTGCGCCCCCCTATCTGTCAGATCTTCTTCAAATCTCCATTCCCTCTCGCTCACTCAGGTCCTCATCCTCCCTTCACCTTTTTCTATCCTCTGCCCGTCTCAGTACAATGGGGTGCAGAGCCTTCAGTCGCTCTGCCCCCAAACTCTGGAACTCACTTCCTCCCAACATTTGTAATATTGACTCTCTTTCCTTATTCAAAACCCAGTTCAAAACCCACCTATTCAGACTTGCCTACCCGCCTTAAATCTTTATTTATTATTTTATCTGTGTTTTACTATTGGTCTTGGCTGTACAGTGTCCTTGAGTGTTGTGAAAGGCGCTTACAAATGTGATGTATTATTATTATTATTATTACAACAGGTCACAAGACATAAACAATGAAGACGGTGAATCAAGGGAATGTATGAGGGAGGGGGCAATGGTGGGGGGCTAGCTTCCGTGCATATTTTAATCAGAGGAAGGTCGAGATAGCAGATGTTTTGGTAGCAGGTTGCCCAAGAATTTAAGCCTCGAGTCCGTGGCTTATGTCTGTTGTTGTTGTTGTTGTCGACCCCACCCGTGCCCCGACATTGGGGGACCGGGCCCTCACTCCGTCTCCCGGATCCCCAGACCCCCCTCCGCCGCCCAGCGGGCGAGCAGGGCCGCCACTCCGCTTGGGTTTCGCCAGAGGTCCTCCGGAGTCAGTGTGGTGGGTATGTTTGTGCAGGTGAACAGGTGTTGTGTGTCGTGCACTTGCGTGCCGCATAGCGCACAGGGTGGTGTTGGGTGTGTGTCCGGTGTAATGTTGTGTAGGTAGGAGTGGAGGGCTGGTGATTTGTTGGTTCGGAGTTGTGCTAAGAGTTGTCTGGTTCTGTGTGGTAGGTCTTGCTCTGATGGGTCTATTTCTGGTGCTGGTGCATGTATTACTTTGTTGTGTTGTCTGGTGTCCAAGTGTGTTTGTACAAAGTGGGTGTGTATGTCTTTCATGTTCTGTTTTATGGTGTCGTTGTTGGTGTCCTGTGGTGCTGTGTCTTTGTTGTGTGTGTAGTTGTTGTTGTGGAAGATTGTTTGTTTCTTTTGTCTGGGTGGTGGTGGTTGTTGAGTGAGTGGGTGTAGTGGGTGGGTTGGGTGTTGGGCTTTTTGTCTGATTTGCGATGCTTGTAGTTTTAGATGGGTGTTCAGTGGGAGAGTTTTTGTTTCCTCATGCAAGTGTTGTATGTTTGTGTCTTGTGTGCATCCTGTTGCTATTCTGAGTGCTGTGTTCTGTGTGGTCTGGAGTTTTGTCTTGTTTGTGTCCGATAGTGTTGGTGACCATATAGTGTTTGCGTATTCGAGGCGTGTGAGTGTGGTTGCTTTGTATGTGGTGAGTATAGTTTCTTTGGATTTTCCCCAGTGAGTGGTTGTTAAGGCTTTAAGTATTTTGTTTGATTGCTTGGCGCGGGTTAGAGTGTGTTGTGTGTGTTTTGAGAAGGTGAGTTTGGGGTCCCATGTTAATCCCAGTATTTTGGGTTCGCGGACTGTGGGTAGGGTGGTATTATCTATTTGTAAAGTGAGCCCGTTGCTGTATTCTGCCGGATCCGGTGTGAACAGAGTGGTGGTGGTTTTGTCTGCGTTGAGTGTGAGTTGGTTCTGTTTTGTCCAGTTGTATATGTCGTGGAGATATTTTTGTACTTGTTGTTGTGCCTGTTGTGGTTTGACATGTGTGGATAGAATGGTGATGTCGTCTGCATATGTAACTGTGTGTACATTTGGAGGTGGTTGTGGTAAGTCTGCCATGTATATGTTGAATAGTGTTGGTGAAAGTACTCCCCCCTGTGGTACCCCCGTTTTCGTGTTTCTGTGTTCTGATGTTTCCCCCCGGTATTGAGTGTATTGTCTGCGTCCCCTTATGTAGTTGAAGATGTATTTGATGATGATGTTTGGGGTGTTAGTGTTGTTGAGTTTGTTTGTGAGTGTGTGTAGGTTTACCGTGTCAAAGGCTTTGGACATGTCTAGGGCTATGGCAACTGTTCGTTGTGGTGGTTTTTGTTGATTGAAACCTGTGGCTATGATGTTGTGTATGTGGTGTAGTGCTGTGGTTGTGGAGTGTTGTTTTCGGAAGCCGTGTTGGTGAGAGGGTAGTTGAGTGTTGTTGGTAATGAAGGGTAGTATTACCTTTTCCATTGTTTTGGCTATTGGGCTGAGTAGTGCTATTGGTCTGTAGGATGGGCCGAGTGCGTGGTTTTTGTTGGGTTTTGGTATTGGGATTATTTTTGCAGTCTTCCATATTGCGGGGATGGTGTTGGTGTTGAGTGATGTGTTGTAAGTGTGTGTGAGTAGTGTTATTGCTTTGGGGCCTAGGTGTTTCAGATGTCTGATGTTTATGTTGTCTGGGCCTGTGGAGTTGTTGTTTTTGGAGCGTTGTAGTGCTTGTTTGACTTGTTGTTCTGTGATGGTTATGGGCGTGGTGTTGAGTTTTCGTATTTTGCGTTGTAGTTGTCTGTATGTTCTGTTGGTTTTGTGTTGTATTATGTTGGTGAATTGTTTGTTGAATGCTCGTGCTTTCTGTTTGTTGGATATTGCCGTGTGTTGTCCGAACTGTATTGTGGTGTTTTCTGGTGCTTTTTGTTCTTTGTTTGATAGTCTTGTTACTGTGTTCCAGAGTATGTATTGTTTGTGTCTGTGGTTCCATGCATCCGTTAAGTGTTCTTTCCATAGCTCTTGTTTGTGTTTTTGGATTTGTGTGTCTATTTCTTTGTTTAGGTCTGTGATGCGTGGGTCTTGGTGGTTTTGTTGTCTGATGTTGTTTCTTTGGCTGATGAGTGTTCTGATGTGTTGTGGTAGGAGAAGTGATTTGCTTTTTATTTTTCCGTGGGGTATGTGGTGTTTGTCTGCTGTAAGTATGAGGTTTGTGAGCATGGTGTTGGCTGTGTGGATGTTGTCAGGTATGGTTAAGTTCTCCAGTGCTGATTCTATTTCAGAGGTGTATCCTTCCCAGTCTGCTTTCCTGTAATTTGTGTAAGTTTGAAGGTGTTGTTGTAGGCGGAAAGGAGCACGCGTGTTGTGTGTGATTTTGATAGGAAGGTGGTCTGAACTGAGTGCGTGTATTGTGGTCCATGTTGTTCTGTTTGTGATGCTGTTGCAGGCTGTTGTGATGTCCGGTGATGTTGGTTGTTGGTTGATGTTTGTAGGTTTTCTGGTAGGTGTGTTTGCGTTTAGAGTGATTTGTTGGGAGTTCTGTAGTATGTCTGCAATGAGGGTGCCTCTGTGGTCGTCGTAGGGAGAGTGCCATTGTGTTGAGTGAGCGTTGATGTCTGCGGTTAGAATGGTGTTGTTCAGCGAGTTTATGTATTGGAAGGTGTTGGTGATGTCTGTGTCTTCTGTGGCGTGGTCTGGTCGAGTGGTATCTCTGGGGGGTATATACATGTTGCATATGTGTAGTCTTTTGTGGTTGGTTATGTGAATCTTTACGGTTTGAATTTCTGTAGTGTTGGTGTTAATGTTGTTGGGGATGTTCATGGGAGTGAATGCGACTGAATTGTGAATGTATGTGAGCAGTCCTCCTCCTCCCTTGTGTTCTCTGTCTTTCCTAATGCTGGTGTAGTTGGTGAGACGAGGTGTGTTGTGTTGTTTTTCTAGTTTGGTTTCTTGTATGGTGATGATGTCTGCGTGCTGTTGTAAGGCGAGTTCTTCTAGTACTGTTTTCTTGTTTTGGATGCCGTTGATGTTTATTTGTAGTATGGTCAGTGTGTGTTTGTTGTTTTTGTTGGTGGGTGTTGTTCTTTGTGGGTTGTTCGGGGGTTGTGGTGTTGGGGTGTTTGTTGTTTGCGTGTGTGTTCTGCATGTCCACGTGTTTGTGTATTGGCGGGTGGTGATGCCGGAGCAATGTCTGTGTATCCAGTGAGGGTGTGTTGAGTTGCATCTGAGTGAGGTTTGTCTGCGTGTGATGATTCTATTGCAGCTATTGCAGGTCCAGGTTTGGGGGGGTGGTCTTGTGTTTGTTGTATCTCTGTTGGAGTTGTCTGTCCGTGTTGCGTTTGAGGGTAGTGTTGGTGAGGCGAGTGTGTTGTTTTGGCCTGTTTGTGCTCTGCTGCCTGTTGGTGTCCTACGAGGTGTTGTTGTTCGTGGTGGTGTTTTGGGATGTAGTCTGCATTTCCATGTTATGTTGTATTGTCTAGTGTTTATGTTTGTGCAATGTTTGTGTACCCAGTGTGGTGTGTGGTGGTTGCATCTGAAGGATGTCTGTCTTCTTGTAATCTGTTGTGTGCAAATGTCGCATGTCCAGGTAGTTTGTTGTGTGTGTGTTTGTTGCGTGCGTGAGAGTGTCTGTGTGGGCCCCGGATTTGTCTCTATGTCCCCCGCCTGGAGCAAAAGGTCCGCCCGCCACCCTGCCAGGTTCAGGGGGCGGTTAGCCGAAAAAAAAAAACGGCCGTAAGGGCACCCCGTTCGGGGTGCAGGGATTGGTTCCTTGATTTGTCCCCCCGTTCGGGGGGAACCCTCCAACTGCGAGCAAGCCAAGGAGTTTGGAGGGTGTCTCTTTAGTGGCGTCGATCAGCCAAATCCATGATTTCAGTCAGTAATTGAACACGGATTCCAGTTTTCTCCAAGTTGTTGACCATGATGCTGTGAAACCCGCAACAGTTTGTGGTTGAGCACAGTCTGAGTCTGAGTGTTGGACATCCGCGTTATGCCATCCTTAGACCGGCAGCCTCGTCCAATAGAGCCGCTCCCGTCGGTTGAATTTTCGATAGATCAGGAAACTGCTCACACCAAACAGCAGCATACATGTTATCGGAAGGCCCAAAATGAAGATGTCGTCCAAATCCTCAACGGACAGTGTTGACAGGCACACCATTCTCCGCTTCCTCCAAGGATCTAGGGTGTACCCAGCAGCAAAAGTCCCAGAGGGGCAAGTAGGCTCCCCACTGCCTGCTCTTCTCATCGAGAAAATGTTGTCGATGGCATCGAGAGACCAGCCAACCAATTCCATGTTTGTTTTTAGGATGAAAATACGACAGGAGGGTAGGAAAAGTCAGACATAAGACAGCACAAGGACTGAGTCGCGAGCAGGGAAGGGTGGGGTGGGGTGGAGGACAGCGCAGAAAGCAAAAAGCAAAAAGCGTCCGCCTTCGTCGAGAGCAAAGCAAGAATCCAGTTTGAGGGTCACTGCCCCGAGTGCTCCGACCACTACAGGCACGACTGTCACCTTTACCTTCCAGGTTCTCTCCAGCTCCTCTCTGAACCCTTGGTATTTCTCGGGGTTCTCGTGTTCCTTCTTTCTGATGTTTCCATTACTTGGGACCGCAACATCCACGACAACGGCTTTCCTCTGCTCTTTATCTATGATCATGATATCTGGTTGGTTCGTCACTACCATCTTGTCAGTCTGGATCTGGAAGTCCCACAGGATCTTCGCTCTGTCATCCTCCGGGTGTTTCCCATTTTGACCTTGGGGTTTCCAGTCCATACTCCGCACAGATGTTTCGTTAGACTATGCCAGCCACCTGGGTTATGGCGTTCCATGTAGGCTTTCCCTGCCAGCATTTTACACCCTGCAGTCACGTGTTGGATCGTCTCAGGTGCGTCTTTGCACAACCTACACCTTGGGTCTTGTCTGGTGTGGTATATCTGGGCCTCAATGGCTCTGGTGCTCAGGGCCTGCTCCTGCTCCTGATAAATTCTACATCCCCCCCTACAGAATTTTTTTTTGGAGTTCCTTGCTTGATTTTCTTCGTGGTTTCATTGAAGTAAGAATAAATTTACGTTGTTCTGAGGCGGCCATGAACGGCTCTCGAGTGTAAGGGAAGAGACGGCACGAAGACGGACAAAGACGTACAGTACCTATATTTGTTGAGACTGTGAAAACCACGAATAAAGTCTGCGTTTAAAAAATAATAAAACCACAGCTCTCCTTTTTTCAACAAATACAGGTGAGTCTTTGTCCGTCTCCGTCCCTTCTGTTAATCCGTTCAACTCGAGAGGCGTTCATGACCACCTCCAAAAAACGCTTTGGCATTTCCTTGATCATAGCGCCACGACTACTACGATCAGATGTCAGTAGTAGTTATTTATTCCTTTGTTGTGTATTCACAAATGATAAAATCACAATATAAATTCTGTAGGGGTAGCTATAGAATTTCTTTTATGATATACTTGCTTGCTTTTCAGTTTTCATGCATTATTTTCAATTTTCGGTATCATCAATAATCATAAGTTTACGTTTTTCGGAGCCAGGCTTGAATGCCTCTCGAGTCGAACGGAAGAAGGCACAGAGACGGACAAAGACGTACCTGTATTTGTTGAGACTGAAGAAATGAACACCACAGCTCTCCTTTTTTGGGAGCTGCAACAAAGACGTATTTAATAAAGCAGCGACACAGTTCACTGAACCAACAGCAAGTTATAACATTGGAAGCATGTCTCCAGGAAGGAGCCATCTTGGAGTCGACGTATTACCGTAATGACCATCCAAAAGACGCACCAGATTTCAAGGCACTCGATGAGCTTTTAAGAAAATGGAAGACTTTTTGGTGTGCCCTATAGTGTGGAAAATACAGTACATATTGTGTACGTTTTATCAGGTTAAAGCTCAAGAGTTAAGTCATTCTGAAACAACAGACGCACACATACACACACACACACACACACACACACACACACTTTAGCAGCGAGTTCAACAAGCACTATTGTGCCACATAAGATTTAACACAAGGTTTTTTTTTCTCTCGATTGGTTCGTTTGGGCAGCGATTATCACATCTTTCATGTTGTTCTTTAAACCGCAGCTCATCTTAACTGGCGCTTCCTTGTCAAATGTGAAATGTGTCATATCTGTGAAGTCATGCCACTTGACATGCTTTCAATCCAATAGCAAGAACAACGTGACTGATTTTATTGCTCATTTCTTTTTACATTATTCAATCAGAAATCAGGCCCGGTGTTCGAGTGGTTAGCGCGTTGACCTCATAGGGCAAGGTTGCAGAGTTTGATCCCGGCTCTGGCCTTCCAGTGTGGGTTTTCTCCAGGTACCCCGGTTTCCACCTACATTCCAAAAACATGCACGGCAGATTAATGAAACACTCAAACTAGTCCCTAGGTGTGAGTGTGAGCGTGAATGGTTGTTTGTCTGTGTGCCCTGTGATTGTCTGGCAAGCGGTTCAGAGTGTCCCCCGCCTACTGCCCGAAGACGGTTTTTGGGATAGGCTGCAGCACGCCCCGTGACCCATGTGAGGTTAAAGCGGTTCGAAAATGGTTGGATGCATGGATGGAATATTCTAATCCGTGGTGAGTGGTAGTATAGAGGGAACACAAAAATAGATAGATGGTTTCCTTACTTTTTAAAAGTGAAAGTCATAATGTAATAAAAATATTTTGACATTTCTTTTGAAAAAATCTTTTTGACCGTTCAAGGCCACTGTCTGTACCTGTTGCCAAAGCTAGAGCGAACGATGTTCATATATTTAAAGTCAAGAGTTACTAGAAAAATGTGTTCTTTTTAACGCAGTTAGTATATAAGGCTTTTTTAAAAACAAAGTTCAGATTTATTGATAAAAATTTCATATTGGACTTTTTAATAAAGTTTAATTACGATGAAAATCTCATTCAACAACAATCGATTCTTGCACTCTTAGTTGACAGTCATGCGTTTTATTTCCCCAAATGGCATAAAAATGACATGACTTTAGGATTCCGTCGACTTGGGATCAGTTTGCTGGTTCCCGGTTGATTGCGATTGACGTATTGGGCACCCCTGCCTTAAAATTAGAGGTAATTTGCTGAATAGTTTAGCGCTTAGCGCCGTTGTTTGCGCATGAGCGGTGATGTAGTCATGATTGATTGCCCTCTGTGTCAATCAAGTAACGGGATTGATGACAAGCTGACCTAGTACGTTCTGTGTATTTAGCGCCTTTGCTTGAATGGCATCGCCATTGCCGAGGCGTTTTCAACGCTTGTCGTGTTAAAGCCCGGGAGCCGCATTTAACCAGCCAAAGAGCCGCATGCGGCTGGCAGCCGCGGGTTGGCCACCACTGTTATAGTCAGTTGAAGTTGTGCTTTTACATTTCTGAACTACTTGCTACTCTCCATTTCCTTCACATCCTTGACCTTAAGGACTATTTGCTTGTAAGATTTCTCTCCACCAAGCCACTCATATAGTGAACGTATTGGTGCGAGTTGGGATCTGGAATATTTTCATTTATTGAAGCTCCTCGCCTCCTCCTCCATATTGTCGGTTACATGTTATGCATTCATTTTCCGAACCGCTTTATCCTCACGAGGGTCACTGGGGCATAGCCCAGCTGGCTTCGGGCAAGTAGGCGGGGGACACCATGAACTGGTTGCCAGCCAATCGCAGAGCACGAAGAGACGAATAACCATCCACGCTCACACTCACACCCAGTGACAAGTTACAGTGTTCAATCAGCCTGCCACGCATGTTTTTGGAATGTGAGAGGAAACCGGAGGACCCGGAGAAAAACCACGGAAGCACGGGAAGAATATAGAAACTCCACACAGGAAGGACGGAGCTGGAATTAATCCTGGTACCTCTGCACTGTGAAGTCGACGTGCTAACCACTCAACTACTGGGCCGCCCAGTTTACAGGTCATTTACCCCCCCCCAAAAAAAATATATTTGGGTAAGCTATTATATTCTTGACTGTCATCTGTTATAATGTAATTTAGTATTCTCCCAATTCCTTCAGGAATGATCTTTATCATCATCTAATTTCTTCTTACAGGATTCAGTTTTACAAACACTTCTATTAGTGACCTTCTTTTTATCTTTATTTATACAGTACTTTCACAACAGCTGCAGCAATAATGAAGCACTTTGCTTACCATTTAACATGAAATTAAACTAATACAACAGAACAAGTAACATTATATATTTTTTAATTTACATTCTGTATCTTTTGTTTTCAGCCGTATAAACTTGATTGGAACGGATGTTTGCCAAATATTTATTCTCTAATCGGACAATGCTTATTACATAATGTAAACATGGTCAAAAAGGTATGATAAGCATTGTTCATCACATTAATTATGAACCACCGACCAAGCCACAATCCTTTGATCCGTCCTCATTATCTCTGTCTATATCAGTGGTTCTTAATCTTGTTAGAGGTACCAAACCCAACCAGTTCATATGCACGTTCACCGAACCCTTCATTTGTGAAAAATAAAAATACGATTTTTTCAAGATATTAAAAAAAGCACATTTTTTTTAAAGAACAGAAAGAAAAGTAAATAAAACTTCAACACATAAGTAGACATTTTTTTTTAAGTTTTACGACGTACTATCACGACAGTCGCACGTTAACTAAAATGTCCTGCAGCACTGATTGGACAAGCAATGTCATGGGATCATCTGCAGCCCAGCGATGGCCAAGCAGTATACGTCATAACTAATGTCTAATAACTCAACTAAACATGTTGAGTTGGGTGTGTATTAACCTTCATGGCAAAGGCTCCATCGAACCCCTGAGACCGATTCACTGAACCCCTAGCGTTCGATTGAACCTAGGTTAAGAACCACTGGTCTATATTGCATACCTGTCAACTCATACGGTTTAGCCATAGTTCATACGGATTTTGCGGTGAATCTTGTGTATACGGCCGTATCGCACAAATCATACAGATTCTGAAAATTTCCTGAAAAACATTAACCATACATTGTATTATAAAGATCTACAATAAATATCATTGAAAATTTCGTAGGGTTTTTTTCTGCCGTTATTTTGACATATAAAATGCTTTGGTATGTTATAAGGATTTTTTTGTTCTTTATAAGGATTTTTTTGGTAGTTTATACAGGTTGGCGCTGCGAAAAGTTGACAGGTATGATATTGTTCCTTTGGCAGCTCTCAAGCAATGTAAATACTGTTAAGTGGTCATGAGTGTTATTTATTAGTATCCCACTTTTATTTTCATTTCTGAACGCCTTGGTGAATGTTAACAAGCATGGCACTATGAGATTTTTTCTTTGTTAGTTTACTGATTGTAATAAAAAAAAATTAAGATACACAATGAGTTGTTGAACTTCACATTTGAATGGTTTGAATGCTGGAGTTCAATACATCAATTTAGAAATCCCCACTCATAAAAAAACATTTTTTTTACCTTACATCGAGAACAGGCCTGCCACCCATTCCCTAAAGGTGTCAGTATTTGAACTATGCATTCTATATGTGTAGCTAGCAAAAACATTTGTCTTATAAGTATTCTGTGGACTTGTCAGTGAGATGAGGTCAGGCCCAGAGAAGCCGGTGGCGCTTCTGGGTGTTGTTGATGAATGGCTTTATCTGCATAGTAGAGTTTTAAATTGCACTTATGGATGTAGCGCCCAACTGTATTGACTGACATTGCTTTTCTCAAGTGTTCCTGTGCGTGTGGCGATATCCTTTGCAGATTGACATTGGTTTTTGATTAATGCCTCCTTGGAGATTAAAGGTCATGGGCATTCAATTTCTCCTGATTCTCTAAATCTTTTGCTGATACAGTATTATGGACCGTAGATGATGAAATCCATAAATTCCTAGCAAGAGTACATTGAGGAACATTCTGCTTAAAACTGATTGACAAGTTTCTCACGCAGTTAGTCACAAAGAGCTCAACCTCAGTCCATCTTTGCTTGTGAATGACATTCTTTTTAAGAATCAATCATGGCACCCACCTGTTCCCAGGTGTTTTATGAGCATCACTCAACTGTCTATCAGTCTTTTTTTGCCACCTGTCCCTGCTTTTTTGGAACATGTCGCAGCTACTAATGATTATTTGCTGAAAACAAACAAGTTTATCAGTTTGAACATTAAATATGCTGTTTTTGTAGTATATTCAATTAAATATAGATAGAATAAAATGATTTGCAAATCATATTCAGTTTTTGTTTGACACAATGTTCCAAATGTGTTGGAATTGTTTGTGTGTGTGTTTGTGTGTGTGTGTGTGATTAATGATTTAGCCAGTGAAAAGGGTTTAAAATGATGTCGGTTGTATAGATGAGCTCCCATATCTTCAACCTGTAATATAAATAGTCATCTTTAACGATCAGTGTAAAATGATTTCCAATACATGAAATATTTTTGAAGGTCAGTCCTAAAAAGATGTGGAAAGTCTACCAACAATTTAGTACAGTAGCTATAGGATTAAATTCTAATGGTTGTCCAGATTTTTGGGGGCATGGTGAAAACCAATTTGGGCTTTTTAGCATGTTCATTTCATGAGTAGTTATCTGCTGTAATTGCAAGTCACTCAGTATAAATAACTTGGTCCATTTCTATCACAGCAACATGCAGTTAGCTAGTAAGATATGAAAATAAATAGATGACATCTTCCTATAAGTGTGATGAATTTTGTGTTATTCGGGCTACAGTGTCTGTTGTGTGTACCCACGCCTGGCGCACAGAGCAAGGGGGTATCAGGGTGACAGCCCCGGTCAATGAGCCAGCTTGTGGGCTTGTGGATTGCTAGCGGGCCCACGAGCAGTGGCTTCCTGAATACACAGCTTTTACACAGCTTTTAAAAAAAATGTACCCAACTGCAAAACAAAAAGGCATTTTTACTTTTTTCAATTACGGTAACAGTAGACTGCAAAGAAAAGGCCATATTTTTCTGTTGACTGTTAATGCAGGTGTATTATACAGTGGTTGCTGTAACCCAAAAAAGGACACAACCAAGTACAGTATGTGAGGTTTAAATCTCAATTTCAAACAATGACCAAAATCCAAATTTTCGCAGAAATTGTACACTGTATACTGAAATGTTTTTGGTGAATGCACTCTATAAACAGCCAGAGCATCACAAATTACATTGCACATTTGACTGATGGTGTCAGAGATGTAATAATTTAAAAGCACATTTATTATCTACAGTAGCTGTCCTGCTTCACATCGAGAGACTTTCCTGTTTTTATTTGCATTTTGCAACTGTGGGGGCACAACTATCTTTGTAATCAGAGACCCAAAAAATGTTAATTCTATTGCATCTATATATCAGTGTTGATCATGTGTGGATGTATTCTACAAGGACACTACTGTTGAGAACACTGGGATGCCATACTGTTTTCAGCGCGGACATGCATGATCTCAAAATTTTGCTTTTTGCCACGTTCTTCCGTTTCTTCTGGCTTGTGGTGGTCCCCCTCTTTACTTTCCTCGGTTTCATCCTGCTTTTGGTGGTCCTCCTTTATCAGCACATTGGGGCGGGTGACATGAGAGCTGAGGAAGAAAAAACAAAAAAATATCCAATGAATCTATGACTTCTTGAGGAAGACTTTGAATCACTAAATCTTGCTCATGGGACGCAATGTCACTTGCATTGTTCCATCATCAACAACTCTCCTTGCAGGTCTGTTTGTATGGGCTGGTTCTGTGTTGTGCGTGTGGGAAAAAAAAGCTGTATACAGTGGTACAGTGATTCGTTGCCATTTCGCGGTTCGTTTATTGCGGATTCGTTGCATTGCGGATTTTTTTTCAAACATATTCCTAAAAAAAAAATAATAATAAAAATTCATATACATGGAGTGAAGTACTGTAAATGTTGCTCTATGTGACTCGCTGTTGTTTTGCAGCTTCTCACGGACTTTTTGTGGACTTAATTAAAAAAAAAAGTTTTACCTGTATATATTAATTGGTCGCTACTTCACAGATTTCTGTTTATCGCTGGTGGTTTTGGTCCCCATTAACTGCGATAAACGAGGGATTACTGCACCTTTATTTACGAACATGTCTTCATACACAATTTTCAAATTACGAAATGCCTCAACAGGAAATTATTGCCCCTTGTTATGAAAGAAATTTCAAAACACAAACTGTAAAAATACATTATGGGCTGCTAGTCGCAGCTCAGAGTTTCCTGAACGCAACATACTTTTAACTGCACTGCCATTGGCTATTACCAAATCAGAATCAGAAACATCTTTAATGGCCAAGTATGTAGAAGACACAAGGAATTTGTCTACGGTATAACACACTGCATTAGTATCATAAACAAGGACATGACAAATAAGTTTGGAAGGACATATCGTAATGTAAGTGAACCAGTACCACCCAGTGACAACTGTGAGACAATGTGCAAAGTATCAAGGAGAGCTAAAGTGATCAGTGGTAGACTACAATACTGTAACAGATGTACAGTTGGTGCAGAAAATCATTGAACCATTTTAAAGTGACCATTAGCAGTATTTGTAGTACAAGAAGTGTGCAATTGTGCAGACGTCCTGATGTGAGCATCATACTGGCATTCCATTAGCTAAGAGGGACCTCGACTGAATGTGTCTGTGTGTGTAGATAGATATGCGTCTATGCAAGCATCCTTGTCATTCCCCCCTCGGGCCATGAGATGTTCTGATAGTAAATGAGAATCACCCAGAAAAGGTGTTCACCAGTTGGGCGATCGCTCACTATGGTGAGGTTTGCCTTGGACATTTTTGAAGGTTTGTTAAAAGCCAAAAAAAGCAAACATCCTTGGATCAGTTCTGTACAAAACGCCAGACAAAAACCATTCCTGAGAGTTTTATGTTTCAGAAAACATTTATGTCTGAATTGGGGGCTGGCTTGGAACGGGTTATATGGAAAACGCATCTCTACTTACAAAATGTTCTAGTTAAGAAATTTATTGCAGAACATATTAATTTCATAAGTAGGAGGTACCACTGTAATTGCATTCCTTTGTAACACAATGTTACAGAATTCAGAGTTGACTGAAATAAATACTGTAAACTGTAACTGTCTATCACAGCAAAAAATGATTTTTATTCTAAAATTCCGAAGTGGGTAGATTGGTGCATAATACTAGAATGTTTCTTTTCCTTTTATGAATACTACCGTTCACACGACAATTGCTAACCTGGGATTGGTGATCAAAAGAGGATCACCCTTATCGATCTTGACTCGCTTGACTGATTTAGGCTCCATGTCAAATCCTAAAACAAATTAAAAAAATAACGTATTGTATGATGCAATGACATTAAACAGCAGCAGAGCAAAAATACCTTGTCTTGAGAGTGTTGTCTCACCAGTAGGGCTTTTATCTGTTTCAGGCTGTAGCATCTCATGAGTGATGTCTGTTTCCTTTGAAATTTGCTTGTCCTTATCAAGTGTAGTTCCTCCATATGATGGTACGGTATCCACAGGTAATTTCTCTTTCTTGATCGGCTGGGATAAATCAGTTGACTCTACAGACCAAATTATATAAAGCAGCGATGTTTAATATAATAATATATTCAAAGATTACATTTAAATACAGATTGCAATTTTTTTTAATCTCTCCAATTACTTTTAGGTTCATATTTGTGTTGTAGCTTTTCCACTTGAAGCTGTAGTCTCATTTTATCGCACTGGGTCTACAAGAAGAAAATGGAAATATAGAATCAAGCAAAGGCACTTTTATGGCAGAAACAAAAATGCTTCGTTATCATTTTTGATATGTGCGTGTAATTTGATGAAGGCCAACTAATCCAGGTTCGATTGTCTGATCAAAATACAACATCTTACAGGTTGTGTTGCTGGTCCAGGAATATACTGTACATTTCACAATCTTGAACATAGCCTTCACATGCAGTAGTACCCATGTGTTCCAAGCAGTCAGATATTAGCATGTAATAATGTTTCCAACAAATACCACAGGGTACCTGGGTTGGATGAGACCCGCCCAGAGTTCCTAAGGGCTCTGGGTGTTTTGGTTGACATGCCCCTGCAACACTTCATGGACATCAGGACCTCTGGATTGAGAGTGGGGTGGTGATCCCCCATTTTAAGAAGGGGGGCCGGATGGTGTGTTCGCACTACAGACGAATCACACTCCTCATGCTCCCTGGTAAAGTCTATGGTGGGTGCTGGAGAAGAGGGTCCATCGGTAGGTCGACTCTCAGATACAGGCGGAGCAGTGTGGTTTTTGTGCTGGCCGTGGAACATTGAACTAGCTCTCGACCCTCTACAGCAGGGGTATAACTCATTTTAGTCGCAGGTCAATTTGGAGTTACGTCTTCCCTCGGAGGGCCGTTATGATAGTGAAATCACAAAATTATTATTTTTACACAACAAAATAATAGATTGCTATTTTTGAAATCAATTAAGTCGATTAAAAGAGTTTGTTCAAGTGAAGGTAAACAGGGTAACAAAATGATGGCAAAATCTCAATGTTATTTATTACACATGACAATTTGACATTTCGGTGCAGATTTTAGCAAGTTGACACACATGATTTGCTTGCCACATAAAATGACCTGGCGGGCCGGATCCGGCCCCGGGCCTTGCGTTTGACACTTGTGCTGAACAGGGTCCTTGGGTGTGCATGGGAGTTGGCCCAAAATGGCTAAATCTATTTTGTGGACTTGTAGAAGGCGTTCAACACTGTCATTTGGGGAGGTCTGGTCGATACGACAGCAGTCCTTCCAGATTTGATAAGTCTTATAGCTTGTCTTTTTTCTACTTATTATGGCACTCCTACTTAGCTGTGCGAGTTCTGTCGTTAAGCCTATGCTCAGGTCTAGGTTTTGACAGCACAGTTATTAATGGAGCCATCGGATCTGGTCTAGCATGACAGGATGAGGGGGACCAAGAGGTGAGTTCCTCTGTGTTTGAAGAGGGCACGCAAAGGTTATTGAAAGATATCAGAGAACCGCCCAGCAGTAAGATGGTGAAAAACTCGGTGGTTGCACTGCAGATGGGCAGATTTTACAGCAGCACGCGATAAAATGACATCAAATGAAACTGTTATGTGATCAGAAATCACATTGTACAAGACTTCCAAGTTTGACAGCGGTCGACTATACGCATGAATTTGGTCTAAACTATGTCTTTGTTCATGTGTTGGGCTGGTCACATATCGGACAAAATTAAAAGAGTACGTCATCTTCAAAGTCAGGGGGGTAAAACATGGGATGAGCGTGGGGGCAATTACTTCTTCACTTTAGGACAGGTAGTTCTGGATTTTTTTTTGTGCCTTAATAAATTAAATTTATATTTCAAAACTGCATTTATAATTTTCTTGGATAGTCTGTGTGATATTAAAATTGGTTTGTTAAACTGAAACCCATCCATCCATCCATCCATCCATTTTCCAAACCGCTTGATCCTCACTATGGTTGCGGGGGGTGCTGGAGCCTATCCCAGCAGTCTTCAGGCAGTAGGCGGGGGACACCCTGAATCAGTTGCCAGCCAATCGCAGGGCACACAGAGACGAACAACCATCCACGGCCACACTCACACCTAGGGACAATTTACACCGTCCAATCAGCCTGCCATGCATGTTTTTGGAATGTGGGAGGAAACCGGAGCACCCGCAGAAAACCTGTGTGTGATAAATATGCAAGAACACAGAAATCAGGAAAGGGGCAAATACTTTTACACAACACTATATTTAAACTTCAGGAAGCAAACACTGGAAAACAATAATACTCAGACTCACTATAGTAGTTTTATTTTATTTTCATTTGTCATCTGTGCTTTAATCTGTGATTGGCTGGCAACTACTTCAGGGTGTGTACCCCGCCTAGTGCCCGAAGACGGCTGGGAAAGGCTCCAGCACGACCCATGACCACTTGTGGGGATAAGCGGATCAGAAAAATGGATGGATGGATGGATGGATAAATGCTTGAATGAAACACTTGAATTGACACATGACTGTGTCAACTGAGTTTGTTCGTCTGTGCCAGAAGTTATTGATCTGTCAAATAAATTATAAAATCTTTCCAAATACCTCCTGTATGTGCTAGTCATTGCTGTTTGATGCATTGAATGAGTATTTCTATTATCCGAGACCTCCTACTGTGTAAGAGGTCATTGAACGCACCTCAATACTCCTGGCTAATATGAATGATGTACATGTTTTTGTTTTGCTTCTCCACACTGCTATTTATCATTGAATGCAAACACATTTTTTTCTTTTTCTTCACTCTTTTTCCGTAAAACTAAAAATCAAAGCACAAAAATGTGTTCAAGTCTTTAAATGGAGATATCTCGAATGAGTGGAGAACAATTATCTACCGTTTGTCTTTAAATGAAAACAAGTGCACCATTTTCACTCGCGCGCCCCAGCACGAGGGGAGACCATTTTTATCGGGGGCACAACAGCTGTATGGACCCACATTTGTGTCCTGTGAGATATTTGGGAGTGAGTTACGAATTGTATCCCCTGCCGCAGGAGCACACAAGCATTGAGTGAAAGTGGTATGATAATAATGTCGCTGGGATCTGGGACACTTCACGACCATGATGACGAAACCTGTGAGTGCCTCCGCTCCATCTTACTACTGGTCAATGCTGGGGAACAATCAAAGCTCGATATAGGGAATGTCACACTATGCGCCAAGATGAGTAAAAATTCTGGCATCCCAGGTTTCGTCATCATGGTCGTGAAGTGTCCCAAATCCCAGCGACATTATTATCGTACCACTTTCACTCAATGCATGTGTGCTCCTGGGGCAGGGGATACAATTGTTTTCAGGGGTCGCAACATTGGCAATGGACATGTTCACGGTCGACGCTGGACCAGCTCAACTCATGCAACCTAGCTCGAATAAGTGTAGAACAATTACCTGCTCTTTGTCTGTTGAAAGCAAATTTAAGTTGATCTAACAGGAAAAATAACATTCTCAATAATGTTCACTCCCCCCCCCCCCCCCCCCGAGTCTGAATCAATGCCTTACATGTAAGCAAAGAGGATGAAACTCTTGTGGTGTCTTAGAAACCAAAGGGTAATTCATCCACCAACAGTGAAGCCTCATACCTGTTTGAGAAGACGTTCTTGTGTGAAGAGTTTTCTCTCTAGTTCCAGAGCTTTCTGGCTTTCTAACAAAGACTTCATTCTTTGCTGGGAAAGTTCTTCTCCTAAACGTTCCACATCCTTACTGCACATGTAAAAGAATGCGCGCGCACGCACACACACCAAAGTAACCCGGCAAAAATATAAATAAACTCAGCACTCACAAAAAGTCAGGGAAAATAGGCTTTGAGAAAAATTTCAGGATGAACCTCAAATGCACTTTAATATAAAGGTGAATGTAATGTGACATTCCCTAAAAAATGGAATGCACATTTGCAGCTGTTCAGGGTTTCAGCACTTTTTGCACAACTTGCTGTACTCTTACAAGAAATTGAACAGCAAAATTCATAAAGGCCGTTTCAGCCATGAATGGCATAATTCTGGTTCAATTTGAATTAGTATTTCAACATCCCTCTTCATCATGCTGTTCACATTTTGACATCATTTGACAAAGATGCCATTATGAATTAACAGGCCAAATGAGCTTCACATGTGAGGTGACAGTGCATTTTAGATCCATCCCAAACTGGGAACTGGTCGGCTTCATACATGTCATATTTACATCCCCAAAAATAAAACATCAACTCACATTGCATTGTCAAGTTTCATTTTCAGCAGGTCAGTATAAAACGTTTCATCGTGGCCATGACCAATTTCTGATGGAGGGATATTGCTCCCCTTGGTCTTAAGCAATACCTGCATACAAACATACATGTTTAATTTTTCATCTTAATAGTATACAAGCAACTCTGCATTTCATGGACAATAAGGAATAAAGAAGCTGTCTCTGCACTTTTATCCAAATTCTCATCCAAAATAAACGACTTCCAAATTGACACATTAACCATCGTGTAATTACAATTTTTCCATTGCCGTAAACAATTGTAACGAGTGCAACTAAGCCATTAAAAAAAACCACACACACAAAAGCAAATAAAATTGTCATTATTTTAGAATTTTTCCAGACATGATGTATGGGCAAAGTTTCATATGTTTTCTCTTATGTAAAGACCGATTGCTTTTTCTTGGCAAAGAGTGGATTGCCAGAGCAACAGGGTGTGATGCTTTTTACTTGTCATCTTGAACATTTTAAGATGAAAAACTCACTGTTTGAAGATAATTGGTTTAAATCTCTAGGAGGAAGTTGAGAGAAAATTAATACATGGCGGATTTTCATTTAAGTTTAGCATTCAAGCCATATTATGATGCCCGGCCCCCGTCATATAGTATGTTGAAAAACTTTAAATTATTTTCCCTGTTGTTGTCGCAGGTGTTGGGATGGTACAGCTCAAGTTTGAAGGTTAACTTGTAAATGTGCAAAAGTGAACCTTAATTGTCCACTCAAATACTTATGGATCATTTTCTGTTTATTTTAGGGCAGGGGTGTCAAAAATCATTTTGGCCACATTGTAGTTAGGCTTTCCATGGGAGGGCCGTTATGACTGCCTAACTTTCTAGGGGGCGCTACTGAGCCATTTATTTCCCCAGTGTGGGACTAATAAAGGATATCTTAAACTCATAAAATATGATTTTGCCAGGGATGATGTGGAAAAAATTTTATGAACGTTGAGAGTAGACCATTAAATACAGCGTCATTTCTGGATCCTGAGCTACTACATATGCCACCTATCTAGTTTTCGTGGATCTTTGTGAAGCATACAATTGAGGCTGCTTCCTTGAAAATTTGCTGAGCCATTTTTTTAAATCACACATTAACATTAGAAAATATTGATGCTGTTGCCATGCCTGTTGTATTTACAAAGTTTCACGAGTTTTCGTGCATTGTTAGGTTCTCAAAATTAGTGTTGCAACAGCAAACTCATGAAAGCCTAAACACTATTCCAAGCAAATATGAGATGGATCTGGTACACCCGCTAGGAAAAAAACATCAAAGATTAAAACATCTTTTTTTTTCTTTATACGACTGGTGGCACTACCACTATGATAAAATATAAGTTTACAGATGTACAGTATGGGTACACAAAAACAATAGGGACTTCGCAGCGATCGCCTAAACAGGATTTTGCAAAACATTGTCATGCTCAATAAATTTTTATCCAATGATTGAATGAATTGATTAAGTTGATCGAAAAATCTACTCTAAGAAATATTCAATAGCGACAAAACCATTGCAGCAAAAACACATTTTGTATTTCACTGAATAAAGAGATTTTTTTCCCCCAGTGTTACTGTTTTTTGGGGGGTGAAATTCACACAGCTATGAAACAATGCCTTGCCAGGTCATGCACAATTTCCAAGTTGATCGACACTCACCTCAATCTTCTCCAGTCTCTCTAGTTTTGCATTCAAATGTTGTATCTCGTCATTCTTCTCTAACAAAATGGAGTGCAGTCTGTCCAGTTGAGATGGGTCAGTCCTTGAGCATTGGAGCTGCATAAGAGTGGCAATGTGGACCTGAAAAACATGGATAACTAAATTGTGCTTTGGACTAATTATGATATTTAGTCACAGAAAAAGATTGAATGAAAAAATGTCGGTTTCGGGAGTGTTAATCCACTTTGAGGTACAGTTTCACGATCATTGGTCTCAATCGGTCACATTAAACATGGTACTGTACCTTCATACGCTGCGACTGGTGTTTGTTAAAGACATATTGCGCTTGAAGTGAGTCATACTGGACCTTCATGCTGATAAGCTTTTTCTCCATTTCAGCACGTTTATCCTCCAACTGAAGGAACATACAATAAGCCAAACGACCTTAAGACACTTAGACATACGGTACATCACAAAATTGATTTGAATCTCAAATATTGTCTTGCATCTTTTCCTGGGGCAACTTTGAAGAAATCACACTTTGTTAAAATGGCAATGCAATCAGTGTAGAGCTTGTTCAACAGCATACATTTCCTAGACCCTAAAAATAACTTGACAGACTACCATGAATGTCAAAACCGTTGGAAACAAAAGGAGTACACCCCTAAGTGAAAATGTCCAAATTGTGCTCGAAACCAATATTTTCCATCATGTGATGTATGGAGAGGCAGTTTCAACATTCTTGTTTTGTGTTTTTTGTTATTGTAAAGTGTCCTTGGGTGTCTTGAAAGGCGCTTATAAATAAAATGTATTATTATTATTATTATTATTCTTGTGTCAATTGTTATGTCACCCTTGTCACAGCAACCCTAAAAAGTTGAATAGAACGCAATTTGTGTCTGTTTTACATACCTGCAGGACACACAAGGTTTCCCAAGTATGTGAGGAGCCTTTTGTGTTCTGCAAGGTCGAAGGTTTTTTGGGAAAGTTTTTTTTTTTTTTTATGTGAAATCCCCCCCCTCCCCCTCTCGGTCACTCCACCTGTCTCGGTCTCTTTTGTATTTTAATAGTGCCAATACAGTACATAAATTAGAAAAATCCACAAAATGTCATGAGTTCAGCAAAAAATCCAAAATTCACTAAATGTATACATGATATACAGTATATATATATATAATAGCACTGCGACTTATCCATTTTGTATTTATATTGCACTTAATTGAACGGTGTTTTTTTTTTTCTTCTTTCTTCTTTCTAACCACAATCTTGCTGCTGTAGACTGTAAATTTCCCCAGTGTGGGACAAATAAAGGATATCTTAATCTTAATAAATTTCGGATTTAAAAATTCCAGTTTTTTCAGACCCTTCTTTCCATTACATTAAATTATTATTTACAATTAATATAAAATAATTCTAACAATTTGTGACATGCGGTCCAGTGGTTAGCACATCGGCTTCACAGTGCAGAGGTACTGGGTTCGATTCCACCTCCAGCCTCCCTGTGTGGAGTTTGCATGTTCTCCCCGGGCCTGCGTGGGTTTTCTCTGGGTGCTCCGGTGTCCTCCCACATTACAAAAACATGCATGGCAGGCTGATTGAACGCTCTAAAAATTGTCCCTAGGTGTGAGCGTGGATGGTTGTTCGTCTCTGTGTGCTCTGTGATTGGCTGGCAACAGATTCAGGGTGTCCCCCGCCTACTGCCCGGAGACAGCTGGGATAGGCTCCAGCACCCCCCGCTACCCTAGTGAGGATCAAGCAGTTCGGAAGATGAATGAATTTGTGACATTTGGGTAAATCGACTGGTGAGCATGTCTGCCTCACAGTGCAGAGGTGCAGGAGTTTGCATGCTCTCCCCGTGCCTGTGTGGATTTTCTCCGGGCACTCCGGTTTCCACCCACATTCCAAAAGCATGCACCGAAGGTTAATTGAACACCCTAAATTGTCCAGAGGTTTGATTTTGAACGCGAATGGTTGCTTGTCTCTGTGTGGCCTGCGATTGGCTGGCAACCGGTTCAGGGTGTTGCCCCCAGGCCCCAGCACCCCCCTTATCAGGGTAAGCAGATCAGAAAATGGATTGATGTACAAATGATTGATTCTTTGAAGAGCCAGTCATCAGAGAATTTCTGCAAAAACAAAAACGTTTTTCTTTTACCTCAGCGAAGAGAGAATTGCCTTTGCTTTTTGGATCCTGGGCTTGTTGTAGAACCGTTTCCAAATGGAGCTGAAGTTCGCGGTTCACCTCACGAGATTTCTGTTTCACAGAAGAGAGGCGAAGAAATGAGATATACAGTACTTTGTTTAGACAATCTGTGGATGAGACAGCATTTAAATGTTTGCAACATACCTGCAGTCGTCTGTTTGAAATGTTTATTTGAAGAATTTTGACATAGATGACAATTACCCAAAGCATACAATAAAGACAACACGATGTGGCTTCTTTGAAAGAAGAGGATAGCTGTGGACCTAAATATATTTATAAACAAGGAGAGACCATCCAACTGTTTTCCGTTACGTTTGAAGAGTTTGGCTCGATGCGACATGGATGGAATTCGGCATCAAGGCTCAAAATAAGCGGATTTGTATTGTAATTTATGAGTCACATTTTGTGCCTCAATCTAACACATTGAAAACAAAAACAGAGCGTGAGTTTATGTAATTGAGCTCCAAAATGTAATGGAAATCACTGAACTAACTCACTACGCCCATAATACCGATTGTTGCCGATATTAAAAAAAAAAATAAAAAAGCTATGAGTGTTGTCGCCACTAACCCGACCATGACACTTTAACCTTACACACGCTTTATAAAGTTCTTCAATTTGGCATTGAGTGGGGTACAGGGGAGTTTTGTTAGACTATGTCAAAAATAAATTATTTAAGAAACATTTCTTCTGTTTGGTGAAGTTATTTCTGGCATAGTCCTTGGCTAACGAAAGTCTCCTTCACCGCAATGATGAGGGTGTCACCTTTACAGGCACAAGAAGGTCCGCTTTATAGACCCCTACGTTGGAAGTTATCACATTATTCGTTTTTTCATATTCATCTCCAAGTTCACCTTTTGTTTGTTGATTTCAGTGTTGAAGTTTAGAAGCTGGAAACCTCTCAGTATTATGCCTTGTACTACAAAATGTTTGACAGATATTTAAAACTTGTTACTGTTAACATAAATGGCTTGTGTGGTCCAATTAAGAGGTGGAAAACTATCTCAACTGAGAAAAAAATAAAGCAGAAATTTATTTTATACAAGAAACATACCGGTACCTTACTGATGTGGAACACTTCTTGCTGAACAACTCAAGTTTTAAACGGGCATTTTGCTCTTCATATAACTCTGAGGCGAGGTGAAGCGATACTTATGTCTGGGGTGCCGAATTAGGAGCATTTGTCTGAATATAAGAACAGAGATTTTCAATAGGACCAATTTCTTTTACACTGAAACTACAACTGGATGTATTATGCTCAGTATGGTCTAAATGGACGGAATATGTTAAACCTGGGGTGATTTGTTAAATATAAAGTCATCCAAGGTTTTCTTTTTTTTTTTTTGTAAAAAATATAGCAGTGTGATAGGTGCTCACACTCCCTTGTTGGTTTGTTTCTTGTTTTATTTTTCTTTGTGTAAAATGGAAAAACATTAGGGCGGCACGGTGGTCGACTGGGCAGCACGTCGGTTTGCAAACAAAGAAATAACATTACTGACAGACTGGATTAGATAGTTCAAGCACAGGCACAATTGTGGTTTGTCATTTGTGTAATGTACAAGTCAACAAATGTGAAACTTTTTTTGTTTCGTTTTAATCAATATGTGGTGTTAATGTCATTGCATTTATTTATGAGAACTGTACAAGTCAGTGTCAGTAGCCCCATGCAGCACAAATACTGGTGCTAATATTAGACGCTGGACTTTTTTTTTTTTTAATATCCGCAACAATCAGCATTCCGCCCGTAATGAGTTGACAACTCAGTGATTTCCGTAACAAAGTACTGTACAGACATGGCAAAATGGCAGCTCTGACAACACCTTGTGCACGGCAAACATAAGTTAAATATTTCAGTTTAACTTGCTGCAATTAAAGACCATGTTAAGTTTGATAACAAACCACCCAATTAATTACACAAGATACCTCCTCTTCCTCATAATTTGAGAGTAAAATCAAACATTAACAACACCAAAAATAGAGATCACATTTTCTGGGCTATTTATACAATGCCACTAATAACAGCAGTGAGGCTGGGAACTTACTGACCATTAATGAATCTTTTTGCTAGTTTCAGTATACTGTAGTTTCTATCATGCAGGTGTTGCAAATATCTGCTTTTAATGTGTGACAGCATATTTTTTTTCTATTTTCCAACAAAATTCTTGACAATTTATTTTTGACTGCAGGTGGAGATGATCAGGATTCCAGTTGCAAATCATAAGTCCTTACAGATCAACTACTGCCGTCACAGTAGGTCGCAACACGGTAGGGGCAACTAAATAATATTTACCTCTAATACTGCACACCAGGTGGCAGCTTCTTTGTTTCTATCTTCTGTGGTTTGCTTGAGATTGTGCTGAAGGGTGCTATTGGTTAATTGTAGTTGCTGCTCTTTGTACTGTGTTTCCTTCAGTGCCAGTTCCAACTCCAACTGCAAGACAACAACTATTAAGGCGCTACCATATCTTAAATAACATTGTTGTCCTGTGAAAAACACCTAGATCCATTTTTGTCATTTTCAAACATGTTTACATGCATTTTGGACATCGTATCAATGTAACGAAAACTGACAAACTTTCTTTTCACAGGACAGCGACAATATGTGAACTTCAGTACACTTCCAAAAGGTGTGCAACACAAGAATACATAAATGTCTCCTTTACCTTGATGTTCTCTAACTCCAGAACTTTTTTCTGCAGATCCATTAACTCTGAGGTTGATGATCTTTGCGTGTCTTCATTAAGAATCCGAAGCTCATCCATCTTATTTTTTAGCAACTCGGTCTGTAAGTCAAGTTTTTCTTTCTGCTGTTTCTCAATCAGCTGTGACTCATCCAAAGAAGACTGCAAATGCATGATCTAACAGACAAAAAAAAAGTAATTTGTGAAAATAAAAACTTGTCTGGCCTCCAGGACGCCCATCGCACTGCTTCTGCCAAAAACTTCTCATCTGGCGGACGGGATGTTCACCGGACTGGTCCCGCCAGATTCTTTCACTTTTCAGCCAGGAAAATAATTATACGTTACTTTATTGCAGCTACATTTTAAATTTAACAGATTGAAACTCAACGGCAACATGGTAGAGACAAATTGAACATATGAATCCAAAACGTACACACTTGTTCTGTGAATGCATTTATATACAATCCTTCTGGGGGCGCATTCACTCAGCTCTCTGTGATGTTCTGAGATATGTGAACACAAAGTGTTGTTTGATTTTATATTTGGCACACTTGGACGATGCAGTGCATAAAGAAGACCAATATCTTGTCAACGTTCTCCTGGTGGCCGATAAAAAAGTGATCACAAATAACTGGCTTTCTACTGATCCACCTATGTTTAAACCAATGGTCCACTACCAGCGGTCAGCGGACCGGTACCAGGCCAGGGGCCATTTTATACCGGGTCTCACAGACACAGACCAAGATCTTTTTTTGTTTGTTTTTGCTGAGCATGAGTCAACCTCAACCATCCCTTTGATTACCTTCCAAAGGGAAATATGAATATATCAACACAAATCGTGGTATTTACGTGACTATCGGCGAGCTGTGAGCATATTTACGCCATCAGACATGGAGGAAATGTGAGCGACTATAGCTAATTGGAGTGCCCATTCTAACATTGATTTGCAAGTTGAAGTAAACAGAATCTGCCAATGAATAAAAAGAGGAAGCAGTAAACAGAACGTAATAGCGAGAACATGGCCAAACGTACAGTGAAACGCACAGCTGTTGAGCATCCATGACTTCCAAAGATGAAGCTGTTTTGGCAGAAGTTCCTCCCTGGCGGTATCGCCTAAGCGACGTGGGAGGGGGGGGGGGGGGGGGGAGCTGTTGTGCACGGTATGTCAACAAAACCGAGCTGTTATAAGAAACTTGTTCAATTATTGAACACGTAGCAGCCATGTGATCAAGTGGAAAGCATATATTCCACTTGATCCATATATGGAAAAAAATATATTATATTTACATGATAAGACAAGTTTATTATTCTTGATTGGTTTAGTTCTTCGTAGTTTACTATGTTTAATATTGATCTATATTTGCTGTACAGTTGAATAAAACTAAAAGGAATGAAAAAAATGTGAATACAATGTTGAAATTACTCTACAATTATCGTTGTTGTTAGGACTCGTGCTTTAAAACAAACAAAAAAAGCAATGACAAAAAAACGGTTGCTGGTCTGCGAACTGCATAGAGTTGTCTCAACTGGTGTGTGACACAAAAAAAGGTTGGGGACCACTGTTTGACCAATGCCTGTCAACTGTAGATGACTGGACATGAACTGCCTTACGTACAGACTGAAACTGAAAGAATAATATCCTCTGGAAGAATTAGGGCAAAAGGCTGATGTTCAGGGGAAGACTTTTTTGACGGACAAGAACGAGAACAAGGTGGTATCAACACGGGCTTCTTTTTGCAAATATTGTATTACAATTCAAAATATGTCAAATAAATAAAGAATGCAAATGTGGCATGAGAGTAACTGCATGTAAGTTGCTAGTTTCCTCATTTTCCACAAACATGTGCTGCAAAAGCAGAGATGCAATACTGAGGCCACCAAAACGGACCCCTTCAACACTTGGGCTGCGCCTAGAAATTCTGTCCATAAAGGTTATTACAGAATCTGTGACAAAGGGCAGCCTTGGCGGAGTACAACCCTCACTGGAAACTATTCCGACTTACTGCCGGCAATGTGAACCAAACTCTGACATGGCTGGTACAGTGACCGAACAGCCCGTATCAGGGGTTTGTACCCTATACCCACGAAGCACCCCCCACAGAACTCCCCGAGGGACACGGTCAAATGCCTTCTCCAAGTCCAAAAAACACATGTAGACTGGTTGGGTGAATTCCCACATACCCTTGAGGACCCTGAGAGCTGGTCCACTGTTACACGGCCGGGACGAAAACCACACTGCTCCTCCTCAAACTGAGGCTCGACTTCCTGATGGACCCTCTCCTCTCCAGCACGCCTGAGTAGACCTTACCCGGGAGGCTAAGGAGTGTGATCCCTCTGTAGTTGGAACACACCCTCAGGTCCCCCTTTTTAAAAAGAGGGACCACCACCCCAGTCTGTCAATCCAGAGTCACTCTCCCCGCTGACCACGCGATCTTGCAGAGGCGTGTCAACCAGGACAGCCCCACAACGTCCAGTGCCTTGAGGAACTCGGGCAGATCTCATCCACCCCTTGGGCCTTGCCACCGAGCAGCTGAAACAAATCTGAATAAGGAAAAACATTGCAAAAAATAATGCAAACTGGTTAAACATGAGAGTAGCTGAGATCTGTCATAACAGAACATTACTCCTCACAAACGTCCTTTGCCTCGCTGTGCTCAGTGTCACTACACAGTCCTCCCTCCCATCCTCTGGCTCCGCTGGTTCCTCCCATAGCACGTCATCCTCACTGCCGTCCAGGGTATGTGATATCTATCATTTTTTATTTTTCTTCGTCGTGCTACCACTATTTTTATTTTTTATTCTTCGAGACGGGTTCGCTTTGGCCTGGGGAGTCAAGTTCAGTAATCTGGCGCCATCTGGCGTCGTGAATGGGTATAATGTCAAGACCCCGAATATAAGACGACCTCATTTTTCTTATTTCAATGCAAAACCCACCGTCTTATATTCGGGCCAATACGGTACTTGGGAACCCTTTTGGGTCCTTTTAGTTGTTGTCTTAAGCCTAAAATCAATGAAAGTTTTAACCATAATTTAGTCACCTGATTGTATTTTAGTTTTAGTGCAATTTTGGTTAACAAAAACAGCAATTTTAAATTAATACTGATAGCTCACTGTCGATGCATGGCAGGATAAGTACATTGAAGTTTCAATTTGTCTATGAACTATCAGATTAAATTAGGATTCCAGCAGTATTTTGGCCTTGCAAAAACTGCTGATACTATGATGATTTCATTTAGCAGCTATAACTGTCACATCGGGTTAAAGTTAAAAGACACATAAATGTAGATTCTACACATGAACACCACTGTCTCAACAAAATCTCAAATAATATTTAACTGTTCAATTATGTTTGTGTCACATTTCAGATTAATTTATTTATCTATCTTTTTTCTTTCCAACCTTGCCTCATGTTGTAGCCATGCTGCAGCCATCATGAGTAAGTTGAACATGACAGTGAGGCTGGGACTTAGCACTTTAGCATGTACCGTATTTTCACGACTATTCGACGCATCGTACTAATGGCCGCAGTCTCATTAATGGGTGACATTTCTGTATTTTACACATACACAGGACGCATCGTACTAATGGCCGCAGTTTTACAGTGGTAAAACATACGCCAGCTTAAACATACGGCATGCATGCGTGCACTCTAACACGTTAGCTTGAAGCATACAGTAGCATGCCAAGACATACAGATAAGATAAAAACACGTTTTTAAAAAGGCAACGAAAGCAGAACCGAGTTCGGGTGTATTTTATTTAGCCATCGTACAATGTTCTCACGTTTATCGATCAATCATCACCCAGAAATCCATCAAAGTCCTCATCCTCTGTATCAGAAGCAGAGGACTGCACATCTCAGTTGTCATTGAATGCATCACATGCTAGTGTGAGTTGCTACGCATTGCCGAGCGGAAAGAAGGAGTAGCAAAAGCAAAGTCAACATTTCTCTCGTGTGAAGCTTTCCCACATTTGAAAGTAAAGAACAGAGCGAAACATGGTGGCAGCGCGTGAGTGTGTAGAAAGAATTGAACAATTGTGCAAGTCCCGTAATCCATCAAAAACGCCGCGTTCCCTCTCGTTGTTGCGTATTGTGGCGTAACTCGCCAAGCGCTGCCTCTCACTCTTTGTAAAGTTGTGTTTGCCACCGATCATCCATTGTTCCCATGCCGTTGGCAACTTTACTTTGAACGCCCGGTTGATGCCAATGTCCAGCGGTTGGAGTTCTTTAGTCAACCCTCCGGGAATAACGGCAAGCTCAGAGTTCATTTGCTTGACTTGTTTTTTTCACCGCTGCTGTGAGATGGGCACGCATGCCAAAAGCATAACCGGTGGCTTTAAGTTTGAACTGAGCTTCGTAGGCCTGTCTTTTTGTCGAATTTATTTTCAGGGGTTCTTAGAAACCAAAACCGGAGTTGTTTTGCAACAATGCACATTGCCACACTCTATACAAGTGTTGGTACTGGCTTGAGGCGTCCACTTACACGCCCACCCTTCACCATTGGCGGACTAGCTTGCCTGTCCTCTCTCTCCCTCCCTCCCTCTCTCTCTCTCTCTCTCTCTCTCTCTCTCTCTCTCTCTCCCTCTCCATATATGTATATATACACGCCCACCCTTCCCTGATTGGCCGACTTTTTTCCCGCATGCCTGGCCACAGTCACTTCCGCCTTTTCTCTATATAAACAGCGTGTCGGCTGTCAGTCAGATTTTGGAACTCAGCGCATATAAAGGACGCTCCGCACCATAAGGCGTCATGTCCATTTTGGAGAAAATTTAAGACTTTTAATGGCGCCTTATAGTCGTGAAAATACGGTACTTCACAAACATGTGCTTGGAAAGACATGCCCAATCATTGCCCCCTTCCTAATTTCCTTCTCTTTCCTTTTGTATGTTTGTCACATTAAATATTTCCTATCATTAAAAAAATCATGAGTCAAAGACAAGTCAACACAAGTTGCAGTTTTTAAATGTTTTTGCTGCTGTTGTTCACACAAGATGGAGAAAAAATTCCAGCATACATGGTCCTGTGTTCTTCCCATCCTCCTGTATGGTGCAGAATCCTGGCCATTAAACAAGACCCAGGCCAAGAGGATCGACGGCTTTGACAGCAGGTCACTAAGAACCATCTTGAACATCAGCTGGCAACTCCATGTTTCCAACTCAGACCTCCAAAAACATACCCATCAGCTCCCTGCATCCCGACTGGCCGCTCAGAGGCGCATCCGTTGGCTTGGTCATCTCCTCCGATTACCCCCGGAACACCCAACCTGTGCCATCCTCTCATTTGATCCAGCGACAGCCGGCTGGAAAAGGCCACGCGGCAGACCCCACACCAGATGGCTTGACGTCTTCAGAGAGGATCTCAAACACCAGGGCCTTATCCTGGAGGATGCAGCGGACCTGGCCCATGACCGTGCTCATTGGCGGACCCTGGTGAAGCTGATCGGCTCTACGCACTGCGACGACCCAACCGAATGAGACTGGGCCCCCGCGTCGCAAGAGCATTATTATTATGGTCCTGTGTAAAAATAAAGATTGCTCCCCTAAACCTCACACTGTATAGGGGTGTTCACACGGCACACATTTTCTCCGGCGCTACACCGATGTATTTTGTTGCGATATATTTTACACCGAAGCAAATTTTGTGGAGCAGTCACACGTACAAAGCCGCTGAGCGTGTCAGCACCGGCACAGCGTCGGTGCTGATCCACTTGCGGTCACACGGCAGTTTCTGCAGCAGAGCAAAATGATAGAAAACAAATAAGCTGTCGTGTTGGTTCTTTTTAAAACTTTTACACAACTCAAGCGACTACTGGACAGGCACGTCCTTCTCCTTATCGGTCTCCGTGCCTTCTGCTCGAGAGTGACCGCCCCCAAAAACGTAAATCAACAATGACTTCAATGACACTCAGTAAAGCAAACATGTAATGCGCCAAACAGAAAATCAAGAGAGGAAATCACTAAATAAATTATATGGGAGCGGGGGGTCGTGAACACACAACAAAGGAACAAACTACACAAACAACTCAGAGAGACAGTCCAGTCTCCTACAAAAGGAAAGATGTTACCAGTCCAGGTCTTGTGTCTTTATTAAACAAATGACGGAAGTCTGACAGAGCACGAAAGCAACGCATTCTCGCCGTACGTAATCAACTCTTCACGAGCATTTGCTCTGGAGCAAATTTAACCCAGTTGCGTTCACATGTGCAAATTTACATCGGTGCAGCTTCACAAACGAGCATTTGTTCTGGAGCAAATTTTTTAAACCACCTCCCTGAGGTGGATCAAATTTGCTTCGGTATAAGCCGATATCCGGGGCTACGCCGGAGCTAATTTGCATGTGTGAACGCTCTACTGGCGCAGTGCCAGCATAGCACCGTAGCAAATCTTGCCATGTGAACACCCTTTGAGTAGTTTATCAGAAGCAATTACATGTAGTAACCCATCAAAGTGAGGTCCTTGAATTTTGGAGAATGGATTATGGATGGATGGTTGCCCACTTTGTTAGAAGAACCCCCCTGAGCACCGTGCCCTCCTCTCCACAAGACTTTCTGTTACCTCTGAATTGTATTATTGTCCATCAATCTACTGTCTTTACACCGTAATTTGGGTCGCAGGTGTGCTTGATCCTATTCCTGCTGACTTCACCCTGGACTGATCGCCAGCCAATCAGAGGAACTGTATTGTTGCTTCTCTTTAAATTCAATGATTTTAAATTGTTATTTTAAAATTGAGAGTAAGGTCTATTCAGGGGTCCTGGATAGGAGGGTCCGTCGGGAAGTTGAGACTCAGATTGAGGAGGAGCAGTGTGGTTTTCGTCCTGGCCGTGGAACTGTGGACCAGCTCTACACCCTTAGCACGGTCCTCGAGGGGACGTGGGATGACACTTACCCAACCAGTCTACATGTGTTTTGTGGACTTGAAGAAGGCATTTGACCGTGTCCCTCGGGGGGTGCTTCGGGAGTATGGGGTACTGAGCCCCCTGATACGGGCTGTTCGGTCCCTATACTGCCGATGTCAGAGTTTGGTTCGCATTGCCGGCAGTAAGTCGGAATCGTTTCCAGTGAGGGTTGGACTCCGCCACGGCTGCTCTTTGTCGCCGATTCTGTTCATCACCTTTATGGACAGAATTTCTACGCGCAGCCAAGTGCTGATGGGGTCCTTTTTGGTGGCATCAGTGTTGCATCTCTGCTTTTTGCAGATGATGTTGTACTGTTGGCTCCTTCAAGCGGGGCTCTCCAACTCTCACTGGAGCTTTTCACAGTCGAGTGTGAAGCAGTTGGGATGAAGATCAGCACCTCCAAGTCTGAAACAATGGTCCTCCGTCGGAAAAGGTTGGAGTGCCCTCTCCGGGTGGGGGAGCAGATCTTGCCCCAAGTGGAGGAGTATAAGTGTCTTGGGGTTGTTAAGGAATTATTCCGCTAGAAGTATTGTAGAACATTTCATCTTGCTATGAGAACTATTGACACTTGTCTCTGTCCTGAACATCTGCTTGTACTTAAAACAAAGAGTGTAGGGTGAAGTTGGGGGTCCTATTTCCCCTTGAGTGATTAACAGTCTTGTGGCCGTCTTCTTTTGCGTCCCCCACATCGTAAAAGTCCCTGAAGGCAGTCAAGTGCCTTCGAAGAGGAAACCTAATCAAGATTTGTGGACCAGCAGATATTCTTTGTCAAAATGCCAAGATCGAACTTTGCTTGACTTTCTTTGTTTCAGATTTTTACATAAGAGGAAGGACTGCCCGCCCCTAATTAACATAATTAACATACTATGCCTATATGTACGTGTGACTGAAGTTGCTCGGGGCTTCCTGATGAAATCTGAGACTCACAGGAGCCCGAATCGATTTGTGTTGCGTTGTGATAAACTGAAGAAAAGACAATGTGGTGTTGGGTCTTCTTCCACCTTATAGAGAGATAAAAGAACCTGTAACCAAGGAGGGCCAAGAGCAAATTGACAGCTCCCATTCCTCAACAGGGTCTTGTTCATGAGTGAGGGCAAGAGGCAGTGAGAGATCGACAGGCGGATCGGTGCAGCGTCTGCTGTGATGCGGACTTTTGTATCGGACTGTCATGGTAAAGAAGGAGCTGAGCCAAAGGGCGAAGCTCTCAATTTACCGGTCGATCTACGTGCCAACCCTCATCTATGCTCACGAGCTATGGGTCGTGACCGAAAGAATGAGATCCCAGATACAAGCGGCTGAAATGAGCCTTCTCCGCAGGGTGCCCGGGCTCTCCCTTAGAGATAAAGTGAGAAGCTCGGGAGGGGCTCGGAGTCGAGCCGCTTCTCCTCCACATCGAGAGGAGCCAGATGAGGTGGCTCGGGCATCTGATTAGGATGCCTACTGAACGCCTCCCTGGTGTGGTGTTCCGGGCATGTCCCACCGGGAGGAGACCCTGGGGATGTCCCAGGACACGCTGGCGAGACTATGTCACCCAGCTGGCCTGGGAAGGCCTCAGGATCCCCCGGGGAGAGCTAGAAAAAGTCACTAGGGAGAGGGAAGTCTGGGCTTCCCTGCTAAAGCCTTTGCCCCTGCGACCCAACCCCGGATAAGTGGTAGAAGATGAATGGATGGAAAATTGAGAGTTTACCTTGTTGTTGAGTTGATGAAGAGTCGTGCGGTGACTTCTCTCGAGTTTTTCCTTTTCATCATCAATGTTCTGTCGATGCTGTTTCTTCAGACTGTCAACTTCTGACTGCAATGACTCCATTAGCCGGGTCTTCAGCGCCACTTCGTTTTGCAGCGTATATTTGTCTTGCTTAAGATCCTTGGACAAGATCAGAGAGACAGAAGAACACTGCGTCTCAGCAAAACCTTCACAAGGTACGAGAGAGATAATTGATAACCTTCACTATAAATGCCAAATTTCTGACCAAAGTCCGAAATACACCTGAATGTGACACGTTCCCACTTTCTTATGTATATACAAGGGTCATTCAATAAATACCGTATTTTCACGACTTCAAGGCGCTATTGAAAGTCTCAAATTTTCTCCAAAATGGATAGGACGCCTTATAATGCGATGCGTCTTTTATATGAGCCGAGTTCCAAAATCTGTCTGAGACCCGACACGCTGTTTATATAGAGAAAAGGCGGAAGTGAGGTCGGCCAATCAGTGAAGTGCGGGGAAGAGGTCGGCCAATCAGTGAAGCGCGTCCGCGCACTTATATGTAAATTTGGAGAGAGAGAAAATGTGTAGTGAGTGACGACACGCACGCATGCGGAGAAGCGGTCGGCCAATCAGTGAAGTGCGTCCGCGCACTTATATGTAAATTATGGAGAGAGAGAAATGTAAATATATGAAGAGAGGTGGACGTGAGGGAGGACAGGCACGCAGGGGTTGGGTCCGGCAATGAGTGAAGGGTGGGCGTGTAAGGCACGCCTCTAGCAGGTACCAGCACATGTATAAAATGTGAGTATGTGCATTATTGCAAAACAACTTCGGTTTTGGTTTTCAAGAACCCCCGAAAATGAGTTCCACAAAGAGACACGCCTACGAAGCGCAATTCAAACTCCAAGCCATCGGTTATGCAGTGAAACATGGGAATCGAGCAGCCGCCAGAGAATTTAATATCAACGAATCCATGGTTCGCAAATGGAGGAAGCAGGAGAACGAGCTTCGCCAAGTCAAAAAGACCAAGCGCAGTTTCCGTGGAAATAAGGCGAGGTGGCCAGAGTTGGAAGACCAACTGGAGCGGTGGATTCTTGATCAAAGAGCAGCCGGCAGAAGCGTCTCCACGGTCACCATTCGACTAAGGGCGAAAACGTTAGCCGAAGAATTGAAAATTGAACATTTTCAAGGAGGTCCGTCTAGGTGCTTTCGCTTTATGAAACGGCGCCATCTATCTATGAGAGTGAAGACGACCGTGGCTCAGCAACTTCCAGCGGACTACAAAGAAAAGCTGGCCGTTTTCCGCACCTACTGCAGTAAAAAGATTGTCGACAAACGCATCCAGCCTAACCACATTACCAACATGGACGAGGTCCCGCTGACTTTCGACATCCCGGTGAACCACACTGTGGAGAAGAAGGGGACCAGCACGGTTGCGATACGCACAACGGGGCACGAGAAGTCAGCTTTCACTGTCGTTCTTGCTTGTCATGCTAACGGACAGAAACTGCCACCTATGGTGATTTTCAAGCGAAAGACGCTGCCGAAAGAAAAGTTTCCAGCCGGCGTCATCGTGAAAGCAAACCAAAAGGGCTGGATGGACGAGGAGAAAATGAGAGAGTGGCTAAGTGAGGTGTATGTTAAGAGACTGGATGGCTTTTTCCATGCCTCGCCGTCACTCTTGATTTGCGACTCCATGCGTGCCCATCTCACACCAGCGGTGAAAGACAAAGTCAAGCAAATGAACTCCGAGCTTGCCGTCATTCCCGGAGGCTTGACGAAAGAACTCCAACCGCTGGACATCGGCATCAACCGGGCGTTCAAGGTGAAGTTGCGAGCGGCATGGGAAAAATGGATGATCGATGGCGAACACAGCTTCACGAAGAGTGGGAGGCAGCGCCGGGCTAGTTACGCCAAGATCTGTGAATGGATTGTAGCTGCTTGGACGAACGTTGCTGCTAGTACAGTTGTTCGAGCTTTTGGCAAAGCCGGCATCATTTCTGTGGATCCACATGATGACGAGAGTGACTCTGACAACGAGGGGGAACCCGGCGGTTTGGCTGGATTACAGATACTTGCACAATTGTTTAATTCGGACACAGAAGATGACGACTTTGATGGCTTTCTGAGTGATGCTTGAGCAAAAAACGTGAGTACCTTGTAAATAAAATACACCCGAACTCAGTTCTGCTTTCGTTGCCTTTTTAAAAACGTGTTTTAGCTTCCAGCTTCAGTGTGTGCTTCAAGCTAACGTGTTAGCGAACGTGTTAGCATGCATGCATGCCGTATGTTTAAGCGTATGTTTTACCACTTTAAAACTGCGCCCATTCGTACGGTGCGTCCTGTATATGTGTAAAATACAGAAATGTCACCCATTAATGAGACTGCGGCCATTGGTACGGTGCGTCGAATAGTCGTGAAAATACGGTAAGGTGAATTTTTCGGTGTACGGACTTGTAATACAGATTTGTTGGATTCACTTGCCGCTTTAAGAGGGGCGGGGCTGCCACTGACAGCCACTGCTACTGCTTCTGCAACTACTTCTGTTACATCTACTACTTCTGCTGCAAAGTGCTCCAATAAATGTGTCCAAAAAGTACAGAAAGAGTAATCTTTCCATGCTGACCGATGATCCCTATTCATCGGGCCGTGAAAAACTGAATTAACTGAACACAGATAGAAGCTTACTTTTTCTCCCCCAACGTAATCTTCCAGCACTGTCACGCACATTTCCCATTCTGTGCACAAACTTCAATTTTCCCTCAGCGAAAAAAATCTTTGGACTGATGTCTCAGCCAGTCGCTCAGAATCCTTTTGACTTCATCGTCACTTACAAATTTGGTGTCCCTCGTGAACGCTTGTAAGGGACCAAACAGGTGAAAGTATTGTATTAGTGCAACGATTCGTTCCTACCGACTGCTGTCAGGCTGATGAATAAAAAATAACAATCAAATTAATAATAATAATTAAATGATATGAAGGAAAATTGTAAATAGTACTGTGATTTATCCATTGTGTTCATATTGTATTTAATTGAAAGATGTTTGTTGTTTTTTTTCTCTTTCTCCTTTCTTCTTTCTACATACATTCTTGCTGCTGGAGGCTGTCAATTTCCCCAGTGTGGGACGAATAAAGGATATCTTATCTTATTTTGGTTCCATTTTAAAATGCATAAACATTTATTGCTGATTTTCAATTTTACAGCCACAGTATTGCCTTCAATCGAAATTGCTCCATAATTTATCCGAGTTGTGAGTTAGTTTGTAAGGTGTAGGTTGGCAGGGATTACATTTTGATTTGATATGCACATGTGTAAATGGCTGAAAAATTCCTTTCATCTTAAAATGCATTACTATACAGTATTTTTCAATACCAATTCCAGTACTTGTTAAAGTTTTGTGCCTTTGTACAGTCAGTGGGATCAGTTGTAATGCATATACTCAAAGGACATTTCAAAGGAAATCTAAGGTGCTTCATTAAACGTTTTGTAAAAGACATCTTCATTAAATTTCAACATGTTCCTCATGTTATTGTGCCTCTTTTGACCAAAACAAAGGAAATACAAATTATTTCGGTTATTTCTAGCGGGGTATGGTATAATTTTAATCGTCCGGCCGACTTGACAGCTAAAGAGGCCGTATGTGGCCCACAATGTGAAATGAGTTTGACACCCCTGTTTACAGTATTGTGTGGTGAACTCGTTTCCAGTCCATGACATAACCCAGTCTCCCCTACTGACCTGTCGGAAACAGGGCTAGGATCCAGCTTACCCGACACTGTGTATAGCTTAAGTACCATATTTTCCGCACAAAAAGACGCACTGGATTATGAGGCGCACCTTCAATGAATGGCTGGCTATTTTGTTTTTTTTTTTCATGTACAGTATTAGACGCCTCGGACTAAAAGGCGTAATCTCCAATGCGTCTACTGAATGGTGCTACGCTCCTTCCATTCAATTCGAGAGGCGTCCGTTCAACTTGAGGCGCTCATGATCGCCTCTGAAAATTGTAAATTAACTATTACTGTACTTAAATGAAATGACAAAAATTGAGAATCATGCATCAAAACAGAAAATCAAGCGAGGAAATCACAAAATAAATTATATATCGTCCCTAAATAATTTATTTTGGGATTTCCTCGCTTGATTTTTTTCGTGGTTTCATTGAAGTAAGAATTAATTTAAGTTTTTCGTAGGCGGCCATGAATGCCTCTCGAGTGGAAAGGAAGAAAGCACGGAGACGGACAAAGACTCACAGTACCTGTATTTGCCGAGACTGTGAAAACCATTAATAAAGTCTGCGTTTAAAAAAAAAAAAGAATAAAACCACAACCACAGTTTGCTTTTTTCAACAAACTCAGGTGTGTCTTTGTCCGTTTCCTTCCCTTCTTTTCTTCCGGTCAACTTGAGAGGCGTTCATGACCGCCTCCGAAAAACTCATTGGCATTTCCTTTATCGTAGCTTCAAGAGTCTAATCAGACAAGATAAAATAAGAAAACCTTTAATAGTCTCACAATGGAGACATTCACACTTCACAGCAGCAACATTATGAGAGGAAGAAGTAGAAGAACAAAATAAATAGGAGCTGCCGCCATCTTGAAGTCAAAATAACACAAGATGTCAGTCGTAGTTATTTATTCCTTTGTTGTGTATTCACAAATGATGAAATTACAATCTAAATTCTGTAGGGGGTAGGGGGGGGAATAAAATGTATTTTGTTATATCCTCGCTAGCTTTTCAGTTTTGATGTATTATTTTCAATTTTTGAAATTTCTTTGAAGTAATCATTAGTATACGTTTTTCGGTGGCGGTCATGAACGCCTCGAGTAGAACGGAAGAAAGCACGGAGATAGACAAAGACGTACCTGTATTTGTTGAGACCGTTTTAAAAAAAGAACACCGCAGCTCTCCTTTTTTCGGAGCTGCCACACATACTTATTTAATAAAGCAGCGACACAGTTCACTGAACCAACAGCAAGTTATAACATTGGCTCCTTACTGGAGACATGCTGTCTCCAGTAAGGAGCCATCTTGGAATCGACGTCTTACCGTAATGACCATACATAAGACACCCCGGATTTTAAGGTGCTCGGTGAGCTTTTAAGAAAATTGATGACTTTTTGGTGCTTCCAATCGTGCGGAAAATTCGGTAGTTGAAAACGAATGGGTGCATTTAGAATGTCATACCTCCAGCGCACTTGTCATCTCTATTCTCTGTTCCTCAAGCCGAGTTTGCATTTCTGATAGCTGATTAAGTAGATCCAAGCCAGCATGGGCAGCCTGTTGGACTTGCTCCTCCTTTTGCCTCAGTTGGCCCCGGAGACGGTGTATGTCATCATCTGTTGCTGGGTCGGACATCTGATGAGACAAAGATTTGGATTGTACTCAGAAAAGGTGATTGGCCCTGAGCTGCGGGTGGAGACCCAGGCTTAGAGTCAATATTTTTTGCCTATAAAAATCAATCACCAAATTTGACTGTCTCCAATATTGCAGAAATGATGGAGAGATTAAATCAACGACCTGGCTGAGATTTGTGCTGTTGTTTGTGTCAGAATGTATTTTGAGCTGCAAGCTACTTCCGGTTTGTGACTTGCTGAAATTGCCATGTAAACAAGAGCCCTTAATACTCGTGATGGGACAAAATGTGCCGAGGCTCCGGGGCTTGTGTCAAGTAATGGGAGGGGCGTTCCCACGAAACACGTGTCAAGTCGCTTCATTTGGGCAAAACTCTGAAATGATGACGTATGATACCTCGCTGGGCGGCTGGACGATGTGACTGCTTCAGGAAGTAGTTTAATGGTTTTTGGCGGACATTGCAAATACAGTACAGACGATGGTATAATGCGGGCACAAAATACAATGGTGATCGCTGGTCATCTCACATTTTGTGGATTCTGGGTTGCAGTGGCGTCCCGTGCATTTCAACCTTAGGCCTTCAGTGATGTCACATATATTAACACAATAGAGTATAGGCTCGTCAAGAAGCACTTAATTTCAGGAGCATTTAAAACCATCAAGTATGTATTCACAATTAAGAGCAGGAAACTAAATGTATAGATATTGTCCAAAATAAAAAGATGATTTCAATTGTGATATACATAAAATGATATCTTTGAATCAAAGGCAAAGGCCTTCAGAAAAACACGAGAGCTGAAACTTGCGGCGGGGTTCTAAAATGGCCTAAATTTCATGACGCCACCGTCTGATAATTCTTAGGAATTTCAAAAATATTAAAAAAACGTTTTGATAACTTAATCTCACAATTTACATATTTTGCCCCATAGAGACCCATTATAATTCATATTTTTGAATGCATCGTAAACCTAATGTGTATACATGCATTTCACGCGATTTTTACGTCAATCGCTTTGTTTTCGCTTGGACAGACGTAAGCATGCCACATTGTTGGGTTGAGGTAATTCCAATTTTGTAACACAAAATACATCATTAAAAAAAAATTGTAAAATGCGTAACTTAAGGCCTTTTTAAATATGAACACACAAGGGTTTTAAAAATACTAATTAAAATGCCACCCAAATAACGCTGTGTTAATATACAAGTCCGTCCAATAAATTGCGCGATGTCGCAGTTTCATGTCAGACACCAACCAAACAATAACAAAGCAAACTATTCTTTGAAAATAAAGTATCGTAAACAGATCCTTTGCATTTTGAGAACAGCAAATAACTGACGATGTTGAGCAGCTGAGATTGAACGAACTTTAGTGCACAAAGGTGACTACAATGCGCCATTATAAATTGCAGGTGTGCTGATTTATTTGATACATTTTTGTCATTTTATTTCATTACCATTAATTTAATATGAACGAAATAAAATGACAAGAAAAATGTAAAATAAAATTCATTTACTCATCAATGTAGTGCCTGTTCACATCTATGCGAGTGTCCCCAAACGTTTTTAAACGCAATGCAGTTTGTAAGTGCCCGGCTGTGCTCTGATGTTTCCTTGCTGTCTTGGTAAAACAACTTAAATGGGTAAATCCAGTGTTGCTCGAAATACCAAATTGGTCCGTTGCAAACAATAGGCATTCCCAGCAGTACAATTTGCAGCGTTTCTCAGAGGCTGTGAGCCACGGGTACCCTTCATAATTGCTCGTCTGAAAATGACGGACAAACCCTTTTCCTTGCTGGGACAGGCTAGCTAGCGCAGGAGTTGGGCAACCTCTTCGCACAATATCCAGCTTTTCGTGGAAGGTCTGTCTTGAAAATTGTGTGGAAAGCAGTTTTGCAACCAGATCAACGGCTTCTTCTTCGGCCATTTTGGGTTAAAATGCAGTGATAGCGCCCTCTAGCAGGCGCTAATCCAATCACCAAACGCGCACGTCTAGTCTCGACAGAACCCCTTCAAGCTGGCCCCGGTGCGCAGACTCATGATCTGATTGGCTATTGCAACCTAACTGTGCCCGTTCATTTTCAGCGCACAGCGGCCTGCTCTGTTTAATCTGAAGGCCCCGAGCAAGTTTAATTTACCTGGCAACACAAGCTAGCTGAAATATGATTGGTTAAAAACTCTACCATAATAAATAAGTTATTGATCGAGTGGCTTTCAATGTTATTTTAAATAACATTGAAAGCCACTCTACTAAGTGGAAATAATATGACGTAAAGAATACAGAGAATAATTTTGTTTACATATTTATGAAAATCAAATAACATGAATTAAATTTATGTTATTGTATGAATGTTTAGTCCAGAAGAGAAGGCCTTGCTAGCCCTGAGGGCCCGCCAGTGCTGGGTTGTTATTATACAGATGTGTAGGCAACTGCAATCTTTTTTTAACCTTGTCCATTGTTGCAATGCTGATTGGGAACATTTTGATTGAATTGCCTCTAATAAGGTAACATCAAGAGAAAAAAAGTGATCTTAATACAAATGTGAAAATGGGGGTTTTCTCTTGGCATGTTTAATGCTGGTCATGAAGCTTGTATTTGGAGATCTTCTCAATTTTTCTTAACCCTCTGAAGTTGGGACGGCCAACCGAGAGGCCCTGCGTAATCGGTCAAAACAAATCGCTGATGCACGTCGTCGTGTGTGAGCATGTTATACATCTTTTAAAAGATGAATTTCTGGAGATTTGAATGGTGCCCAACATTTTACAAATGTCAAATTTGAACTGGAACTTGGGGAGACCTCAAGCTTTGATCCCGTAGTGTTTTCAAGTCCTAATCAACATTCTATGTTCATTTTCAAGGCAGATTTCGTGAAATTAGACGAACTTAAGATTCGCCTTTCCTTTCTGTTTTCAAACATCCATAGTTCGGTGAAGGACTGTCTGTTCGAGTGACAAAGAAACGAGCACTGAACATTACAACCTGCACAGTATGAGACCCCCTTCGCAATTTTCCGGCATTGCGTTGCAACATGGCACACGTAAAACAAGCAGGTAAATAGCTGTGCTTGCTTAGTTAGATTTATTGTTTTCAGGTCGTTTGTTTCACTGGTACTGCAATCCCAAAGCGATTCATTCTAATTTGCTCCGATGTAACGCTAGAAAACAAGTGACACTTTC